>NC_090646.1:286319400-286629400 GCF_040937935.1 Hyperolius riggenbachi
TAAGTAGTGCTTGTTTTATTACTTTTTTACCTGATAACTCCTATAGTTTATGTGACATGACAAAATTTAGAATCCATCCCTTTTTTTGTAAAAATTTAAATTTTTGAAAAAAAACCAAACCTGAAATTTTTTAACATTTTGAAAAAATCCACGAAAGAAGTCCTTCAGAATCTGTGTGTTGAATTGACATGGAATGGCATGTGTCATGAGTTAAACATGTGTATGTTCAGTCCCATTCCTACATAGAATCAGCCTCTGTTTTTATTCTTTCTTTTTATCACTTCAGTGGTTAAGAATGTAGGGCTCTGTCCTAGGTTTCACACTACAGCAGAGTAGTGCCATGGATAGGCACAGCATGTCCGATGTGACCATCCACGGAATGACCCCTATGTTTCTCACCACTTTGGTTGTGTCCATTGCAATGGACATGTCATAGATGGCATGCTACGACATGTCTGGCTTCCATATCAAGAAGAGTTGGCGTTCTGTCATGCAGTTTTGTGTAAATTTGGTATGCAAAATCGTTTGAGCGACAGTTTGGCGTGTGTACAAATGATCGTTGGACTGATAGCAGAAGTTTTGACTGATCCGCTTGGCGGATCCGTGAACTAACTGTCCAAACAACAGTTAGATCTGTGCATGTGTACAAACGACTTGTTGTTTGAAGGTCTATTGGTTTGACACTAAAGGCCCATACACACGTCTGATTTTTTTTTTAAACGACTGGTCGTTTGGACGTCCTGTCGTTCAGTCGTCCGGACGTCAAATCAGGCGTGTGTACAGTCCGTCGTTCAGCTGATTTGAGGTCCGAACGACAAGACGTCCAAACGACCCGTCGTTTAAAAAAATCAGACGTGTGTATGGGCCTTAAAAGATATTCAAACAACAAGTTGTTTGATCAGTCATTTAATCTAGTCCATTGTTCTATCCAGTCCATTGTCAATTTTCATATCGTTTAACCAACTTGGTAATGAAGTAATTTAGCATATCAAATGACTTGTTGGTCATTGTGTACATGTTGTCTGAACGACTTGTTGTATGAACAAGTAGTTCAAACAACAAGTTGTTCGGAAATATTAGACGTGTGTACGCACCTTTAGATACAATTGTTACTCATTAGTAGATTTTGCCTACTCCTTTCAAATTAGTACTGTCATAAATTTATGCCAGTGATTTTAAAGTAGTTTTGTGAAAATATAAGTACATAAAATGTTGCCAAAGTTTTTTTTTTTTTTATTAGCTAATCGCTCTGCCCTCCCTCCCTCCTCAAGCATTATTGACTCCCTTTATTAAAAGGCATGCTTGAGATATTTGGAGATTTGAAAGTGACTACTGTAAGTTGGTGAAGGATGCAACACATTCTTGGCGCAAAGAAACTTTATAGCTTGTAGAAATGTCCTTAACATTGTAAATAGTTAAACCTATTTCTGCTAGCAAAGGGTTAACAAATGATTAATTCTCCTTTTTATTGGCCTAACATTTTATTCTCAATAACAGTGTATGTTCAAATGCTGTAGAAATTTTGACCAGGATATTAACTGATGAGGTGCCTGAGGCCATGCCATCTAACTTTAGTATTTTAGAAGACCAATATCACAGTGTACACAAACTTCTACTGTCACACCAATCTCAATGTATATTATGAAAGATAACTCCCCTCTGTATACTGTATTGCAAGTATAAACATTCTCCTCAGCTCATGAAGCTAAAGGTGGCCACACACTATGCAATCTGGCTGTACATTTTTTATACAATATTACCAACATCCATGTAGTATAACACCACTAGATTCATTGTGACTTGGATATATTTTTCAGTTAGTCTCTTATACTACATGAAAGTGGTAAAATTGGTGATTGATTGTACAATTAGATTGCATGGTGTGTGGCTACCTTAAAGAGAAACTCCAGTGAAATTAATGTAATAAAAAAACTGCTTCATTTTTACAATAATTATGTATAAATGATTTAGTCAGTGTTTATCCATTGTGAAATCTTTTAAATCCCTGATTTATATTCTGGCATTTTTACATGGTGACATTTTTACTGTTGGCAGGTGATGTAGCTGCTGCATGCTTTTTTTGGCAGTTGGATACCGCTGTAAACAGCTATTTCCCACAATGTAGCAAGGTTCACAGACCGGAAACTGCCAAGAGTACGTACTTTTCTTGTGGGAGGGGTTTCACCACAATATCAGTCATACAGTGCCCCCTGATGGTCTGTTTGTGAAAAATAATAGATTTCTCATGTAAAAGGGGGTATCAGCTACTGATTGGGATAAAGTTCAATTCTTGGTAGGAGTTTCTCATTAAGTCATGCTGTGCCCAGATTAAACATATTAGATAGATGTAGGATTATATGATTATAAATTATTTGCACCACATGGATAGTATGAGATAAGGCTCGACTTGATAAATTAGCTCTGGTGCAAATTTCATAGACACAGATGTGGCTGACCTACAAGTATTAGTTCCTGTAGTTTACGCAATAAATGTATGGAAGAAATTCTTACAATGACAAAGCAATTATCACGCCACATTGGGATTCTTCTGCATACAATTGCCCGCACTTCTGAACAACTGCCATGCTCATTAACACTCAAAAATTGTCTCTTCTGTGACTATATAAGGAAATGAGATCACAGAGTAGCATGTACCATTCACCCAAGCCATGAAAAACATCATAGTGGACCTGTGCAGGGCAGTCAGGCATTATTGGGTATGTCACTACTCAATGTCTTTGAGGTTTGTGGGCAGCTCTAGGCTACTTAAGGAAAACAGTGGGGGACAATTATGCCTTTTTAAATTGGTTGAATGCAGTGCCTTCATTGGCTTATTTATGGCCATCTACTGACTTGGCTCACATGCATCCACATGTATATATTTTTTTAATTTATTCTACAGAATCAATAATTATTAATTAATTAAGCCTACATCACAGCAGTTTATACTGTGTACTATCATTGTTTATTTACTGTCTAAGTCAAATGTGTCAGACACAAGACCCATGAGGCCAAATGCATCCCTCCTTGCCTTTTTATATGGCCCTTTTTGAGAGACACAGAACAACCCCATTTAACTGGTAAGAGACCATTTCTCCATGTAGCAGAGTAGTGCAACGGAGCAGTGTAATATGTACTTGCTCCAGCGATACGTCATGTCTCTTCTGTTCTTCCTGGCAGTCACATGCTCTTTGCTTTCATACTTCCAGCTCCCAATTACGGGACATGCATTCGGAGTCAGAGGTATGCAGCATAGAGCATGTGGCTGTCAGGAACATCAGAGGAGATCTGAATCCGCACTTTAGCAGGTAAATATTTAACTGCTTCACTGTGGTACTCTGCAGAAGAGGAGGAGCTGGCCCCCAAAGGTCACTATAGTTATGCCACTTAGTTTTAGACTGTTCAATAAATGTTAAATCTTAATAAACAATTTGGCCCATTACTTAAGACTATGTTTTAAATTTTGGCCCCTTACATGATTGAGTTTGACAACCCTGGTCTAAGTCATGGGTTCCTTACAGTAAACCTGTCTCCCTTTCCTCCTCAAACAGAGCCCCAAGGCGTGTTAAATAAAAATACCCATAATTATACTAGTTATTTAAATTGCCTTTTAAAGTACCAGTTTCAGTGTGTGTGTGTGTGTGTGTGTGTGTGTGTGTGTGTGTGTGTGTGTGTGTGTGTGTGTGTGTGTGTGTGTGTGTGTGTGTGTGTGTGTGTGTGTGTGTGTGTGTGTGTGTGTGTGTGTGTGTGTGTGTGTGTGTGTGTGTGTGTGTGTGTGTGTGTAATATATAAAATATTACTGAAAACATGTTTTGCTTTCAGGGGCCGTGGCTTGAGTTTTTACTGTGGTAATAATCTCTTAAAAGAGAAAATCTACTAAAACACTGTATTGTTTTAAAATAATATCTATAAGACCGTGCCGCCTTCAGTTTTTTTTTTTTTTTTTTTTTTTTTTTTTTTTTAATGGTCACAATGTAAAAAACATTTCATATTGTACATTTTGAACTGGTTATTTTTTGCCTTTGCTGAAGAGGCTATTATGTTAATTGTGCTGCTGATAGAATTAGGGCTGGTTCAGACGGACTACTGCCCATCTTCCAGCGGCGTCTTGTTTGGCGGTGTGACGTTTGGGCTTTTAGCGGCTTTCAGTGGCTTCCCGTTAGTGTCGGCCTTTCCGGCCCCATAGGGGGACACTGGACATGCCGGTTAATCGACCCTGGATGCTACATGTAGCGTCCAGTGTCGCCTCAAATGACGGGAAAAATCGGAACACCGCGTTTGCGCAAATGCCGATAAAAATGAACCCCTTCACTTGAATGGGAGTGTTTAACATCGAGTCCCGGAGCCGAGCCGAGCATCCGTGTGGACCAGCACTAACAGTCAGGCCTGGGACTAGGGCTGCACGGTTTTGCGGTTTAAAACCGAAACCGCGATTCACATGCAGACGATCTTGAGATCGTCAGTAGCTTCGGTTTTTTGTGCTACTAGCTGCTCAGCTACCTCCCGCCGGCCGCCACTAATACCTGGCTTCTATGCCGCCCCACTCTGTCTGCACTGCATCTCCCAGAGACAGCGTATCTGCTGACCTCAGGCTAATATTAGACCATGCCATTACGTCTGGTACTGTCGTGATTGTGATTTTCTCAAATTACAACTGCGGGTCCTGCAGCAATGTAGGATCATTCTGGGAAATTGCAGAAATTGCTTTCAGAAATTGCTGTGATTTCTAAACGTTCCAGTGGGTCCCAGGCACCACTGCATAGAGGAAGGAGCTTCATGCAGGGCCACGCTCATAAAATAATGGATAAGAGAACAGCTTCTTCCACAAAGGCAAATGACCAGTATAAAATGTTTTTTTTTTTAAAAGTGCCCATACATCAGGCTACTTTGGTGGCTGATTGACCAACCAATTTATTATCAAATTGGTTGAAAATCTGTCCCGCCAAGTGTAGGCCTGACTGACAATGCTTCCAAATTGGTCGAGTTAGTTAATGACATTTATACATTAGGAGGGCAGCGGCGGGGTGGACAATCGGCCTGCAGGGCATATCATATTCCATAACAGATAAATGTGTCTCTTGAATCTGCCCATTATCTCCTGATGTATGGACACCTTTACACTTGAACAATTAAAGAGAAAAAGTGGTTGTAAGGCAGGCTACAAGGAATGCTAGGAATACACCATGCAATTTTCTGTCAGATAAATGGGTTGATAGATAATTTCTGACAGATCCGGTCTGATTTCCAATCGTCTTTCTGATCGATTTGCATAGAAGTGATCAGAAAATCGATCAGAAAAAGTATCAAGATCGGACCTGTCGGAAATTATGTATCGAACTATCTACCTGACGGGAAATTGCATGATGTATTCCCAGCATAATAGATGACTTTAACACAAATCAGTATTTTTATTTTTTTTATTTTGTTTAGATTTTATTTTTTAAGAGTTTAATTACACTTTTTAAATGATAAACAGTAAAGGTGACTGTACATCAGGTGACGTGCAGAGGCAGATCAACTATCCGATTCCGATTATTATCTGATGAAAATTGGTCCCGCCAAGTGCATGCCCAATCAACATTGCGACCAATATTGGGCCGAAATTGGTAGCCTTAATCAGTCGGGCCATCGTGTTCGGTCAGGTGCGCGGCGGTAATGGCAAGCAATATTGGGAAGAGCGACAACTCCTGGTGCTGTTCACCTAATGTATAAAACTATGTATCTATGTGCAATATTACATGACCTGTCCTGTGTGTGGCAGTGCCCGTCCTCTTCTGAATCCACCGCTGTCAGAGCAAAGCTCAATAAAAATTCCTGGAAACCTGCTTTATTATTATTTTCATTTTTTTTTTTTAAATGACCTTTTTTTCCCCACAAATTGAATTATGATCTGGTAAAGGTAACGTGCACTACCCATGACCCATGTTGCATAATTCTTTACATATACATTCATCTGAATGTAACATACGTATGGTTTGAACAGAGAAAGTGCTTTGGAAATCTGTGTATATATTAATTTGTGTACTTGTTTATTGATAAATGTGCCTTTTAAACACACCAGGAGTCACTTTGTCCAATTTAAAACACATCCTTGATCTCTTATGATGATCAAACTGTATAGAGATTAATTGGAGCACGATGATGAGTGCTCTTGCTTGTTGTGCCATGCAGAGGACTTACAACATGTTGGAGAATCCTAGTCACCATTTTTCTTAGGAGAAACTGTAAACTTGATCAAATATTTGCAGCATTTCAGGATAAAATTGCGGTATGCCATGAAGTTGTCTGAAGTGATAACCAAGAGATTTCCAACAGTTTTTATTATACAATGTAATGGAACTGCCTGTCTATGACTACATTTTTATTCACTTGTATGCCCTGCAATTGTCCCAGTTTATGGCATATGCTTTTAAAATAAAACTCAATTTTTTTTTTCCATGTATGTGTAACTTTATAATACGGTATCGGTTATGGTACCTCCTAGTGCTAGCAAATGCTTTTTTTTTTTTTTGTTTGTTTCTGTAAACTCAGTATTTTATCTCCTTTTCAGGTTTACTACACCATGTAGGATATCAGGGCCATGCAGAGGATTCTCAAGCTGTTAGTGCTCAAATTTGAAAAAGGGGCCCTAATCAATCAATTGTGCTAAATTGTGTATGTAATACCCCCTCTCCAGAACAATAAGGGAAGGAGGCACCCTGATTTGAATAAAAACTTTTAAAACCAGTTTAAAAACGAAAAAGAATAATGAGGTATCTTACCTCAATGACGAAATCTCTGTAAACTTACAAAAGATTTTTATTTTAGCACAGGCAACGCGCTTCGCGGGTCTGAGCCCGCTTCCTCAGGCCAATACAGTGCCAAATGACAGAAATCATGTTGCATTGGCAGCTCCGGGATCAAGTTGAGAAATTTAAAGCAGGCTTAGGCTACAAAAAGATTTCCAAAGCCTTGAACATCCCACTGATCACTGTTCAAGCGATCATTCAGAAATGGAAGGAGTATGACACAACTGTAAACCTACCAAGGCAAGGCCGTCCACCTAAACTCACAGGCTGAACAAGGAGAGCGCTGATCAGAAATGCAGTTGAGAGGCCCATGGTGACTCTGGACTAGCTGCAGAGATCTACAGCTCAGTTGGGGGAATCTGTCCACAGGACAACTATTAGTCGTGCACTGCACAAAGTTGGCCTTTATGGAAGAGTGGCAAGAAGAAAGCCATTTTTAACAGAAAAGCATAACCAGTCCCGTTTGCAGTTTGCCACAAGCCATGTGGGGGACACAGCAAACATGTGGAAGAAGGTGCTCTGGTCAGATGAGAACTTTTTGACCAAAATGCAAAACGCTATGTTTGGCGGGAAACTAACACTGCACATGACTCTGAACACACCATCCCCACTGTCAAATATGGTGGTGGCAGCATCATGCTCTGGGGATACTTCTCTTCAGCAGAGACAGGGAAGCTGGTCAGAGTTGATGGGAAGATGGATGGAGCCAAATACAGGGCAATCTTGGAAGAAAACCTCTTGGAGTCTGCAACAGACTTGAGACTGGGGCGGAGGTTCACCTTCCAGCAGGACAACGACCCTAAACATAAAGCCAGGGCAACAATGGAATGGTTTAACCACCTCGGCGTTCTGAATGCCCAGGATTTCCGTGCAAAAAGTGGTGCAATTAATTTTCAGAACCTTTTTTCCTGTAACTTGCCAAATTAGCCAAGCAATAGTTTAGTATACATTATGAGTATAATAAAAGTGTCAAACTCAAATTCTTGTCAAAAACAAAATAAAATGTATTAATGACAAACAGAAATGGCTTGCATTTTTAATCAATGCAGAAATGTCAAGAAAATGCAGACATATTTAAGGCAGAAAAAAATACAGTACAGAGGTTTACTCCTGAAACACCTCCTTTGTATGGTACACTTTGAAACATGATATTGCACAAAGTGCCACATCGCAGTCCGGGCAATAGACACAGGCCTCCTTGCGCATTTTTTTTTCTGCCTTTGTCCTTTTTTGCGCAGCAGACCACACACCTTCTTGTAGGGTTTTGTTTTAGTGCAGTCGGTGGCAAGTGTTTTGGAAAGTGGTGTCCAGAAAGTCGTGCCGGGTTCACGACGTATGACGCCCTGCGCCCCGGTCTAGCTGCTGACTCCGGTGGGGGATGTTTCACACATACGGTTTCCATTATCTACCAGACAAAGTCGTGGTGGGGTACAGGCCTTTCATAGTTTTTCTTTATACAGCACATAGGCATTCCACAAACACTGTTCCAGCAGGTGGCGGAAATTTTATTTGTAATACTTCTGCTGCTGTTTGCGGACAAATAAAAAGTCATTGCTCCATCAGCCCTGTCCACACACCCCCATCAGACGGTTATAGTCCAACACCGCTTTGGGCTTGTCCACCTCCTGTCTACTTCTCGTAGTGGTGCGGGCAGTCTCTGCATTGTGCACCATGCTGAGGATGCACACGTCCCGCTTGTCCCTCCACATCAGAGCCATAATTTTGCCCTTCTGCCAGGCAACAACCTCTCCCTTCTTCAGCTTCCTGGCAGAAAAGGCCGGTGGCATATGGTGACGGTTAGCCCTCACCGTACCATATGTTTCTGTCAAATTGTCTGTCGTAAGACAGTACCCCTGATCCAGCAATGGCTCAATAAGTGTGAGTACAGAGGAGGTAGCACACCCAAACTCTCTGTACTGAGGTGCAAATTTGGTGCCTTTGCCTATATAAATAAGAGTTCCAGATGTACCCGAACTTTGCCTCACAGAGCATAAACGACTTCACCCCAAAGCGTGCCTTTTGGATGCAATGAATTGCACCCAGCTGAGTCTCCCCTTGTATGCCATGAGGCTTTTGTCCACGATGATGTCTCGCTCCGGAACGTAGACCTCCTTGAAATTGACAACAATAGGCTGGTAGATCTCCCAAATTTTCTTTAGCTTGGGAGCGGGATGGGTGGCCTCATCAAAGTCCTCATTGTTGCCGAAATGCAGTTACTTCATGATGAGGGTGAAGCATGATTGGCGTCAGAGGAAGTGGCTGGGCAGCGCCATCTTCCCTGAACAGCCGATCAGCCCAGGGGAGAGGGAGACCAGGAGGGAGAAGCCTGCAGCCCGGAGAGCAGGCTGGAGGCGGCGGAAGCACTGCAGACTGCAGCGGTGAGTGGGGAACTGAGCTGAGCTCGTCCAAAACCTTTATAGCAAGTTTAGTCTGGACGAGCTCAGATACACACACACACACACACACACACACACACACACACACACACACACACACACACACACACACACACACACACACACACACACACACACACACACACACACACACACACACACACACACACACACACACACACACACACACACACACACACACACACACCTATACACTGGTGTGAAAAACTATTTGCCCCCTTCCTGATTTCTTATTCTTTTGCATGTTTGTCACACTTTAAATGTTTCTGCTCATTAAAAACTGTTAACTATTAGTCAAAGATAACATAATTGAACACACAATGCAGTTTTAAATGATGGTTTTTATTATTCAGTGAGAAAAAAAACTCCAAATCTACATGGCCCTGTGTGAAAAAGTGATTTGCCCCCTTGTTAAAAAATAACTTAACTGTAGTTTATCACACCTGAGTTCAATTTCTGTAGTCCCCACCAGGCCTGATTACTGCCACACCTGTTTCAATCAAGAAATCACTTAAATAGGAGCTATCTGACAAAGAGAAGTAGACCAAAAGCACCTCAAAAGCTAGACCCAAATAAATTTAGGAACAAATGAGAACAAAAGTACTGTAATTGAGATCTATCAGTCTGGTAAAGGTTATAAAGCCATTTCTAAAGCTTTGGGACTCCAGCAACCCACAGTGAGAGCCATTATCCACAAATGGCAAAAACATGGAACAGTGATGAACCTTCCCAGGAGTGGCCGGCCGACCAATATTACCCCAAGAGCACAGAGAAAACTCATCTGAGAGGCCACAAAAGACCCCAGGACAACATCTAAAGAACTGCAGGCCTCACTTGCCTCAATTAAGGTCAGTGTTCACAACTCCACCATAAGAAAGAGACTGGGCAAAAGCGGCCTGCATGGCAGATATCCAAGGCGCAAACCACTTTTAAGCAAAAAGAACATTAAAGCTCGTCTCAATTTTGCTAAAAAACATCTCAATGATTGCCAAGACTTTGGGGAAAATACCTTATGAACCGACGAGACAAAAGTTGAACTTTTTGGAAGGTGCGTGTCCCGATAACATAATTGAACACAAAATGCAGTTTTAAATGATGTTTTTTATTATTTAGTGAGAAAAAAAAACCTCAAAACCTACATGGAGCTGTGTGAAAAAGAAATTGCCCCCTGAACCTAATAACTGGATGGGCCACCCTTAGCAGCAATAACTGCAATCAAGCGTTTGCGATAACTTGCAACGAGTCTTTTACAGCGCTCTGGAGGAATTTTGGCCCACTCATCTTTGCAGAATTGTTGTAATTCAGCTTTATTTGAGGGTTTTCTAGCATGAACCGCCTTTTTAAGGTCTTTGACTAGGCCACTCTAAAGTCTTCATTTTGTTTTTCTTCAGCCATTCAGAGGTGGATTTGCTGGTGTGTTTTGGGTCATTGTCCTGCTGCAGCACCCAAGATCGCTTCAGCTTGAGTTGACGAACAGATGGCCGGACATTCTCCTTCAGAATTTTTTGGTAGACCGTAGAATTCATGATTCCATCTATCACAGCAAGCCTTCCAGGTCCTGAAGCAGCAAAACAACCCCAGACCACCACACTACCACCACCATATTTTACTGTTGGTATGATGTTCTTTTGCTGAAATGCTGTGTTACTTCTACGCCAGATGTAACGGGACACGTACCTTCCAAAAAGTTCAACTTTTTTCTCGTCGGTCCACAAGGTATTTTCCCCAAAGTCTTGCAAATCATTGAGATTTTTTTTTTTAGCAAAATTGAGACGAGCCTTAATGTTCTTTTTGCTTAAAAGTGGTTTGCGCCTTGGATATCTGCCATGCAGGCCATTTTTTCCCAGTCTCTTTGTTATGGTGGAGTCGTGAACATTGACCTTAATTGAGGCAAGTGAGGCCTGCAGTTCTTTAGATGTTGTCCTGGGGTCTTTTGTGGCCTCTCGCATGAGTTTTCTCTGCGCTCTTGGGGTAATTTTGGTCGGCCGGCCACTCCTGGGAAGGTTCATCACTGTTCCATATTTTTGCCATTTGTGGATAATGGCTCTCAATGTGAGTCCCAAAGCTTTAGAAATGGCTTTATAACCTTTACCAGACTGATAGATCTCAATTACTTTTCTCATTAGTTCCTGAATTTCTTTGGATCTTGGCATGATGTCTAGCTTTTGAGGTGTTTTTGGTCTACCTGTATTGCAAGTGCGGATGTTTTTACATTGGCAAGACTGCAAGGGCTTTTAAGGAGAGAATTAAGGACCATGTTGGTGACATCACGACTTGCAACTTTAAATCCCCTATCTCCAGACATGTGCATCTTGAGCACAGGGGCAATCCCAGCTTCATCAAATTCGTGGGTCTGGATAGATTACACGTACATCCTAGAGGTGGGGATATTGATAAAAAATTGTTACAACTTGAATCAAGATGGATTTTTAATTTAAAGGCAACAGAACCCAAGGGCTTAAATGACAGTATTAACTATCGGGTCTTTTTGCCCGACTAGGCTGGGTTTGCTCGCCTGTTTCGTATTGCTCCCCCCTGTCACCTTTTTCTTGTGGGTCTTGCTCGTTCCCGCTCTGCTTGCGCTTTTTTCCTCCCTCTGTGGCTAATGTTTGACCATTAATTTACTGGGTGTACTAAAGTGTGGACCCAGTATTTTGCGCTATTAGATTGCTCTCCTCATCTTGACTTCATGTGGTTTTGTTATAATATTGGTCTGAGACATGGGTGCAACTTGTGACCCTGATCCTGTGATTATGATCGGTCGCCTGATTTCAGGCTATGGTCACTGTGCTCCCATGTTTCTGTTTCTCTTGTGTATATATTTGAATATATAGGGATACGTTTGGCCTTGTGGCTGTGTAGGTCACAGGGCTGTGATGATTAATTTGATGTTAGATATACCCGGGTCTGTTTCCTTGTCCCCGCCCGGGTCCTGCCTTTGGGCGTCGTCCTGCTGTCCGCCATCCTGTGTCGCGCTATGCGCTTCCTGGTTGGCATGATGGAGCGCTTTTGCGTTCCAGCAGTCCCCGGCCACTCGTCCCCGTTGTGCGTCAGTGGGCGTATCCTGTGGCGTTTGGCCGCTCGGTGCGTCCCTGTCGCGCATTGGCGGACGTGGGCGGTGACGCGGGCGGGCGCGTCTGGGATGCATGCAGTGGGGTTTAAATACGCCATCATGGCGTGTACATTACACACTTTGCTGTCCGCCTTTGAAAAAGCCGCGAGAGGCGGCGAAACATGTCAGGCCTTCTAGACAGCTCTCAGCTCTCCCCGGCATCACCTCAGGAGCCACTGAACTTTTTGCAGATTCCATGGATCCCAGCATCAGCATGGTAACTATGGACTGCCATGTTGGAAGTGTTTAGCTATCCAGCACAGTGGCCTATATTGGTGCACCTGTTCCATTTGCTACACGCTCTGCACCAAGCATCTCTGTGTTGTGCCTTGCATCAAGTGCTCATTTGCTTCAACTTTCCCTGCGATTGAGGGATATCCTAAGACTTTCAGGTCGTTATCCTACTAACTGCTGCCTGATATTACATGAGATGCCACTGCTTATTAACATCTGCACTTGACAAGCTCATAGCTGTGCATTGGTTTGGCTTATTCCATCCCTTCCAACATGCAAGGAATCCACATATTTGTCCCATGCTTGGGAACTGGTGTTGCCATATGCTCCTGATTACTTCAAGATACATCATCTCTAAGTGCTACTTTGTATGTTGATGTGCATTTCAGCCTGATCTTGGAGTCCATTTCAGCAATATTATTGTCCTGTATGCTTCATTGTCTGGATACCTAAATCATTATCCTGCAAATGTGGGACTCAGTTATAGGGATTTTTTGAGGACTGCAGCCTCATTATATTTTCTCTCTAGGTGGGGATCCGGGGGGATTGAGCTATTCATTTTAAATTGATTTTCTATAATATTTGTTGGTTTCTAGTGATTTTTGATATGAAATAAAGCTGTTTTGTAATTTCTTATGCACCCAATAGCCAATTCTCATTTTTTCTCTCTAGTACATGTATATGTGTGTATATGTGTATGTATATATATGTGTATGTGTGTATATATATATATATATATATATATATATATATATATATATATATATATATATATATATATATATATATATATATATATATATATATATATATATATAGTTGCAAAAGTATTCGGCCCCCTTGAAGTTTTCCACATTTTGTCACATTACTGCCACAAACATGCATCAATTTTATTGGAATTCCACGTGAAAGACCAATACAAAGTGGTGAACATGTGAGAAGTGGATCGAAAATCATACATCATTCCTAACATTCTTTACAAATAAAGAACTGCAAAGTGGGGTGTGCGTAATTATTCGGCCCCCTGAGTCAATACTTTGTAGAACCACCTTTTGCTGCAATTACAGCTGCCAGTCTTTAGGGTATGTCTCTACCAGCTTTGCACATCTAGAGACTGAAATCCTTGCCCATTCTTCTTTGCAAAACAGCTCCAGCTCAGTCAGATTAGATGGACAGCGTTTTGTGAACAGCAGTTTTCAGATCTTGCCACAGATTCTCGATTGGATTTAGATTTGGACTTTGACTGGGCCATTCTAACACATAGATATGTTTTGTTTTAAACCATTCCATTGTTGCCCTGGCTTTGTTTAGGGTCATTGTCCTGCTGGAAGGTGAACCTCCGCCCCAGTCTCAAGTCTTTTGTAGTCTCCAAGAGGTTTTCTTCCAAGTTTGCCCTGTAGTGGCTCCATCCATCTTCCCATCAACTCTGACCAGCTTCCCTGTCTCTGCTGAAGAGAAGTATCCCCAGAGCATGATGCTGCCACCACCATATTTGACAGTGGGGATGGGTTGTTCAGAGTGATGTGCAGTGTTAGTTTTCTGCCACACATAGCGTTTTGCAAACGGGACTTCTTATGCTTTCTGTTAACCATGCCTTTCTTCTTGCCACTCTTCCATAAAGGCCAACTTTGTACGGTGCATGACTAATAGTTGTAGCCTAAGCCTGCTTTAAATTTCTCAATAACTTGATCTCTGACCTGTCTTGGACCTGTCTTGTGTGCTCTTTGGACTTCAAGGTGTTGTTGCTCCCTATATTCTTAGACAACCTCTGAGGCCCTCACAGGGCAGCTGCATTTGTACTGACATTAGATTACACACAGGTGCACTCTATTTAGTCATTAGCACTCATCAGGCAATGTCTATAGGCAACTGACTGCACTCAGATCAAAGGGGGCAAAATAATTATGCACACACCACTTTGCAGTTATTTATTTGTAAAAAATGTTTGGAATCCTGTATGATTCTCATTCCACATATCATGTGTACACCACTTTGTGTTCCTCTTCCATGTGGAATTCCAATAAAACTGATTCATGTTTGTGGCAGTAATATGAAAAAACTTGGAAAATTAGGGGGCCGAATACTTATGCAACCCTGTGTGTGTGTGTGTGTGTGTGTGTGTGTATGTATATATATGTGTATATATCTATCTATCTATCTATCTATCTATCTATCTATCTATCTATCTATCTATCTATCTATCTATCTATCTATCTATCTATCTATCTATCTATCTATCTATCTATATATATATATATATATATATATATATATATCTATCTATATATATCTATCAGTGTTCTCCCCAGAATATTTTTCCAGCCGGGTGGCATGAAAAAGTAGCCGGGTGGGGAGGGTCACACTGGGGGGTTGACTCAAAATTGTGAAACACGCGGGCCGCTCGCGCGCAAACCTTTATCATGCGGAGTAATGGTGTATGCGCGTAAACCTCGGCGTGCCGAGGTCAGGTACTACTGGATGGGTTGGGACAACGCAGGATCACACACACGCACGCACGCACGCACACACACACTGTATACACACACACACACACACACACACACACACACACACACACACACACACACATATACACACACACACACACACACACTGTATACACACACACACACACACACACTGTATACACACACACACACACACACACACACACCACACACACACCATACACACACACACACACACTGTATACACACACACACACACACACACACACCACACACACACAATACACACACACAATACACACACACACACACACACTATACACACACACACACACACACACACACACACACACACACACACACACACACACACACACACACACACACACACACACACACACACACACACACACTGTATACACACACACACACACACTGCTATGAATATCAAAAGAAGGAGGCTGCTGAATAAAGTGCTCTGAAGTTTAGACAGCAATAACCACAAGTATTTTCCAAGTTTAGCTAAGATTACAGCTAACTTGCTTTTTTTTTTTTTTTCTAGAAGGTCAGTAATGTCCCGTTTTATAATCAGCAGAAATCTTCTGCAATGTTACAGCTCTCCTCTCCACATTACTCATGGGTAGTACAAGTGTGTGACGCTAAACTAATTCTGTCTGCACATAAAAGGCATTTGCCACACAGCAACGGCTGCAAGACAGCCCCCCTCCCTCGTTGTGACAAGACACTTGCCGGAATGAATAGAGCCTGGCGTCCCGCGGTGCAAGTTTATCTGTCCTGTGTGTAACTACTTCACAGGAGCTTTCCCCGCCCCTCTACACTACGAAGGGAGCTGGGGAAGAGGGCGGAGATAGCAACCCTGAATAACAGCGAGCTGGCTGCACAGACACAGCCGCTGCTGCTGTAATGATTCAAGGAGGAGGAAGTAACTCTGCTACAGACCAGGGGAAACGGCAGCCGGGCGGGAGGGCAGGGTCAGGTGGGCGCTCCGCCCTGCTGAAAGGCTCTGGGGAGAACACTGTGTATATATATATATATATATATATATATATATATATATATATATATATATATATATATATATATATATATATATATATATATATATATATATATATATATATAATGATTATATAAAATATATATTTTTTTTACAAGTGTTGGTTTTTTTTTTGGGGGGGGGGGGGGGGGGGGTAACTATGGGGTAGGCGAGGAAGGGGTTAAAAATAATAATAAAAAACCCTATTTAATTCTCTTATGGATTAGTGTATTAGAGTGTATTTGGATGTATTTTTACTTTTTTGGCCACAAGATGGTGCTAGACTAAGTTCTGTGTTGAGTACATATAACATGTAACCAAATATTTACATATGTTTCTGTCAGATTCTTGTTAATCAGTGCCACAGGAAGCTGTGAGTCATTGGAGAAGCAGTGATCGGGGGTGGAAACAGCTGTTATCCATTCCCCGATCATGGAGGGACAGGATTGCAGCGATTGGGGACGGGAGACAAGCGGTGATCGTGAGCGGCGTCAGTAAATAAACATTACGCTTCTCTACTCTCCCAAGTTTGAAGTGAAGTTCTACAGGGAGTAGATAAGTGTAGCGTGGGTCCCCAAGTGGTTAAGGTGTACCCGAGATGACATCTGACAAGATGAAATAGACGTGTGTGTGTGTATACAGTGGTAAGCATACATACACTTTTGCTATGCACCTTCTCTTTTTTTCCCTGCCTAAAATACTTAATATTCAGCTTTGGAACTGGCAGTTTTTCTCCAGTCTGAACAGATTCGGCTCACTGATAACAAATTACAGCTATAAAACACTCACCTAAGCAGATACCTGGGCTTCTGACTGCAAGGGAAAGATAAAAAGGTGAATAGTTCATGTGTGTTCAGTCTGAGAGTTTTTTTTTTTTTTTTTTAGTTTATTTTCATCTCTGGTTCACTTTAAGCCCTGGGGCCCACTAGAGCGTTTTTAGCAGCAATTTCTGCTGTCGGGGAATCACTGGCACTTGCAAAAGTGCTAGGCTAATGCAAGCCTATGCCGGGGATTCCACAGGCACAGTTGCAATTTGCCAAAAGCATGATTTACATGGTGAGAGTCAATCACTTCTTAATTTTTGTTTTGTAAGTTATCATTTGCAATGTATTGATTGTTATTTTTTTTTTTCTGCTCCTACTACCTTTCAGTAAAGTTCCTATTTAATGCTGGAAGCCTTTGGGCTAAATCTACAGTATAAAAGCTCAGTTTTTTTTTGTTTTGTTTTTTTGTTTATAATTTTGCTTCAGTTGGTTTTACATTATGTATAAAGGCCCTGTTTACTATTTGTAATTCTGAATTAAATTGTGTTTTGAAGCTACAATTTCAGGTATTATATAGCCATTTGTCATATTAAAAGTGGTATTTTATATTCCAGTTCATGTAAAGTCTAACTTTAACCATATAATCGATTTCTATCTTGGACAGCTACTTTGTTAGGTTTTTATTGCTGTCCTTGTCATCGCCTGTGTGAAGAGATCAGTAGGACTACCAGGCTACTGGTACTGTGTAAAAGGAGATAAATATGGCAGTGGAGTAATTTGTGCCTGAAATCGTATTTGTATTGTATTGTGTTTTGTATCTGTATTTATTTTGTGTATTGTGGTTTTTCAGCCCTATATGCCAAGCCCAATTCCGGGCACGACCCAGTTGTGCTTGGCAAAATAAATGATTCTGATTCTTCCATATCCCTCTGTTTGTGTCCATTAACTGATGCTCAGAGCAGGTGAAGGAATTTCACATGTTTCCCCATTAGTCAGTTCTGCAGACTCAGCACATTTTTACTGTATGTAAAAATAATAGCATAATAATGCTGGTTTTAAAACTCATGTGACAAAAAAATGTGTGGTGATATATTGGGGTGCTGACGATGTTAGGGAATACAGGAACATATTTCTGTCATTTTTCTGTCTACTATGTCTGCTAAAAGCTAGTCTGGCTCTTGAAGGTGCCACCTGGCCCCAGGAAACGCTTAATAGGAGCCTGTTTGTACATGTAAATGTACATTACCTCTGCCCTCATTGTCCAGCAGGGGAAGAGGTGTCTACTGCTAATTAGCTGCCAATTGAGGAAGAATAGGCTGGTCGGCATGGCTTTTGAACTCTAGAGTCAGCCATTGTCCCATTATACAAAGCAAGACTACCAGAGTCTTGGACAGGGGAAGTTGACATCTGAAGGTTTGAAATTTACATGACAGCCGGCTGGAAGGGGTTGGAAATCTCTGCAGACTTTAAAAACGGAGACAGGAAAACTTTGATGCTAAGAAATAATGTTGAGGAAGCCTTTTGATGTCTGTTAGGATACAATCTCACCTGTTGAATTCTGCAACCTTCAAAAAGCTAAAACAGGAACCCTTTAAAGTTCGCATATCACAGGAAGACTAGGACAAGCGTTTGGTGATGTCACAAACGGGGAAATTGCATTAGTTCCTGGGGGCTGGACAGGAAATGCCCCAGGGGACACTTTGGACTATTTAAGTTGGTCCAGGACAGTCACAGGTATCTTCTCCTGGAGGTAGCGCATAGCTAGGGATGATCTCGACTCCTGGTCGAAAAAACGGCATCCTCCCGTCAAACAACGTTCTAAACTAAGCTGGTAACGTTCTTTTTTCCCCCGTTTATTTTTACGCAAATATCCTTGTGTGTATTTTTGTAACTTTTATCTTGTAACTTTTACTTTGTACTTTTTTACTTTGTTTTTTTGTACATCTGTTGTATATGTTACGGCCAGAACCCGTAGTGTGGCCACTTCTAGTTCTGGCCGGCCACTTCGGGTTCTGGCCGGCCAATGTGCGAAGTGGCCGCAGCGCAGCGGCCAATGTTAGAAATGGAATGTTACGCCGTCTCGCTGCGGCCAAATTGATGACAACTTGCATAATTTAATGAAATATAGCCGGCGGCAATGTAATAGATGAAGCCGCCGGCTTTCGCACTGCCTCTCTCCTCCCCCGCCTCTCTCCTCTCCCCGCCTCCCATACAATATACATAGCAGCCGGCGGGGACATGCAGCCGGAGAGTCGTTCGTCGCAGCAGGGGCAGCAGAGCGGGGAGGCTGCAGACATTGCTTCTGCCAGCACCCGCTCTGCAGGAACGGCAGGATTCCCCTGCCGCGACGAACGACTCTCGGGACACGCGTGTCCCCGCCGGCTGCTACTTATTGTATGGGAGGCGGGGAGGGGGTGGGGGGGTGATCGGGGAGAGGAGGAGGCAGTGCGAAAGCCGGCGGCTTCATCTATTACATTGCCGCCGGCTGCATTTCATTAAATTAAGCAACTTGTCATCAATTTGGCCGCAGCGAGACGGCGTAACATTCCATTTCTAACATTGGCCGCTGCGCTGCGGCCACTTCGCACATTGGCCGGCCAGAACCCAAAATGTGGCCGGCCAGAACTAGAAGTGGCCACACTTCGGGTTCTGGCCATAACATATATATTAAGTTCTGCATTGTTCCATGTTTTTTCTGGAATATTAAATTGTTATTTAAATAAGCTTGACTTCTGCTGTACTAAACTAACACAGCCTAGAAGAGACTGCAGTGTAACTGTGTATAAGTCCATGCCTAATTGTATGCTTGAACAACACTACCATATGAAATTGTAATTGTACTGTGTGTGTGGGTGCGTGGCGTTCCCGTATTCGGCCTAAAGCTGACCCGAATACGAAAACGCGGATTGCGCGCTGAGGACTCGACAGCAGAGTGGACGTGTCTAGCAAACCGCTGGTGGTGGCAGTGAGAAGTGTTCTGAGGGGTCACAGCCTTGTTTGTAGCTTGAATAAGGCTGCTCCCCGCTTGATCTGGTCAAACCCGCAGTCGGGAACCGTATACGCAGGCGTGCCGCGGGCCGGTTCCTGACAACATGCACTTTTTCACTGTAAACTAAAGTGTGTCTCTTTCCAAAAGTTATATAGTTGTCCTGTTTGCCTGTAAGCCTGTTTTAAATCTTCTGCTGTGTGTGGAAAATAGTTAAAGGGAGGGACAGGGAGAAGGGGACTAGGGCTTACAAAAAATGTTTTTATTGGTCCCAGGTGCAGTGTACAAATATGCTTTATTCAAACAAGTGCAATTTATTTTTTTATGTGCACTTAACAACACACTCACAAATGAATGCTTTTCAAGAGTTTTTTCAAAAAATTCACAGATTTTACTCTCTGTAATAATGAAACAGATTGTTTGTTTATTTTGTTTGGTACATCGGAAACCCCATCCCTAATTTTTGCAACAATATGCAGCAATATAGTGCTGTGCTAAGCAGACATCACCCATGCAAAATGGACCCTAAAAAAAAGAAGGGAAAATAAACTTATTACAAAATTTGTATCTTTCCTCCTACTCCTAGAAGTAGACTAACCAGCAAGCTCATGGTGACCCAGAATTCATTGGAGTGTGTAAGGGGCTACAATGGTCCTAACAGCCCCCTTACTAAAATGCTATGTAAAACAAGTTTGCTTTCTTAAAACAATTCACAATGGTTAATTTGCATATGTTCAGCAGTGATGCACTGGGAGACATCTCGGAGCTCACTCCAACCTGAATTATCGCAAATTCTGTTTTAAAGAGAACCCGAGGTGGGTTTGAAAAATATTATCTGCATACAGCGGCTGGATCTGCCTATACAGCCCAGTCTCTGTTGCTATCCCAAACCCCCCTAAGGTCCCCCTGCACTCTGCAATCCCTCATAAATCACAGCCACGCTGCTGACAAACAGCTTGTCAGAGCAGGCTGTGTTTATCTCTATAGTGTCAGTCTGCTGCTCTCCCCGCCTCCTGCAGAACTCCGGTCCCCGCCTGCATCCCTTCCCTCCCTGCTGATTGGAGGGAAGGGACGGGGGCAGGGACCGGAGCTATGCAGGAGGCGGGGGAGCAGCTGAGACTGACACTACAGATGTAAATACAGCCTCACAGCACGGCTGTGATTTATGAGGGATTGCAGAGTGCCAGGGGACCTTAGTAAGGTTTGGGATAGCAACAGAGGCTGGGCTGTATAGGCAGATCCAGCCTCTGTATGCAGATAACATTCTTTAAACACACCTCGGGTTCTCTTTAAGAAAGCAAACTTTTGTTCTCCTACCCCTAAAAATGGCTTTTTTACAATCCAAAATTTTCTGTGTAACAGCTAAGAAAAGAATGTATGTTTGTATTGTCTCATATGCTGACATTGTTTTTCAGTGTCCAAGAAGCTAAAATATATGAATTATTGACCTTTTTTGATCTATCCACTGCTCTCAGAAGTCATTCTCTGCTTGGAAAGTGTTTTTTATGGCTGTAATTCCTGATCAATGAGGATTACACTATAGTCCGATCTGGTCCCGTCCCAGACAGAAACTGGCATTTTTATACCTAAATATTGACTCCTTCAGGCAGAAAAAGGAAAAAAAAGCAACACTTCCTAGTTATCTGTATGCTTAGCACTGTACATACATATTCCTATTTCATCATGTCACATATCACCTCAGATATCCTTTAACCCTCTAGTAGCCAAATAAAGTACAACTCTATTTGGCTGCAGTGCTGAATTTTTTTCTGCTGCTGGGAAAGTGTGCCTTCCCCAGCCTTGCAGGCTCGGCAGGTATGTGGTGGCAGGAAGTTCTCATGCATACCTGTCTGGACCGCTGGATCGGCTTCTTCTTCGTCCTCTGCAAAGGCGACATACTCCTGACCTGTCTTCTCTGTTCTGATCACATAATATGTGATTGGGATCCAGGAGACCGTGTCAGCGTTACAGCGCCACCAAGTGGTGGAAAGGGGTTGATGGAAGTGTCTTCCATACAGGATCCCGACCACATGGAATATCGTGATCGGGACTCAGAAAACCTGCTGGAAGTTTAGAGCTGTCGGTGGAGGAAGAGAAAAAGCCATCAGAAACGGGTAAGTATAACTTCCTACTGACATGCAGTCATTTGGATGCACTAGGCAGCCAAACAAGATATGCCGTTGGAGGCTGTCACTGCACCAGCAGCTTTCAATCGAAGCATTTCGTTATGAAGCTGTTATTGGATTAAATGTAAGCAGGTCCATTCTCACGGTCTCGGTTGCTGCCACAAATTTTTATTGCAATTCACCCCACTCTGCAAAAGAAAATGTATTGCACAAAAATGCAGCACAACACAAATCCCAGTACAGTTAGCCCTTTACATATTTGCATATGGAAAACTAAACAGGTTAAAGTAATCACATTCACAACTCGCACATCTGAATCTGAGGTGTGAAGTTTGTCATGCCAATTCATCAGTTGTATGTATGGATCCGGATTACTATTTGAGGCCTCTTTCACAGTAGGACGTTGCGTTTAGTGCAACATTAAAGTCGCAACACAATTACAACGCAATGCCCCCAAAAAGTCGCACAGCAATAGTAAGTCTGTGCAACGTTCACAGTGTACACGTTGCATTTGTGTGTAACGTGTAGCATTATTACAAGGTGCTGCATGCTGTGCGTTATACACGTTATTAGCTGTGTTGGACTGTTTGCACATGCTTAGTAATGACTTGGAAACATACTTTCCATTTCCTGTATGCTCTACTGTATGCGACGATAACGGGACATTAAGTTGCGTTGCGACTTTTTTTGGGGCATTGCGTTGTAATTTGTGTTGCGACTTTAAAGTCGCATCAAAACGCAACGTCCTACTGAGAAAGAGGCCTGAAGGTTCTAAGAAATGCACCATAGATATCGTGTATCAGGAAAATAATCTTTGTATTCCTTTTTTAGCACCTTTTTGTATCCATATGTGCATTATTATTATTATTATTATTATTTAGTATTTATATAGCGCCGACATATTACGCAGCGCTGTACAGTGTGTGTGTGTGTGTGTGTGTGTGTGTGTGTGTGTGTGTGTATATATATATTGTCTTGTCACTAACTGTCCCTCAAAGGAGCTCACAATCTAATCCCTACCATTGCCATATGTCTATATTATGTAGTGTAGGTACTGTAGTCTAGGGCCAATTTTTTTTTTTTAGGGGGAGCCAATTAACTTATCTGTATGTTTTTGGAATGTGGGAGGAAACCGGAGCACCCGGAGGAAACCCACGCAGACACGGAGAGAACATACAAACTCTTTGCAGATAGTGCCCTGGCTGGGATTCGAACCAGGGACCCAGCGCTGCAAGGCGAGAGAGCTAACCACTACGCCACCGTGCTGCCCCATCACAGATTCAATTTTGTATCAGGTGTTAATCCTACTAATATAAATGGGAAAGTTTGGATGTTTGTTAATCACGCAAAAATGGCTGAATGGATTTGAATGAAATTTGACACACAAATAGTACATAACCTGAAATAACATATAGGATATTTTTATTCCCATAACCAAAAAGTGGGCGCAGACAAATACAAATTTCACTGAAAAAAATTAAACAGCAGCCATTCTTACACCGTTAATGGTAGGGTTCTCAAACTTTGCACAGTTGGTCACTGGGTGACTGGGATTAATTTTCATAAAAGTGGGTGGAGCCTACAAAAGCCAATCAAAATTCACCTATTGATTTTCAAGGTGAATATTTCAAATCTGGTACAGTTGGTCATTGGGTGACGGGTTCAAATTCAGGGTGGAGCCACAGCCAATCAGATTTGTTTCATTTCAATGCAAATTATTTATGCCAAACACTGCAAAGCTCACAAACTAGGTCATTGAGTTATTGTGTGTTAGTTAGAAAAGTACATTAGAAAAATACATACCTGGGCAATGCCGGGCCTTCAGCTAGTGCCTATATAAATCAAAGAAACCCTACATGGCTAGTGCTGACAAATTCAGCACTGCTCTGCATTGCTGTCTACTCCTTGCCACCATTTTCTGCAGTGTAGTGGGATCAGTGGCCTTCTCTCCTCCCAGGTGCATGTCTGGTACATATGAGGCAATCCTATAATGACATGACTCCATGTGTATTTGCATAAATAGTGAAACTTCTATCTAGGAAGGTATATCGCAACACAAAAGTAAAAGCCAAAATTGCAATATTCCCCTACCATTAAAATATGACTTTGTTATATGTAAACTGGCTATGCCTTAAAGTGTACCAGAGATGGTACACTTGCTACTATTTTATACTTACCTGAGGCTTCCTCCAGCCCCATGAGCACCGAGGCTTCCCTCGCCGCCCTCCTCGGGTCTTTCGTTCTGGCGCTATGACTCCTGTTAATCCGGTCAGTCACCGCCAGTCACTAACTTAGGTGCATGCTCGGCTGTGCGTGCAGTCCCGTCCTCTGGAGTGTTCTTGGACATGTGCAGAAGGTTTACTGGGAGTTATAGTGGCAGACTGAGGGACTCGAGAATGGCGAGGGAGGCACGGGACTCATGGGGCTGGAGGAAGCCCCAGGTAATTATAAATAAGGGCTAGGAAACCATCTCTGGTTTCCTTTATGCTATGCACACACGTTAAGTTTTTTTCGTTCGATAGATGCATTTGATTGATAATTTCCGTCATGTCCGATTATTACTTTTGATCGTTTTACCACTCGAATTTCTCATTGAAATGAATGGAAAATTGATAAGAAAATCGAGTAGGAAAACGAATCGAAAATCGATTGAATGGCAGAATCGATTGAAAAAATGTAACATGTGTACCCAGCATTAGAGGGACTCCGAGCTCTAAATAAAAATGAAATTGGTACTCACCTGGGGCTTTCTGCAGCCTAAAGTAGGTCGGGAGGTTCCACGGCGGCATCCTAGCTCCTCTCCCAGGGCTTGGCCAGAAATGGCTGCCCGGCGACACTGGGCCCGAGTGTCGGGTTCCTTCTTCCGTAAACGTCACGTCTGTCGTCATCACGGAGGACAGCGTGACAGTACTGCGCATGCGCGATTAAACCAGAGAACATGTATGTTCTCTGGTTTTGTAACTGTGTGGATCTTTACCGATCAGGAAACTGATCAGAAATATCAATCGCCTGAATAGTTGGCCAGTTATGGTATTGTGCATACGGGGTTTGAATGTTCAGAGTTTGAAACTCGTTGCCCCTTCTAGTTTTGGCTGATCCTTGTCCCCATAGACTGTCAATTATATACACACCCTGCCTATTGTTAGTTCAGGGGAACACGGGTGTAGTTAGACAGGCACTTGGGAGGGTTTGAGACCACACACCCTGTAGACAACGAATGGGTATGAGGCTGATGAGCAGTGCTAAACTAGCTAGCTTTAGTTCTGCTGGAGGTGGTTTGTTGTAGTATTTGCTTTCAAAAGTATTTAATGCTAGTCATACATATATATAGTATATCTCACAGATATTGATCATTTACCTTGGATACCATTATTGTACCATTGCAGCTGCAAGCTTTGTACCATCTGTGCAAACACTGCTCATGTCCCACTCTCCTCCAACATCAGTTTGGCAAAAAACAGTCTTGCCAGATGGATGTTTGACCCATGTTTTGAATATACCGTATTTTTCGGACTATAAGACGCTCCGGACCAGAAGACGCACCTAGGTTTAGGGGACGAAACACGAGCAAAAAAAAAATATACTAAACTTGGTGCGTCCGTGGTGCAGGGGCATCTTATGGACCTCCCCCCCCCCCCCAATTATTATGTCCCCCTTGTGCCCTCCTTGTACTTCTTGTGTCCCCTGTCCCCCTTTGCTCACTATCCCCCTGTGTTCTCATCCCCGTCCTATGCCTTGTCTCTGTACCCATGTGCCCATCTATGTCTGCCTCCCTGTGTCTGTTCCCCTGGGTCTTCCCCCCCCCCCCCCTTTGTCCTTGTCCCTCCTGTCTTCTGATGTCCCCCCTCCTTTGCCTTGTCTCTTTCCCCCTGTGTGCTTCTCCATCTCTGCCTCACTTTGTTCCACTGAATCTTCCTTCTCGTTGCATCCTTCTCAATGTCCTGTCCCCCTTCCTATGCCCGTCTCTGTCCATGTCTGCCTCCCTATATCTTCTGTCCCTGTGTGTTGTCATGTCCCTCCTGTCCTCGATGTCCTGTCTCCCTTCCTATGCTGTCTCTTTACCAATGTGCATACATGCCTAGCAACCGGGCGCTCCCCTCTGATGCGTCCCATTGTGTCTTCAGTCCTCCCGAGTCCATGACCCTCCTGTCCGTGTCCCCCTTTATATGCCATCTCTTTCCCGAAGCCATACACATCCAACAGCCGTGGGCTTGCGTCCGATGTAATGACGAAAGCTTTCAGAGCAAACTACCAATCAGACCGCCAATCACTGCTCCCTGCTTTGTCCCGCCGTCGAGACTATCGCATCCTATTAAATAGTGAACAGGGAGCAGTGAGGGCTGTGATTGGCGGTCTGGGGCAGCGCCCTCCCCCCCGCCTGATTGGTCATTTGCTCTGAAAGCTTTCGTCATTACATCGGCACAAGCATGCGGCTGCTGGATGCGTATGGCTTCAGGAAAGAGATGGCATAGAAAGGGGGACACGATCAGGAGGGAAATGGACACGGGAGGACTGAAGACACAGTGGGACGCATCAGAGGTGAGTGCCCGGCTGCTAGGCATGTATGCGCATCGGTAAAGAGACAGCATAGGAAGGGAGACAGGACACAACACACAGGGAGAGAGGGCACAGGGACAGAGACTGGTATAGAAAGGGGTACAGGACATCAGAGAAATAGAGGGATGAGAGAATGGAGACTGAAGATCCCAAGAAGTGAGGCAGACATGGAGGAGCACACGGGGACAGGCGCTGATGGAGGACACGCGGCTGGCAAAGTGCCGGCTGCGTGTGCTGCTTTTTATTTGATGAAAATCGGCCCAGCAGGGCCTGAGCGGCAGCCTCCGGCGGTGATGGACGAGCTGAGCTCGTCCAGACCGCTCAGCTGGTTAAGCAAAAAAAAAAAACACAAAGTACAATACAGTACTCTATTGCTAAAAGCCAGTCCCACAAATATTATCGTACTAGCACAAGTTAAAAACGTCTATTTGATAGGAAATTGGCATAGTATAATGCATACTAATTTTGGCATTGTATTTTCTTTTCATTAGGCAGAGAGATATGTGTGGGTTAACAACACATCAGCGCACTCCCAGAATGTTGCTAAGGCAAAATACGAGTTCTTGTTTGGTGAGCCCATGCCAACATCAGAAGAGGAAACCCTGCCGACAGGTTAGTAGTAAATCTAAGAAATCTGCAGAAATCCATTCTGCTCTTTATTTGTTATTGCTTTGTACAGTGAGTTGAAAGATGTGATTCTATTTTATTAGAAGAAAAGAACAGAATTTGCTCCTGCACACCAGAAAAGGCAATACACTAATTGTTTTGGTAATAAAATTGCTTCATTGTAAATGAAAGCCTTATTAGCAGCTTGCTTGTGCCAGGACAAATTATGATAACATGTTGAGTTTTACTCACTCACTCCTGGGTGCTCAGTAAGCATAAGGACTGTGCTGTAACCACATTCCTCAGTGTCTACGCACATGGATTCAGTCTTGGAGCGCTTTGATAGGCTCGGGATCACGTGACAAACTGAAAGTAAACCATGCCCTGTCATGAATGGATTTGTCTTTGCTTGGTATGTGAGAAGGGAGATGCTCCAGAATTCTGTAGAAATGTTAACCGTGAACTAGAAACCTAATGCTAGGTAGAAATAGTCTAATTTTCCAAAAAGTGAGAACGCTATGTAAAATGTAAATAAAAACAGAATGTGTCGATTTGCAAACCATGTAAACCCTAGATTTAAGGCCAAATGGTACAAAAATGTAGCAAATAAGAAACACTGTTTTCTGAAAAATATAGGCATATTTTTCAATTTGATGCCAACCACACATTAAAAGAAAACTGAGTAGGAATTTACCCTTGTGTTGTATCACATCTATTTAATATTGCCTCATTCTTACAGGATGTCAGCTGCACTACAGCAATTTGGAGTCTTCTTTGTTTTCATTCCATAATGCACTAAATGTTTTGAGTAGGTGACTGGGCTGAACTGCAGGTAGGCCAGTTTAGAACTTGGACTCTACTATTACTGCAGAGCCATTTTGTTCTAATCCATTACATTTACATTGTGCCCTTCAAAAGGCATAATCTGGGTGCCATTTACATGTTGTTGTTGCAAATCTGTATCATTTGGCATTACCGGTGTTTATGCTGTGAATAGTTGGACAGGTAATCTGTTCTTATTGAGGAGACTGAAGAAAATTTGAGAATATGTGACCCTGCAAAACTGCTGTGGCTTTATTAAAACCATGCACTGATGGTCTCCTGTATGGCAATTACTTCATAATGCCAGGTACACACTATGCAATTTCCTGTCAGATCGATGGGTTGAAAACATAATTTACAACGTCTGATCTGCTCCTGATTGATCACAGGAACAATTTTGTGCAGTAAGAATCTGAAAATCTATCTCGTTATTGGCATCATACTTGCTGGAAATTATCAGTTCTACCTGTCCCTGGGAATTTACATGGTGTGTGCCTAGCATAAATCAGTGTCTGCCTTATTCTGTTATTGTCTCACTACAGCAGTGATATGAGATTGGTATCAGATTTGGCAAAAAAAATGGATCAAGTAAGTATTATCTCATACATGTAAAGTATGGTGCACATTTTAAATAATGATCACCTGAAACACTCTTTTAACACTTTAGAGACACTGAAGCGAAAAAAAATATATATGATATAATGAATTGGTTGTGTACTATGAATAATTACTAGAAGATTAGCAGCAAAGAAAATATTCTCATATTTTTATTTTCAGGTATATAGTGTTTTTTCTAACATTGCATCATTCTCTAATATGTGCAGATTACACAACACTCAGCATTCAAAATGATTCTTTCAGAGCAGTCTGTGGACTAATGACCTCTCCTCTGCCAGAGGAAAAGTAAATAGTTCAGGAACAGTTGAGATCATAAAAGTCAGAAAACAGCCCTCTCCACGACTTTGAAAGTTGTAGAGATAATGGCTTTTTTGTATAGATGTTTCTGTACTGGATCTTCCTGTACTAGATCTTCCTGTACTGGAAACAATTAGACTGATTTATCTGATCTTAATGTTTTATTTCTTAGCTGTAGTACACATACAAATCATAATATCATCGTTTTTTTTCCGCTTCAGTGTCTCTTTAAGCCCTTTCCCCACTAAGGCGCTTCGGGAACCACCAGTGCCGCTGCAATGCCCAGAACTTGTGTTTCGATGAGATTCTTTCTGATGCTGTTGCGATTTCCCTTCATTACACTGAATGAAATCGCAATACATTTGCGAGATTCTGCAGTGAATTGCAACGCCTCTATGGGGACAACGTAAAATGAGGCTGGAGTGGGTAAGAGGTCTTGAGGTGACTGTTTATCGCCGATCACTGTGCTAAACATCCCATTTTGTTCAGTTGAAAGGTTTGTGAGAGATGGCAAGAGATGTCCTTTTGCAGTACCTATTGGTCAAGTGGGATCTAGCGCGGAAAATCACTAAAGGGCAGTTTGAAGATATCAGTGGACAGATTGTCACCCAGATTCATAATATACAATCAGGTGATTTAACTCTATAGAGTGTGGGTAGCTTCAGGGAAGTCTTGTATACTGTTTAAAGATTTCACAGCACTGTGTGACCCTGTGTGAACTATATCCATATACATATCTTTTTCTCTTCTGTTTGTGCCATCATGGTTCACGTTTTTTTCAGCAACTTTGCATCTTCTTGTGGCTGTGGAAACTTGTGTGCTGCTGCTTTAAATCTCTTCAGTCCCTTTTTTTTTTTTTTTTTTTTTTTTTATCATCACAGTGGTTTCTCCTCTGTTCTATATTTACTTCTGTGACCAATAGTCTTGACTCCATTCTAGAATGTAATGAAATCTATGTGAAGTATTTGTACATTAAGCCCATAAAGTGGTATGAAATTACAAACTAAATGTGTGCTCTAAAACATTAAAGTGGACCCGTACTCTTGCATAGCACACAATGAAAAGTTTTTATTCCACAGTTAAATGCTGTAGAAATCAACTGCATGCAATGTGTTTATTTAGTTACATTACATCAGAGGGTAGTTATCTGTAAGAATGCCTTATTAGTATGTGTGACTCACAGCACTGCACTGTACAGGAAACAGAAATTTGTCTTTTTAAAAACAATAAGTATTTGCAAATTGTGATTTATTTTGGTTGGACTTGGCATATGGGGTCTCCCACAATATTACACTACTGTATATGCAAATTATTATTTATTATTATTATAATATAACAAACCTCCAGAGCTGCTGGAATACAGTGCACTGAGGACGACCAACCAGTCCATACAGTCTGTATGCAAATTGTTGGATTAGTCTAGCTCTGTAAAATTAACAAGCTCACAAATCATTGTATTGCAGCAATTCTGGGGGTATGTTTGGCTTTTAGGGACCACAAAGGTATAATTTGCATATTTAGCAGTGATGCATTTTGTGAGACTGCATATGCTCACTCCAACCTGTATAATCGCAAATACCTTCTGTTTTAAAGGGAACCTGAGATGGCAGGTGTGGGCCAATTTATACCTACTTGGGGCTCCCTCCAGCCCCATGAGCTGCCTGGAGTCCTCCGCCACCATCCCCAGTTGCTCCGTTCTCTTTGAATTGTTCCTAGTAGACTGATCAGTCACGGCCAGTCATGGTGTTTCTGCGCATGTTCAGCCGCGCACGCACCCTGTCGTGCTCCTGTCTCCGGGGGTGTTCTGTGCCTGTGCAGATCGCTCGTGGGCATGGGAGCACGTTGGGGTGCGAGCTGCGCCTGCGTAGAAGCACCGCAACTGACCAGTCTCCCGGGAACAATTCTAAGAGGACTCCAGGCAACTCACGGGGCTGGAGGAAGCCCCAGTATAAATTGGCCCACACACGCCATCTCAGCATCTTCAGTTCCTCCTCCGGGACATAGATAATCGCCCATCGAATCCGACGTTTGACGCTCACTCCCGTGCACGTTCTCACCGCTGTTCCCATTCATAAATCTAAATCCCCGTGTCAATGATTGCTGGCATAAATGAGATGCTGCAATCATTGTAACTCCCAAAGTAACATTTAGTAACCCGTCTATACATTATTTCCTGTTCACATACTTCTAGTACGCTATTAGGAAATAATGTGGACATCTTGTGGCCAAATAGCAAAATTACACCTACATACATTTATTTCAATAAATAGACCCACACATACATTTAAAATGAACTCTTTCCCTCCCACACTCTCCCACAGTAACCAAATAAAAATTTTGCCGTAAAAAGACAATAAAAAAACAAACAAACAAAACATAGATAGTTACCTTAGGGACTGAATTTTTTTTTAATCTGTATGTGGAGGGTATATTACTGTTATTTTGAAAATATAGGCTTGTAAATAGTGATGGACGCAAAACTGAAAAGATGCACCTTTATTTACGAATAAGATATTGGCACCATACATTATACTAGGGAAATTTTTTTTTTTTCCATTAAAATGCATTTAGAATAAAATAATTCTTAGCAAAATGTACCACATCAAGAATGCCTGATGGGTGGTGAAAAAGAGATAGATAGATAGATAGATAGATAGATAGATAGATAGATAGATAGATAGATAGATAGATATTATAGATCGTTTAGTTGTGATACATAGTAATCAAGTTATAGGCGAAATGAATGGAAGGAGCGCTGAAAGGTGAAAATTGCTCTAGTGCAGAAGGGGGAAACCACTCACTAGTGAAGTGATTAAGAATGCAAATTTCTGTTTTGCATGGTGTTGTTAGTAAGAGGGCTTATTTATTTTTATATCCTTGCACACTCCTAGGAGTTCTGCTTCACTATGAGCTTGCTTGACAATCTGTACAGGAAAAGACAGATGCTTTAACCCTTTTGCGTCCCGAAAGTTTACACTAATTTTTTTTTTTTTTTTTTTTTAGAGCAGAGAGGAAGTTTTTTTAGGTTTGATCCATTTTAACCACTTGAAAACCGTAGGCTTACACCCCCCTTGTGACCAGGCTTTGTTTTAGAATTTGGGCCACTGCAACTTTAAGGGCTCTCTGCAGGGCCATGCAACCTAGCTCACCAGTGATATTCCCCCCCCCCCCCCCCGGGCCGGCCCGCTCATGAGGCGGGGTGAAACCTTTTCCTCAGGCGGCACTTCTGGGGGGGCACCCGCCTGTCTATGGGTGCGGGGGCCGCCCGCCGAGCTGTAGGGGTAGCGGGCAGAAAGGGGGTATTGGGCCTAGCGGTGGGGAGGGGGGTCGGACCTCGCTCGCCTGGGTTCCCCGATCTGCGCTCCCCTCCAGCTTTAAAAAGTGAAGTACCAGCTCTATGGTTAAGAGGCAACGGGCGGGGATCACTCACCTTTTCCGTGTTCCAGCATGCGCTCCACTGACGTCACTTCCTGCAACGCCGCCCACTGTATTGTAAGTGGACGGCGTTGCAGGAAGTGACGTCAGTGAAGTGCATGATGGAACGCGGAAAAGGTGAGCAATCCACGCCCATTGCCTCTTAATCATAGAGCTGGTACTTCACTTTTTAAAGCTGGAGGGGAGCGCAGATCGGGGGACCCAGGCGAGCGAGGTCCGACCCCCCCCCCCTGCCCACCGCCAGGCCCAATACCCCCTTTCTGCCCGCTACCCCTCCAGCTCGGCGGCCCCCCCCACCCACGAGCGGGGGGGAGGGGGGGGTTGGTGGGCGGCGGCGATTTCTGCTAATTTTGCCTCAGGCGGCAAAAAGTCTAGGGCCAGCCCTGCCCCCCCCCCCCCTTTTTCTGCCGACCAACAGAGGTTTCTGTTGGTGAGCTCTGATCCCTGCTGCTTTTTATTTTTTATTTATGTACTTATTTGCTTTGTTTTAAAATAAATTTCACTTATTTTATTTTGGTAGCCAGCCCTCCCTCCCCCCCCCCCCCCCCCGCCAGCCAATCACATCGATTGGCTGTCATCGGTTTCAGCCTATGACAGCTGATCGCTTCTGTGCCTCCCAGGGGGACATGTCACCAGTACAGCGCTGCTGTAGATCGTAGCGCTGTACAGTGTAAATAGATGGTGGTTTCGCCGTCTAACAGTCTCCTAGCCGCGATCGCTGCTGGGAGCCTGAAGAATCGGCAAGCATCTCCACTTGAATGACAGAGCGGAGCATTAGATTTCCTTAAAAACCCCACCTCAGGATTTCAAGCCAATTGGCATTGAGCGGTCCTGGGGCTTGCCGCCGCATTCACTCCAACTAGCGTGGAGTGGTCGGCAAGGGAACAGCTCTCCAGTCACAGCACCCTCTAATGCACGAAGTATTGTGATTGGCTGAATAGTGTGGGCATAGTTTGCTACAACCCATCGGAAACCTAAAAGTGTGTTGTCCACCCTATCACGTTATCTGAAGTTCCTTATGAGGTTTCTTGATGGGTTCTCTAAACTAGACTAGTAATGGTTTTCATTATTGTAAATGTTTACTTGTGTTTTGATTTATACATTTTATAACATAGTAGTAGATCATGTAGTATAATGGATTATAGTAGTAATGTAGAGGTAACATTACAGGTAGTCCCTGACTTGCGGACACCTGCCTTATGAATGACCCGCTGATACGATCGGCCTGAAAATATTAAATTTGATTTTGTGGGAACAAGTGAAATTTTTTTTCTTCAAAAAGACATTTTTTTGAGAAAATACATTTTTTAAAAAATTGTAAGATTTTTTTTTTTTTTTTTTAAACCAGTAAAATACCATTTTGCTGCAGTACACAGAGGGCACAGGGGGACAGAGATGACAAAGAGGGGGACACTGAAGGCACTGGTGAACAGGGTAGAGCGGGACACTGGAGGCACAGGGGGGTATAGAGGAGGTACAGGGAACATACTGTAGATGGCACAATGTTTTTGACTAATTTATGGATCGATTCAGGTAAACCACAAATCTATAGTCCATATCTCGTTCATTAACTTGGGACTACCTATAGTACTGTTTTCAAGTAGGGTAAATGAAAAATTTGCTATAAAATTGCGACCTGACAAACTAGGACCCTTTTTTTTCTGGCTTTGTTTTTTGAGTAAAAGCTGTTTAAAAATAACGTGTGTGTGTGTGTGTGTGTGTGTGTGTGTGTCAGCCTTTCTGGATGCAACAGGATACCTGATGACTTCACAGTTTATCGTGAAAATGTGTGACCGTGAGTGCTTTGTTGCCGGAAACTGGAAGTACTGTATTAAGGGCTCTGGAGTAATGCTTACTATTATCTTTCCACAATCATCTGTGAGGTTAGAGGCTCCTTCATTTTCTCAAAGCAAAATGGTTTTTAATCAGGATGATATTATTATTATTATTATTTAGTATTTATATAGCGCCGACATTACGCAGCGCTGTACAATGTATATATGTGTATATATATGTATATACAGGATCTTCTCAAAAAATTAGCATATTGTGATGAAGTTCATTATTTTCTGTAATGAACTGATAAACATTAGACTTTCATATATTTTAGATTTTAAATACACACAACTGAAGTAGTTCAAGCCTTTTATTGTTTTAATATTGATGATTTTGGCATACAGCTCATGAAAACCCAACTTTCCTATCTCAAAAAATTAGCATATTTCATCCGACCAATAAAAGAAAAGTGTTTTTAAAACAAAAAAAAGTCAACTTTCAAATAATTATGTTCAGTTATGCACTCCAATACTTGGTCGGGAATCCTTTTGCAGAAATGACTGTTTCAATGTGGCGTGGCATGGAGGCAATCAGCCTGTGGCACTGCTCAGGTGTTATGGAGGCCCAGGATGCTTCGATAGCGGCCTTAAGCTCATCCAGAGTGTTGGGTCTTGCTTCTCAACTTTCTCTTCACAATATCCCACAGATTCTCTATGGGGTTCAGGTCAGGAGAGTTGGCAGGCCAATTGAGCACAGTAATATCATGGTCAGTAAACCATTTACCAGTGGTTTTAGCACTGTGGGCAGGTGCCAGGTCATGCTGAAAAATGAAATCTTCATCTCCATAAAGCTTTTCAGCAGATGGAAGCATGAAGTGCTCCAAAATCTCCTGATAGCTAGCTGCATTGACCCTGCCCTTGATAAAACACAGTGGACCAACACCAGCAGCTGACATGGCACCCCAGACCATCACTTACTGTGGGTACTTGACACTGGACTTCAGGCATTTGGGCATTTCCCTCTCCCCAGTCTTCCTCCAGACTCTGGCACCTTGATTTCCGAATGACATGTAAAAGTTGCTTTCAACCGAAAAAAGTGCTTTGGACCACTGAGCAACAGTCCAGTGCTGCTTCTCTGTAGCCCAGGTCAGGCGCATCTGCCGCTGTTTCTGGTTCAAAAGTGGGTTCATGCTTCCATCTGCTGAAAAGCTTTATGGAGATGAAGATTTCATTTTTCAGAACGACCTAGCACCTGCTCACAGTGCCAAAACCACTGGTAAATGGTTTACTGACCATGATATTACTGTGCTCAATTGGCCTGCCAACTCTCCTGGCCTGAACCCCATAGAGAATCTGTGGGATATTGTGAAGAGAAAGTTGAGAGACGCAAGACCCAACACTCTGGATGAGCTTAAGGACGCTATCGAAGCATCCTGGGCCTCCATAACACCTGAGCAGTGCCACAGGCTGATTGCCTCCATGCCACGCCGCATTGAAGCAGTCATTTCTGCAAAAGGATTCCTGACCAAGTATTGAATGCATAACTGAACATAATTATTTGAAGGTTGACTTTTTTTTGTTTTAAAAACACTTTTCTTTTATTGGTCAGATGAAATATGCTAATTTTTTGAGATAGGAAATTTGGGTTTTTATGAGCTGTATGCCAAAATCATCAATATTAAAACAATAAAAGGCTTGAACTACTTCAGCTGTATGTATTTGAATCTAAAATATATGAAAGTCTAATATTTATCAATACATTACAGAAAATAATGAACTTTATCACAATATGCTAATTTTTTGAGAAGATCCTGTATATGTATTATATATATATATATATATATCTATCTCTCTTGTCACTAACTGTCCCTCAAAGGAGCTCACAATCTAATCCCTACCAATGCCATATGTCTATATTATGTAGTGTAAGTACTGTAGTCGAGGGCCAATTTTAAGGGGAGCCAATTAACTTATCTGTATGTTTTTGGAATGTGGGAGGAAACCGGAGTGCCCGGAGGAAACACACAGAGAGAATATACAAACTCTTTGCAGATAGTGCCCTGGCTGGGATTCGAACCAGGGACCCAGCACTGTAAGGCGAGAGAGCTAACCTCTACGCCACCGTGCTGCCCATTTATTGCCTCACTTAAAAGTTAAAAGTAAAGGAGTAAGCTTTCAGCTAATAAGCCTTCATCAGACTCTGTTCCTTTATGCTGACAAGATGTTAGAAAGCACAGCTTATATACTACACTGGTCATTAGACGGAGAAGCATATTTTTCCAAACTTAAATAAATGCCATTAGATGCCTTTATTACAAGGAGGGTCTCACAGGATGCTAGCTAAGTTTTGACAAATAGATCAGACTACTTGTTTGCTAAAACATCACACATTTATTGTGCTGGTAAGATGATATTTTTTAATGCCACAATTATTTTTATTTCCTTTTGCCTTAGAGATGGGTTTTAATTTAGTTTTTTTTGTTAATTTGAGTTAAATTAAGAAATGCTTGGGTGCAGATTTTCCGCTGCACTAAAACGAATTTTAAACCGCTAAAATAAGTTAAAACGATAGTCAAAATGAATATCTAAACAATATTTGTTACAAAACTTAATACAAAATTTTGCTTACATGGTCCCGGCAACCGCTATTTAACGGGCGCCCTAATTTCTTCATTGGCGCCCAATAGCCGATATTTTGCATTGAATCCTATTGTGCGCCCTTTTAGTCCATTAGCCATATGTGCCCCCCCCCCCCCCCCCCCTTTTTTTTTTTTTTTTTTTTTTTTTTTTTTTTTTTTTTTTGCATCAAAAGATGCTGAACTGATGCTACAGTCCGCTGTTTCAGGCTTAAAGAGAAACCGTAACCAAGAATTGAACTTCATCCCAATCGGTAGCTGATTCCTCCCTTCCCATGATAAATCTATTGGTTCTGACATCACACTGTGGGAGCGTTGTTGCATTGTGGGAAATAACCGCTGTTTACAGCTGTTTTCAACTGCCAAAAAAAGCAAGCAGCATCTCCTTCAACTGTCATAAAACATAAAAATGTCACCATGGGATAAATGTCACAATATAAATCAGGGAGTGGAAAGCTTTTATAATGGGCAAACACTGGCTAAATAATCATTGTAAAAATGAAGAACTTTTTTTTTTTTTTTTTTTTACATCATTTTCACTGGAGTTCCTCTTTAACACCATTCTTTAGGCAAATCATCCTGGTAACTGTGGTGGTGCTGACTAGAGTCAATAGAAAATGCTAGTCTAGTGAGGGTCAATAGCCCCTGCTTAACGCACGGTGCTTGGGGTAATGGAAGTCCATGCGCAAAGCAGGTAAACGATGGCACCTGGTGCGTGGCGCACGCACGGCCCAACAGGAATACCAGCGATTTACGTCCTGCCCGGCATGGAGTTCATCACTGAGCGGGGGCAGCGCTATGCATATAATCATGGTGGCGCACTCTGCCACATGGTCATATGATTGTAGTTTTTTGCGTTGTGGTGGGATGCGGCAGGAGCATTGCGTAACACCTCGATGCAAAAAAAAAGTGTAAAACCGGGAATCTGAAGTGAGAGGGCTATGGAGGATGACCTATTTATTATTAATGCAGTGAAGTATATCTATGTCCTGGAGCCCACAGAGGCTCCAAAACTGATGTAGATATACTACCTCTGAGGCATAAGTGGCCTCGTGTGACTTTATTATTATTATTTTTTTTTTCTCTGATTTGTTATTAATGTTTTTGACTGACTGAAGTTATCAGTTAATAATATGCCTTTTATTAGTCTCCAGAAACACTATTTTCACCATAGAAAAAGGTTTAACTTTCCATAAACACAAGAAATGTAAAAGTATATTAAGAAGAAACCTCCAATTCACTTCTTATGGTAGTGGCGTCAATTCACCAGAGAGGATTTACTAAGAGAAAAAAGGTAGGTAGTTTATCTCATGAGGTATTTTAACACTCTGGAGTCAATTCACCAGTGTGAGAGGACAGAGAGAAAAGTGTTGGATAGCAGGGGATAATGGAGAGATATGCATGAGGAAAGTGTGAGAAAGCAGAGAGTTAGGTAGTCGGTATTAATGATTTGCATGGGATACTTTTCCTCTCTGTACGCTTGAAAGTGAAGCATTGTGGGTAGGAGGCGGAGTTTTACCACTACGTGACCAGAGTATTCCCGCCTTTTACTGCCGGATCATAACATAAATCATATCACGAGTGAGTCTGAACTTCTTCACCACCTCTGTCTCAGTAAAATTATCAAGAACTGTTCTCTCACGAAAAATACGGTTCGGCTGCGTTTTGCGATCCGCTTACGGCTGCGGATACGCTTGGGTAATGTATTTCAATGGGCTGGTGCACACCAGAGCTGGAGGCGTTTTGCAGAAACGCATACTCCCGGGCTGCTGCAGATTTTGGATTGTGGAGGCGTTTCTGCCTCAATGTTAAGTATAGGAAAAACGCAAACCGCTCTGAAAAACGGCACTTCAGAGCGGTTTGCCAGGCGGTTTTTGTTACAGTAGCTGTTCAGTAACAGCTTTACTGTAACAATATATGAAATCTACTACACCAAAAACGCTTCACAAAACCGCAAAATGCTAGGTGAAACGCTACAGAAAAATAAGAAAAAGCGTTTCAAAATCTGCTAGCATTTTGCAGATCTGCTAGCGGTTTTTGGTGTGCACCAGGCCTAACAGAGTAAGCTCAAAAGGCTCCATCTTCCACAGCAGCAGCTGCTGTGTGAAAACCACGATATCTCCAGGTTCATTCAGGGGATAAAGAGATGAAAAAATAACGAATGGCCACACACCCTTTCTTCCCTGGTGAATTGTGATTTGGAGAAAAACTAACTACTAACTATTACTTATTTATCTCATACTTATCTCACATTTATCTCTTGCATTTCTCTCTGTCGATATTTTCCCCTATACTTCTGGAGAATTGCTAACTGGAACTTTAATTTATCTAAAAATAGTTTTTTTTTTTTTTTTTTTTTTTTTAATGCAAGGTAAAAGCAGCATGTTGAGTTACTCACTCCTATAGACAAACTACAGTGGTTTGCAAAAGTATTCATCCCCCTTGAAGTTTTCATTGACATTTTGACAAGTTGACATTTTGTCATATTACTGCCACAAACCTGAATCCATTGTATTGGAATTCCACATGAAAGACCAATACAAAGTGGTGTACATGTGAGAAGTGGAACGAAAATCATACATGATTCCAAACCTTTAAAAAAAAATAAAAATAACTGCAAAGTGGGGTGTGCGTAATTATTCAGCCCCCTGAGTCAATACTTTGTAGAACCACCTTTTGCTGCAATTACAGCTGCCAGTCTTTTAGGGTATGTCTCTACCAGCTTTGCACATCTACAGACTGAAATCCTTGCCCATTCTTCTTTGCAAAACCGCTCCAGCTCAGTCAGATTAGATGGACAGCGTTTGTGAACAGCAGTTTTCAGATTTTATTTAGATCTGGACTTTGACTGGGCCATTCTAACACATGGATATGTTTTGTTTTAATCCATTCCATTGTTGACCTGGCTTTATGTTTAGGGTTGTTGTCCTGCTGGTAGGTGAACCTCCGCCCCAGTCTCAAGTCTTTTGCAGTCTCCAAGAGGTTTTCTTCCAAGATTGCCCTGTATTTGGCTCCATCTATCTTCCCATCAACTCTGACCAGCTTCCCTGTCCCTGCTGAAGAGAAGCACCCCCAGAGCATGATGCTGCCACCACCACTTTTTCGTTCCACTTCTCACGTGTACACCACTTTGTATTGGTCTTTCACATGGAATTCCAATAAAATTGATTCATGTTTGTGGCAGTAATATGACAAAATGTGGAAAACCTCAAGGAGGCCTAATACTTTTTCAACCACTGTATAAGGCCAGAAACGCATCTTATTTTTCTTTTGTACTTTTCTTTTGGTTTTTGTTACTTGTGTATTAGCCCGTTTGATCTAGAAGTTGATCGATGATTCAACAGTGGCTGCTTTTAGTGGCTGCTTCATCAGATGAGCACTAACCTCCCCCACTGCTGTTGAATCAGCTATTAGCCAATCAGTTGTTCACTTCTGAGCTGGATCTCAAATGGTCAATAGGAAAAGACAGTGCAGCGTCCTCTTTAATGGCGTTTTGGGGTCTCGAAAAATTGTGTACACCAGGACTTTGTGTTGCACTTAAAAGAAATATCAGGGAAAATTATAAAAAAACAGATTTACTAACCTGGGGCTTCCTCCGTCCCCTGGAAGTTTGTGTCCCTCGCTGCAGCTCCGCTCTTAGTGGGTTGCCCAGGGTCCCCTCTGTTGCAGCTGCCTTTGTTGCGCCTGTGCATTCTGCACATGCTCTTGGTGACGGGAGTGTGAGCGGCACGGCCATGTGCTTGCGCAGGCGCAGTAGCCGCTGACCTTGCCGGGTTGGCAGCTGCTGCGGATGGGTCCCTGGGTAACCCGCTAAGGGTGGATCTTCGGCAAAGTAAACATAAGCATCCAGGGGCTGGAGGAAGCTCCAGGTAAGTAAATTTGTCTTTTTATCATTTTTCCCTGATATTTTCTTTAATGCAATGGATCCTTTGTGGACTAACAAGTGTGAACAGTACATATTATTAACCTCCTTGCCGGTTCAATTCCTCCGGCAAGGAGGCAGCGCAGGAGGTTTTTTTTTTTTTTTTTTAATCATGTAGCGAGCCGAGGGCAACGGCGCGGCGATCGGAAGTTACAAGCAGCTAGCAAAGTGCTAGCTGCTTGTAACAAAAAAAAAATTATGCAAATCGGCCCAGCGGGGCCTGAGCAATCCTCCTGCGCAGGTTACCCCGAACTGAGTTCGGGATAACCGGCAAGGAGTGGCGGTGCATTTTTGTCTGGATTTATAAGTCTAAAAATGGTACATTATTTTCAAGAATTTTAGGCCTCCAATTAAGTTATAACTCACCAAAATATGGCAGAATATAGGTCTTGTAGACATCCCATGTACAATATACTAGAACACTAAATTAAAATCTATCAATCTCCATCACTGACCTTACATATCCACCACCACACCAGAATAATTGTGGACACCCTTAACCCTCCACCCTCCAAGCAGCAGATTCATCATTTCGGAACAAAACATAGAAGCGATTTTAAGTGTACCTATAACAATCTCAAATTTATTAGAATGCATAAAAGCTTTAAAAATCAAGAACATCAACTAACATGAGGGCCCTTACGGCAGGAACCCAGATGAAGCTTCAGCTTATCAAATTGCAGGACACCGTCCAACAATCAGTCTGCCATTGTTCACCCCCCCCCCCCCCTTCCTTCCCCACACAGCCTAAAACTAACCCACCATGCACACACACTGCCTTCCTAATGCTTTAACAAAGCAAAGCAAAACACCCAGTACAAACAGTTAAGTCCAAGGTCAGATAGCGCACCATAGGTAAGTTTGCAGGAGTGTTTAGTCCTGAATGCATAAGACAACATATTGATGGAGAATTGTTACATGGCCTCAAAGGGTCTCCTTTATCAGAAAGTGTACTTTACCTCCAAGGTGCCGGCCACGGATGCGTACTTTAGAACGCGTGCAGCCAGGCCAACGCGGGTGCAATGATGTCCGACCTGCAGATGGTGCCGGAGGGCAATTACAGGCAGCGGAGGGGCAGAATGGAGAACAGGGGGAGCAGTGAGCACCAGGACAGCTCACCATACATGCCTGCTCCCCCCATTTCTAATACTCATTTGGGCTCTGGTATCTTTTAAAGACTAAACAGTCCTGCAAACTAACTTATGGCGTCAATTCATCAAAGGCTGTTCGATAAAAAAAACGAAAAAGACGGGAAAATGTAGCATTTTGTATTTTAGACTTAAATGTGGTAATTCATGAATATTTTCACGGTGCGGTAGAAGTTCGGTAATTTACCGAAGCCCGTTGTCTGTAACAGCAGAAGAGTGAGTGCAGAGACAGCATTAGAAAGTAAGAGGCATCCCGACATCCCTTTTAGATGTACATGTTTTGTTATACTGCCTCTGCTCACTTTGAATCTGGCCGTCAGTCTTTCTTAACATTTTATGCAATTGCTACAGCTTAGATGAACTTCCAGGAGACTTTACACATGCCCTACTTAGTCCCACGAGCTAATTCACATTTTTAAACGGGAACCTAAGAGGTTAAACTGCCGAAAGGAGTTTTTTTTTTTTTTTTTTTTTTTTTTTCCTGTGATCTCTCTGCTTGCTGCCTGGGGGTAGAAAAAGCTCACTGCTTGATAATTTCAGCTTTTCATGCGGTAACAGCCTTGATAAATTGACACTTTGCTCGGTAAAATCAGCTGTTTTCAGCAATACCAAATGCGGTAATGCTTTATGAATTGATGCGATGGTGTGCTAACTGACCTTGGACTTTACCAATGAATAATTGTGAGTGCTGCCTAAGAGGGGCAGTAGCAGTTTCTAAAGTAGGAGCTATAAAAGGAAGGAACCTGAGTGGTTTATATTTCCAAAGTGTATTCCCGTATGAGTAAAGGGTCCACAGCCACTGTATGAACTGGATGCAAGGGAGAGAAGAAGGCAGCATATATTCATTATACATGGGTAGCATGGTGGTCTATGTAGTGGATAGCACTCTGTGCTTGCAGCGCTCGGTCCCCGGTTCAAATCCCAGCAAGCATGGAGTTTGTATGTTTTCCTTGTGTCTGCGTGGGTTTCCCTCCAGACCAAGGGTGTAAAACTCAATCACGTAAGGGGCTGTAATCTAAAACGCAGTCTAAAAATATGAGGATTCATTTTTTTTGAATAATTTATAATATTTTAAATTCTCAAATACATTTAAAAAGTGAGAAATGAGAGACTGGAAGTGAATGAATTCCAAAATTGTGGTGGAGGGGAGGGTATTTGTTTAGCTGATCAGCCACCCTTGATTTTCCTTGAACGTTCTCTAAAGTCTCTGGGAGTTTTCTTCTCGCTTTTTGTCTCAAATTGTCAGACATACAACAGCAACACTAAAAGGCCTCTTTCACACGGGAGGCTGCAGGCAGTGAATTCACTGCCTGTCAGCTGTACTTGTGTAACAGCTGGGCTCTTGCTAGTGCTTGGTACACTCAGTGAAAAGGCCCCCCCCCATGGAGTCATATCTAAGCGAGGCCATACTCATACTTTTCATGCCACGTTTTCTGCTACTGGGTAACACCATCACAGGTCAAGCTCGTGTCATGCTCACAACTGGATGGCTGCCCAACAGCAGTTCAGCCTCCCGAGTAAAAATGACCTAATAGAGTTTCTAAGCTATTCTAAAAAAGACAGCTTTATGTGAGGAGCAAAATTGAAAGTGACCTTAGCTCAAAACTCAATGGATGCACACAACACCTCAAATAACTAGATTGTTTGTTCCACATATCCACTGACGTGGTTTATTTGCACTAAACACCACTGTGATATTATTATTATTTAGTATTTATATAGCGCCAACATCTTCTGCAGCACTGTATAGAGTATATCCTCTTGTCACTAACTGTCCCTCTGACGGGCTCACAATCTAATCCCTACCATAGTCGTATGTCTATGTATTTATTGTGTGTTGGTGTATGTATCGTAGTCTAGGGCCAATTTAGGGGAGGGCTAATTAACTTATCTGTCTGGTTTCCTCCCACATCCCAAAAACAGAGTGACCAGAGGAAACCACGCAGACACAGGGAGACCATGTGCTGTTTGATTTGCACACAGTCCTGCATTAGATGGTTTTGGGGCATATTCTGTATCAAACCTGGAGTGATCCTTCTCCTCTTTAAACCAAATGGCTATGACTGGGTGTTGACTGAAAGTTAGCCTTGTTAATGAGAAAGCTAAGTGCAAGCTCCTGGACCCCAAAGACTGAAATGGCTATTGCTTTATGAAAGATGGATATGCTGCTCCACAGTAAGGATGCAATGCAGTGGTTCTGATATAAGAACTGATAGCATTTTTATAGTCTTTGTGAACTTTGTAAAGGGCAATAGCTGGCATTTCTTAAACCAAGGTTTTAATTAAGGCACATGTCAAATGTAACATTATCTGCATCTTGCAGTAAAAGACGCAAGCGTATTACTGTATGGTTCACTATTAACTGAGATAGCCTTTTGCTGGTGATGTTAGCACTGTCCATAGAACAGGAAGAATTCACATAATTTTCCTGCAAAAATATTCGTCACTTCAGCTTGTCAACAAAAAGCATTAAATACCAGGCTAAAGCTATGTCTTATCTGGCCAAATGTTTCTGATAGATTGCATTTTTAATATTAAGAGGTCACAAAGACTATTAATTCTTACATGACATTGACAAAAGCCAATTTCCGTTGTGTCTATTATTATTATTATTATTATTATTATTAAGGATTTATATAGCGCCGACATCCTACGCAGAGCTGTACAGAGTATATATTCTCTTGTCACTCAACTGTCCCTCAGAGGGGCTCATAATCTAATCCCAGCTATAGTCTTGAGTCTATGTATGTATCGTGTAGTGTATGTATGGTAGTCTAGGGCCAATTTAGGGGGAAGCCAATTAACTTATCTGTATATTTTTGGGATGTGGGAGGAAACCAGAGTGCCAGGAGGAAATCCACACAGACACAGGGAGAACAGACAAACTCCTTGCAGATGTTGATCTGGCTGGGATTCGAACCGGAGACCCAGCATTGCAAGGCGAGAGCGCTAACTACTATGCCACTGTCTTATTTTTTTTTTTTTTTTACTTTAAGAAATTCCAATGGACTGTATTGCTTTTTTCTTGGACAGTTGCCATTATTTTCCCAGAGATTGTGTCTGTCTGGATCTAGATTCCACTTGCCTGTCCACTTTCCTCCATAGTAAGGAACATTCTAAGCTGAGCTAAGCACACGTGTTCAAAGCTCTGTTGATGGTGACACTGGTTGCCAGAGGACTGTTGAACAGTGCCTGCATTTTCAATAGCCCTCACATGTCTTTAACAGGTGTAAATATTAACTGCTAGAATGGAAAATATTCTATCTATGGAAAATATCTGATGCAGTTTGTGTCCAGGAAATGCACTTACCTCCAGCCACAATATTTCAGGCAACTGTTTAGGCTGAACAGGGGGCTTTTAATCATGTTATTGAAGGAAGTATATGTAAAATTAAATAAAAAAAAAAAAGTTATACAATACAGCAGGCAGCTAATCGATAATGAAATGGACAAAAGTAGTATACCTAATTTCAGTGAATTATTTCTATCATGCTATAGAGCTATTGTTCGTGTTACATTGTATTGCATATATTAATACTCTGACTCCCATTGTAGAAACCATTGTTTCTGCATTAGCAAAAAGCTGTATTTCCAGATATTGGTTACACATGAAGCCATCCAGCCTGTTTGCAAGAGAGATTTTTTCCTTCTGCTTTAAGGTTGGACAGAATGAGTCTGCAGCTCCCTCCTTGCTCCCATAATGCTGCCATTTACATCACTGTGTGCAGTGCTGGACAGGAGAGTGCCAGGAAATTTGAAACTAGTATGCATCTAGTTATGTGGAATCGCAGACCATGAATTAACAGCATCTCCTTTTAAGAGCACTTTATCGATGCAAAAAACTGATTACCCCATGCAATCTCATTGATCGATGGGTAACTGCTGCAGCTGCCACTGTCAATGTAAGTAATCTCAATAGCTAGCTTCTAAAATGTATTATGTGTGATCTCATTACAATCCGTGCTGTTTTTCCCCCTTAGAAATGTGTTATGCTGTAAGGGTTTTTGTGTGCCAGGATTACGTGGTAATTCTGCATATGCAGTAGAAAATCTGCTCTTAACTCCATGTGCAAGAGAAGCAAATGGATGATTTAATTATGTCTTCCCTGCTTCCCCATAAAATGCAGTGTCAGCTCTATTCCCACACAAAGCCTGATCTGTGCTGCATGGACTAAACAGATGCTAGCTGCATGCACTTACCTGCTATGTACTGTCAAGGGATGGATCAAATGTATTTGTCCTTTCCTCACTGGACATCAGATTCAAACTGACCTCTCAATATAATCCAGGACAGATTTGCTTCTTTGCTTTTAGCAGAGAAAACACAGTCACAATGGGAGGAGTCTGCTTTAAAGGGCACTCTACTGTATGGTTGCAGCAGTAGTACCTTATTGTAAAGGCACAGGCTTTGCTGGTTGGGTGGATTCCTGTATGCTTTTAGTATGTCATGTGGCTTCACTGCTTTTCTATCTAAGTGAGCACATATGCTAGCAGAAAAAAAAGAATGTAGAGGGTAAAAACGTTTAGGGGGGGTGGACTCGTCTTGTACATTCAAGAGAATCAACTTTTATCCTTTTTGCATACATTCCACGTGGACACATCATATATTGACTTTTCTGCGTTCAGTGATTCTTTTCAGATGTTCCCCAGACATGAGCGCTGATGGATTTTGCAGGCTATTTCAGGGATGCACTTGGATGAGTTTAAGCCTGGAGTTTTATTTTAACCTCGAGAGCACCAGTGTAGATTTAGCATGGCTGCCTTTCCAGAAACAAATGGCTGGATTGCAGACAGGATGTTGTAATGGGATGTTTGATTTGTGGGCTCAGATGACTCGGTTATAAACAATGCTGACATGATTTTTTTTTTTTTTTGCATAAATCTGATTAACAGTATGTGTGTGTGTTTATGAGAGATTATTGGGCTAGGCCTACTGAATAGTTTTCTCACTTGTTCATTGCTAAGATTAGACTATAGAAAATCCATTTATGAAGCCAAGTTTAGGATGCCTGACAAATTGTAAACATAGTTGGATGCGTCATAGGAAAATGGATAGAAGAGATTACAAAATAAAAATATGCACCAGTTTAATGCCTTTTCTTGATCTGGGCTTGCTTAAATCGTACAAACTTCCTCAAGCCAGCACAAATCTAGGTAAAACATGGAAATCGCATGAAAAGCCATGTGATAAAAAATAAGCATGAAACTACAGCAGTAGGGAAAACCCTGTCAATGGACTAATTTAATTCACATCTGATATTTGTAGCGGGTTAACTACCTGGCAGGGTTGGCAGTGATTAAATTTAAATGACGGCAAAATTGTTTTGCTAATATTGCCATGACAACACTGAACTGTGCACAAACATAACATTGGCTATTTTTTGGCAGGGTTTTTTTGTTGTAATATTATGGTGTGACAAGAATATTGCCTGGAAACCTCGACAACATGCTGTACTGTACAAAACCTCACCGACTAACACCTCCTTTTTAAAGTGGATCTCCAGCTTTCCTTTTTTTTTAAATGTTATAGCATAGACCAGTGATCTGCAAACTTGGCTCTCCAGCTGTTAAGGAACTACAAGTCCCACAATGCATTGCGGGAGTCTGACAGTCACAGTCAGTTTGCAGATCACTGGCATAGACTGACATTAAACTGCAGTAGAACCATAAGTACATGCAAAATTACTTTGCTAATGCAGATTTGAGCTCCGGTAGCTTTGTTGTTTTTACTTGTAGAATGGCCAAATATTGGATTTATTGAGAATGGGGTTGATTTACTACATTATCCGTGCAATAACTGCTCAAGCATAAGTGATTAAGAAATTCCTGGGCTGGATTTTTGTCTTTGCTTTCAGGTGGCAAAGGCATTCAATTGTCACATGTGTTGCTTTAGATCAGGGCTGTCCTCAAGAGCCAAGGTCCTTACGCATTGTTGGAACAGCTCAAATTAATTGATGGGACATGATCAGGAAAGGTGGTGTTGATCAAACAGAACCCATGTTTCCATTTCTCAATCCATCAAAAACACTCGGGGACTGGAGTTGGACAGCCCTATTCTAAAGGTAGCCATACACTGGTCGATTTGCCATCAGATTCGACCAACAGATAGATCCCTCTCTGATCGAATCTGATCAGAGAGGGATCGTATGACTACCTTTACTGCAAACAGATTGTGAACCGATTTCAGCCTGAAACCGATCAGTCTGTTGTGGTGGTGGTGGTGCTGCCGCCGCTCCCCCCGCCTGCATGCCCGCATACATTACCTGCTCCACCGGCGCGACTCCAGTCCCCAGGTCTCCGCTGTCTTCTCCGCTCTGGTCTCCAGGTCCAGCATGCTTTACTTCTTCCTGCCCGGCAGGAAGTTTAAACAGTAGAGCGACCGCTACTGTTTAAACTTCCTGCCGAGCAGGAGGAACTGAAGCATGCCGGAGACCAGCGCGGACACGGAGCAGCGGTGACCGGGGGTAGTCGTGCCGGCGGAGCAGGTAATGTATGCGTCAGTCGTCGGGCACTCGAACGCCGCTAGCAACGCGCTCCCTACCCGCAGGCGATCGACGGTAATTTTCCGCACGGAGCGATCGACAGGATCAGACGAAATGGATCGAAATTCGGCGTGTAGCGCGAACGATTGGCAGCAGATTCGATCCCAGTGATCGAATCTGCTGTCGAAACGGCGGCAAATCGGGCCAGTGTATGGCCAGCTTTAACCTTTTTTGATCTGTCCTCTGCTTTGATACTGTTGGCCATACTTTACTCCCACAGATTAATTCATCTGTAGGTATAAAGGGCCTTAGTTTCTTCTGGATATCGTCCCATCTCTCTGGAAGGTCTTTCAGTCTCTTAAGGTGGCCATACGCCTCCATGCGAGCCTGGGGTCCCCTCTCTCATTCTTGCCACGTACCTTGTGAGTATTGTGTTTATTTCTATGACTTTGCGCTCTTTGGTGCATCCTTCGCACTTTCTAACATTACATTGACACGTGCATTGTGTATATATATTTATTGTTGCTACTTTTTGCACAGTGTACTTATTCTTTTGTACACAGGTTCACTTTTTGCACTTTCTCACTTTATAATTCTACTACCTCATTGTTGTTTGCACTATATTTACTTTATACCTGCTCAATATATTTATATATATATTTTTTGGAGTATTTATTGTGTCCACTTGCTTCACTCGGTTTTGTCTACCTTATTGGCAATTTTTTGAGAGATATGGTTTGTATCTACTATGTATTTATTATGCACTGTGGTATTACTCTCCTTATGAATTTTCAGTGCAAGTACATATTTGTGTAATTTTATTGGGGACCCCAGACCCATGTTGTTGTTTTATATGTTTTTAGTATTTTTTGATCTAATAAAGATGAATTTGTATTGATCCTTTACATATCTGTCCAGTATGGTGCTTGCAGGGCTGCTGTGCTATTGTGTTTTCTATTTACTTCTGTTTTAGCCCATAGCACGCCTAGGACTATATTCATTAATTATTTAAAATTAGTGGTGCTAGTTCCTATCTTTTTATGTACCAATAGCAGTCTATGACCCTTCTGGGGTGCTTCGGGAGTCTTTGGAAGCACTTGCGCTTCCGAAGATGGGCCGTTCCGTACTGTGCACGCACAAGCGACCTCTCTCATGCACTTGCTGTGCACGGTACAGAGCCATCAGTCTTTGGGAGCTCAAGTTCTTTCAGAAGACTTCCGAAACCTCCCGCGGCGGGAGATTCAAACAGAGGAGCCTGCGGTGGAGGGAGGACACTGTGAGGAGAACAGTGGACCCAGAGCCTTCCCTCTCCTTGGGTAAGTATCTGTAAGTAGCTCAGCAATCGCAAATGCTCAGAAAAGCGCTTATATTGTGTCTGAGCCCTTAGGGCTAGTTCACAGTGTATCTCAGCTGCGTTGCACAATAATTCTACCCATACAATTCTATGGGACTTTCCACATGTCTGCGTTGTAGCGGTTAGCATTATTCTAACCAGCTGCATACAGGCTCTATATTAAAGCCTATGTCCAGTCTCCACTGCAGTTCACACATATTTTAATGTGATTTATGCAATGCACCACTGTTATTCCAGCCTTAACCCTCACCTACTAACCTCTCCACATTCTCTCTCCCCTGTATATCTCCTCACTAGTTTCCAGATACTACCCCAATCGCTCCTTCTCTCAGTCACCAGATTTCACACTCTCTCCATTTATGAAAGAATACACACTCCCCATTTTTAATTCTTTAAAGGGAAGGTTCAAGCAAAATAAAAAAATGAGTTTCACTTACCTGGGGCTTCTACCAGCCCTATGCAGCCATCCTGTGCCCTCGTAGTCACTCGCTGCTGCTCCAGTCCCCCGCTGGCAGCTTGCAGACCTCGGAGGTCGGCGGGCCGCATTGCGTACGGTTTTACGCATTCCTGCTAGTGCAGGAACATTAACACATACATTTTTACGCGTTACTGGTTCAATGCGTACATTTTTACGCATTGAACCAGTAATGCGTAAAAATGTATGTGTTAATGTTCCTGCACTAGCGGGAATGCGTAAAAATTTACGCAATGCGGCCCGCCGACCTCCGAGGTCGGCAAGCTGCCAGCGGGGGACTGAAGCAGCAGCGAGTGACTACGAGGGCACAGGATGGCTGCATAGGGCTGGTAGAAGCCCCAGGTAAGTGAAACTCATTTTTTTATTTTGCTTGGACCTTCACTTTAAGCGCTCTCTCAAAACTCCCTTTTACAGAATCAGGATCTTTTGTTTCGCCAAGCATGACTGGGTCATGCGCGGAATTGGGTTTGGCAAGTACAGGGCTTGTGTGGAAAGGACATACAATACATGAAGTTTTCCAACAAGCATCAGCTCTAACTTAGGCCATTCCCCATCTACCTCTGGCCAAGTTGTGCTCCTTATTAAATATAACACTTTTTCTAGGTATACATATTATATACTACCCCCCTTTTCTTGTTTACTATCTATTTCCTTGGATTGTAAGCTCTCAAGGGCAGGGCTCTCTCACCCTTTTGTCTCTTGGAATTTGCTATACATTTTGTTCATGATGTTACATTTGCCACAGTGTAATTATCATAGTCAAGATTAAGTCAAGATTATCCAGAACTCTACTAACCTTTTTTTATTGAAAAATCTGAAAAAAAGCATGACATACATTTAAAAAATATGCATAGTTCTTTCATTTATACAGTATTTGGGTATCAAAAACAGTTGTCTACAACAAATATGCATATCAGATATCTTCAAATAGAAGTGAAAAATAGTTCTTGCAAAGCACTATTATAACATTAGAGAACAATAGACGTTAACAGAACATCTATAACAATGTTATAAACAACGTTATTAGAAACCACAATGTACACATGGACCAACCAACTGCCTGATTATCATCTGACTTTAGTCTTTTGGTCGATAATCAGGCATGTGTACGCGCACAAATGAAGTGCACTGGGTGAAAAAGGACACACAATTTCTGATGGGACATGGCATTCTTCAGATTTTGCTGAACCTGAGGCCAAATTTGCTGAATGTGAGTGCTCCAATCCTCCAGAACTGGAAAAGAGGAAGTAGAAGATGGGAAACAAGTAAATTTGGGGTTCTGACCCGTCACTATCAAAATGGTGATAACTTGGTGGAAGAGTTGGGTAGGTTATTAAATGCAAATTCAGCAAAAGGCAAGTATTCTAACCATGCTTCCTGACAGCCTGAGACAAAACATTGTAGATACTCTTGTAACGACTGGTTAGTGCTCTCTGTCTGCCCATTGGTCTCAGGGTAAAACCCAGAAGAGGACAGTTTGATACCCAACAGGTCACTAAAAGCACGCCAGAACCAGGAAATAAACTGGACTCCTCTGTCTGACACAATATTTTCAGGGATATCATGTAATCGGAATACATGTATAATGAACATCCTTGCCAATTCTTGAGCTGAGGGTAGTCTGGGAAGTGGCACAAAATGTGCCATCTTACTGAACCGGTCTACAATGACCCAAATTACTTTTTTGCCTCCAGAAGGAGGTAAATCTCCCACAAAATCCATCGAGAGATGAGACCAAGGTCTCGATGGAATGGGTAGAGGCATGAGATGACCCTGGGGGGCAGTCCGGGACACCTTACTTCTGGCACAAGTAGAGCAAGCTCCTACAAAAGCTTTACAATCTTTATTAATAGAAGGTCACCATACATGTGGAGACAAAAGATTCAGCGTTTCACCCTCCCCAGGGTGTCCTGCTAGTTTAGGATCATGAAATACTTAGTGTCTGTAAACGTAAATGTAAGGGTACAAAATGAACTCCAGGGGGTTTCTGAGGAGGACTATCCTGTTGGAAAGGTTGTAATGTCTCGAATAAATCTGGAAATTCCTGAGTGTGGGTGGCGGCCAAAATGCAATGTGCAGGTATAATCTCTTTAGGAGGGATGTCCTGAGATGATTCGGGTTCAAAGGTTCTGGATAAGGCGTCTGCCTTTACATTCTTGGATCCAGGTTTATAAGTAATTACAAAATTAAATCAGGTGAAAAACCGTGCCCATCGTGCCTGTCTGGGATTAAGCCTTTTAGCTCCCTCAATATACTGTAAATTTTTATGATCAGTATAAACTGTGATTGGATGATTTGCCCCCTCCAACCAGTGCCTCCACTCCTCGAACACCATTTTAACAGCCAACAGCTCCCAATTGCCAATATCATAGTTGCGTTCTGCCGGGGTAAACTTCTTGGAGAAAAAGGCACAGGGATGTAATTGTTCTGGCCGGCCAGAAAATTGTGAAAGAACAGCTCCCACTCCTAATTCTGACGCATCTACCTCCACAATAAAAGGTAAATTCACATCAGGGTGCGTGAGAATGGGAGCAGAGCAAAAAGCTGTTTTCAAGTCAGAAAAAGCTTTGTACGCTTGAGGAGACCAATTAATTGGATCTGAATCTTTCCTTGTCAAGTCAGTAAGGGGAGCCACTAGAGAAGAGAAATTCTTAATGAACCTGCGATAATAATTGGCAAAGCCAATAAATCGTTGAATGGTTTTAAGGCCTTTGGGAGGTGGCCAATCTAGAACTGCTGACAGTTACTTTTTGTCAATAGATAAGCCAGTGTCAGAAATAACATAGCCTAGGAAAGGAACCTGTGTGACCTCAAATGTACATTTCTCAAACTTAGCAAATAATGAGTTTTCTCTCAGTGTTTGTAATACAAATCTTACATGACCTCGATGCTCAGACACGGAATTGGAGTATATTAGGATGTCGGCTAAATAGACTACCACAAATCTCCCTAATACATCTCTAAACACATCATTTACAAAATCCTGGAAGAAAGGGTGCATTACAGAGGCCAAAGGGCATCACCAAATACTCGTAGTGACCGTCCTGGGTATTAAAGGTCGTCTTCCATTCATCTCCCTGATGAATCCTAATCAAATTGTACGCAATCCGCAGGTCTAGCTTAGAGAAAATCTTTGCCCCTGAAACCTGTGCAGAATGATCGTCAATCAAAAATAAAGGGTATCGGCTATTTATTCTTAACGGTGATTTTGTTCAGTCCCCTGTAATCGATACAGTGGCGCAAGCCTCCATGGTTTGTTTTTTTCCTACAAAGAAAAAGCCGGCACCAGCTGGTAAAGTGGATGGTCTAATAAACCCTTTCTCTAGGTTTTCTTTAATGTATTCCTTCATTGACAGTTTTTCAGGCCCTGTGAGGTTGAAGAGGTGACCTCGCGGGGGCATGGTACCAGGCAATAAATCAATGGGACAATCGTACGATCTGTGTGGTGGTAATTTGTCAGCTGATTTGGAAGAAAACACCTCTGCGTAATCCTCATAAGGTGACCGTAATGTTACTGGTTTGACCTCTAGACTGAGGAAAGGGATACCCCTTAAACATACATTCTGACAATGTTGTGACCAACCCGTAAGTTGTCTAGAACACCAATCAATATGGGGAGTATGACTCTGCAACCATGGCAACCCCAACACGAGTGGACTAGAAGGCATTCTGAACACATACAACTGGATTTTCTCATAGTGTAAGGCCCCAACCTGCAATGAAATATCTGGTATAATAGATATGGGTTGTTTAGTCTGTAAAGGGGTATCGTCTATGGCCGTCACATAGTTTGTTCTGCAAAGCGAGAGCTGGAATACCCAGGTTGGCTGCAAAAACGGAATCTATGAAATTTCCTGCCACACCTGAGTCAATAAATGCTTCGGTTTGAACCGAATCATTACCCCAGTGTATGACGACTGGTAAAAGAATTTTCTTTATTTTTAGGGGAACAATTGGCCCGCCAAGGGGAGGTTCCCCAACTTCACCTAGGTGCTGGAGTTTTCCGGAGCCTTTCCCTTTGCAGAACAGTTCTGGACAAAGTGACCCTTTTCACCACAATACATAAAGGCCTGCCTGCTTTCTTCTGAGCTTCTCTGCGGGTGAAAGTCGTGAGAAGCCCAGTTGCATCGGCTCTTCACTGGAAGATGAATTGGCTGACCTAGGGTTCCCTGAGAAGGAATAGATTTTATTCTGGCGTCTGTATCAAATCCGTCTGTCAACACTTATGGCCAGAGAAATAGCATCTTCCAAGGTTTTTGGTTCAGGATGGCTTACCAAAATGTCATAAACAGTATCTGTTAAACCAAATAGGAACTGGTCGAGGAGTGCTGCCTCACCCCACTTGACTGATGCAGACCATTTCCTGAACTCGGCCGCATAGACAAGACAAGACAAGACAAATAACATTTATATCGCGCTTTTCTCCTGGCGGACTCAAAGCGCCAGAGCTGCAGCCACTAGGGCGCGCTCTATAGGCAGTAGCAGTGTTAGGGAGACTTGCCCAAGGTCTCCTACTGAATAGGCGCTGGCTTACTGATCAGGCAGAGCCGAGATTCGAACCCTGGTCACCTGTGTCAGAGGCAGAGCCCTTAACCATTACACCATCCAGCCACCACCTCAGCAGTATGCTTACCCTGATGTAAGTCTTTTAACTTACGGGTAGCTGTGGCAGAAATGTCTGGATCAGCGTATATTGTTGCCATAGAGTCAAAGAAACTTTCCACAGAGGAAAGAGTTACGTGACCAGGAGCTAACCCATAGGCCCAGGTTTGAGAGTCACCCTGTAATAATGTTTTAATCAGAGAGATTTTCTGAGACTCAGTACCAGAGGATCTTGACCTAACCTCAAAGTATTACATACAACGGTTACAAAAATTACTAAAATCAGAATAATCTCCTGAAAATGTTTCAGGTAGAGGCATTTTGGGTTCCATAACGGCTGGAACAAAAGCAGGTGGAGGAGCCTGCTGATTTATTAACATTCGCTGGTATGTTCATCTAAGCAAGTGTGTTGGTTAGCTGAGTTAACTGCGTTCGTTGATTGGCCACTTGCTTAGCTAGGTGATTGACAGTGTCTGCGAGTGTTAGAATCTGGTCTCGCAATTCCTCCATAATATATTTTTTTAGGGGCCTTGATAATATCACGCTGGTGCGTGGTGAGATAGCGTACAGGTAATATACAAACAATAGTACAATAGCTTAGTCAAGATCAGGCTAAAGTCGTTCACTAGTCAGCTATATCAAGGTACAGAGTAGCTAGGCTAATTCGTAGTCAATAATCGAGCAGAGTCATACACCTAGGTCAGATGTCAGTCGTATTGTAAGGATTAGGCAATAACTAAGTCAGGGATAGGCTGAGTCTGTAACGAATATCAGATGGCAGCGGTACAGAAGGACTAGACAGGAGCAAGGTCAAGAGGCAGGCAAAAGTCGGTACACAGATAATATATAATAAGATGTTACAATAATATTACTAGCATATATATGAAAATGATAAAGACTGACTAACTGGAGTACATATATATTGTGCGTCTACACAATATATCAATGTAGCTCAGAGTAGCTAGCTAGACCTAGAACCAGCGAATTGATTAGTATCAAGGCCAGTGAGTAACTGTGAGCTCTGGCCTTAAATACAGACCACAATTCCCCAGAAACCACTCCCATAGTGATGTCACTTCAGTGACATCACTGCTGACCTCAGCTAGATCCTCCTCCTAAGCCTATAAGGCTTATCGGTAGTCGCGCACACGTGCGTTTGGTCGCACTGCGCACGCCGGAACTCAGCGCTGGAGGGAAGTTGGGGAGGCCGCCAGAGGATGTCTGCAGCGAAGTCCCGCAGCTCGCCCGGACCATGCCGGAGACTCCGCGGGACCTGCTGCTGGAAGGTAAGAATGTTACATTTAGGTAAAGGCAACGTTTTTTGTGGGCCTTTACCCACTTCCTCCGGCAATAAAAAGCAGGAGCAGCTTACAGTCTCTTAGCAAGTGTGGTGCCTCTGTGAGTTTGTCTTTGAAGTGGTATGAAACTCAGCATTTCTTCTTTGCTGTAAAAGATTTACAGAATAAAATCTACTACTAGAAAAAAAAATGATAGCAGAACTGCATTCAAACAAGCACAGTACTTTCTTTTTCAGTGGGAAGCTTAATGCTCCGTTCCCAAATGTACCCGACAGTGCAATGTCCACTCCGATTGGTCCGGCTGCAGCCCAAGAACTCATCCGCTGCCCAGGATTATCACGGACTGCACAGAAGTGCGGTCCGCTTACTGCAATGGACCCAGCGGATCCATTGCAGCGTGACAAGTGTGAACAGCTCTTATTATTTAAAATAGGAGCCGCTTACTGTCCGTTTAGCGATAAACAGAGAATGGACAAAGTCAGTTTTCTGCTCAAGTGGGAACATAGCCTAATTTACATGCCCAGGAGGTGATTATATTGTCTTTTGTTTACATTTCCTTATCCGCCACAATTAGTAAACATCCCTAACATTCCTAACATTGCTGAAACTCGGCTACACACATAGCAGAAGCAGACAGAGGTGAGACGTGATCACTACATGGATTTAAATATAAAAATATAGCAGCTATGCAATAAAATGCAATGGCAGCTTTCAGAGCAGATAAACTGTACTTTGGTAACTTGTCATTTGTAAACACACTATTAGGTGTACACAAAAGCAAATATGAATACTGCATGGGTATTAAAAAGTAGAAAAACACATTTTTATTGAATGTCTGAGTGTTATCCCACTTAAAGAGAACCAGAGATGAAGCACCCTCATGTATTTTATTACATTTATCAGTGGGAACATGACAGTAAACACCTACCCTGCTTTTAGTTTCATTGTTATCTGCTTAATTAGTCTATTAGCAACTGTGATAAGAATCCACCGACAATTCAGTCGAGGTTTCACCTGGAATCATTATAGTGAGTCACTCTTCTGTGAAGTCCTTTCAAGCCCAAGCCTTCCCCCTCCTGGCTTAGATCTTCTGCTTTGCATACTGAGAGCTGTGATGACATGGGAGGGGGCTGCTCCTGAGAGAGAAGCTCTGTGGCTGTAATATGATCCCTGTGTGCTCTGTGTGCACTAGATTCTCATAGGAATGAAAATGCAGTTATTATCAGTGACACTTCCTACAGGCAGATCATACCAATATGAAAGCACATAGATGAAAGGCTGCATTTAGCCTAGATAGCAGCCTAGTCTCATATAGCCTAGACAGCACATCCAGAACACCTCATAACCTGGAAGCAGAAGTGATATGAGCCGGCGGCCATATTTGATTTTTCCTGGAGCAATAATGGATAAAAAACACTAAAAAAGGCACACCAGAGCGGCAAAATTATCAGGTAGAGCATTTATTCTTTACAAGCTATCAACTGATATGTTTATTTTGTGTGAAACGTTCATCTCTGGTTCCCTTTAAGTAAGGGTAAATGTTATGCATGAATATGACCTGCAGAATCCTGAGCTTCCCCTATCCCTGAGCTTCCCCTATCTCTGGACAGAGTCACATGCAGTGTGCATGACTGCAAAATGAGGCATGAAAAAAGTGTTTTTTCATTCCCAAGGATATCTGCTGGGAAGTTTAATATCTCATTCAAATAACATGAAATAGTGTTGCATAGCAATCACTCTTAACACGCTACCAATAGCATTCCATAGCTTGTCACTTTTTGCATTAAATGAAGGTCGCCTGCCACAAAACAAATTTCTGTGTCTCTCAGGGCTCCTATATAATAGCTCTTCACTGCTAGACCCTAGAGTGTAGTCACTCAGATAACATCACAAATTAAAATTATATAAATTGAATACTGTACAAGTGGTGTGTGACAGATAAGTGTGTGTGTGTGTGTGTGTGTGTGACACACACGGATTAGTAGGAGTAGGGCAGACACACTAGAGGTAGGAAGCAGTCTTTTACTGTACATCAGCAGTCCAAAATGTAATCCAAATCAATTTTTAGTTACAGGTTACAACTGGCATAGGGAAATGAAATAAAAAGTGGCACACCTATAAATACAAGAGTAGTTTTGGCAGACAAGGAATTCACAAAATAATATGGAAAATTCACAACCAGATCATTAGGGCTTTTTACACAGCATGCTGTTTTTTTTTTTGCGAGGTTGTCTACTTGAAAGAATAGCAATGCCAAACCTTGTATCAGAATCAGAATCTTGGGTTGTACCCAGAATTGGGTTTGGCAAGTACAGGCCTAGTGTGTAACAGGACATACAATATACTTCAATAAACACAATACATGCGATGGAGGAGAGAATAGGTGCAAGCTGCGGTGTGATAGGACATCATCTTCGTTCACAGCCAGAGTGGGTAGAACGAAGAGTATGTCCAGCAGCACCTGTCAAGGAAAAATGCGAGGAAAGCCTCAGGCCCAGATGGTGTGTCACCAGCCTGTCTGAAAACTTGCGCACAGCAGCTTGCACCTATTCTTTCCTCCATCTTCACCATATGTAGGTATGTATCCTGGATAGTGGAATATATGACTGTGCCATGTGTTTGTGTGGGGGGTGGGCACTGCTGCTGCTAGCCTTTGTGGCTTAAGTAACAACGTTATGTAAGTACTTTTTTGTGGTAAAAAATAAAAGTCAGAGCCAAAAGGGAAGCTTAAACGAGGAGTACAATAAACTAGTAAACACCAGTTCCTGTTCTGCTGATGCTCTGGCTCTAATACCTTGGGTCACCGGCCCAGAATGAGCATGCAGATCAGATGCTTTGATTCTGGTCTTACTTACTCAACTGGTTGTCCAAATTCAGCATAACGAATACGGAACACACGAATACTTCCTAACAAAACTTTTCGGTACCATTTCATCACTGAACATGCAGACAGGGTCAGGAGGCGCTCACTACTTGCGCTTAATGAAAGGGGCCGGCAAATGGAAGCAGAACAAATGGGCACCGGCAAATTTAGGCGCACCATGTGCCACTATAGGGCATGATGTGAATTACAGCTATGGTGGTGCTAGGAAGATAGTTTGGGTGCCGGCGAAAGACTGAACCCAAATTATTTTAAAAACTGTGTAATTCGTCCGTCAGCAATTGCAGTTTTCCCATGCATGCCTTCAAATACAAGAGGACAAGAGCCCAATATGGTGTAGTATGTACAACACTTGGAAAATATAATGTAAAAAGGAGAACTGGGTACACACAAACCAGAGTTGCTAAATGCAACCACCTTCTGTGGCATTTGGGTTTTGTGGAGATTTCCTTTTCGGTGGTCGCTCTCTTTAACAGGTGGATCCGAGCCAAAGGCCCGACCCTCTAAAGGGGGATAATGCAGCAGAATCCAGGGCTGTGGAGTCGGAGTCGGAGTCGTGGAGTCGGAGTCGTGGAGTCGGGCAATTTTGGGTGCCTGGAGTCGGAGTCGGGAAAAAATGCACCGACTCCGACTCCTAATGAATTTGTAACTGTAATTAAAATAGAAAATATGATAAAATGTTCTATTTCTCAGATAATAGTCATTAAAAATAATGTATATATACAGTAATAGCTGTGCTTAGTCCACAAAAATGAAATAAACCAATCAAAATTAGTTACTTGTGCTGCTTCAATAAAGCAGTCCCCGTATTTTTAAGGTCAGATATACATATCTGATTGTGACTGTATATATGATGCGTACACAGGAATCTCTTATATATACTAAATAACATCTATGCTGTAAGAATAAAGCCTGATGTGTAGCTGTGTCACTAATAGAGATGGTCAATGAGATGGAAATAATTCTGCACTGATGCTGATTTATGCAAATGTATGCACTGAAATCAAATAATTTGATATGTTATTAAAATTTGGTTTGGTGACTACAAATTAAAGGGTACCTGAGACGGATGAAAAGTAAAGTTTTATACATACCTGGGGCTTCCTCCAGCCCCCTTCAGGCTAATCAGTCCCTCACTGTCCTCCACCACCCGGATCTTCTGCTATGAGTCCTGGTAATTCAGCCAGTCAGCGCAGTCCGGCCGCATGCCACTCCCACAGCCAGGAACATTCTGCACCTGCGCAATAGTGCTGCACAGGTGTAGTATGCTCCTAGCGGTGGAGTGTGTTCATGCGCACTACGCCAGACTGGCTCAAGTACCTGGACTCATAGCAGAAGATCCAGGTGGTGGAGGAGGACAACGAGGGACTGATTATCCTGAAGGCGGCTGGAGGAAGCCCCAGGTATGTATAAAACTTTAATTTCATCTGTCTCAGGTTTACTTTGTTACACAGTAGTACTATACTCTACATATGCACTCCTCACAGAGCTGCAGGGAATCCACTGAGAATGCTGTGCACATTGAACACAGAGGTGTTGTCTGTTTACAATCTCCTCATTCCCCTGCAGAGTACCTGCACATCACTCTTACATGTACCCACAGTTACATTGCCTAGGGCCTGATAGATGTTCTTTGTTCCGGTTTGTACCTTTTACAAGTACTATTACTAAGGACTAGTTTTAGTCTAAAGGGAATAAATATAGTAGTCTACATATCCTTCTCACTTCAGTTGTCTTGTAAAATTCCTAAGCGTTGGCAGTTATGAGACGAATTTCATGTTACATACTTTTAATCAACAAAATTGTAATATGCAAATTAGAGGAGTCGGAGTCGTGGAGTCTGAGTCGGTGGAATCCTAAACTGAGGAGTCGGAGTCGGTGGATTTTTGGACCGACTCCACAGCCCTGGTAGAATCTCTTTATAGTAAACTCTGATACAGTAAATCTCTGGATATAGTAAACTCAGTCCTTAGGTCCCAGCAAATGCTTCTGTATAAATATGCAATGTATTACCAATTCTGATATAGTAAAGTTCTGATATAGTAAACTACTTTTCCTGGTCCCTTGGAGTTTACTGTAAAGGGATTCTACTGTGCTACTTGTAGGAAACACTGGAAGAGAGGGTAGTGCATAATCTATATAGATATCCTAAAAGGCAAATAAATGATAAAATGAAGTAGGTAGTGGTGGACTTAACCCTTCAAAACAGACACAAAAAATTGTAGTTTTAAAGTGAACCTCCAGACTAAAAATCGACTCAGCAGCACTGAAAAGGCTTGGTGTTTCTTTAACAGTTTCACAGCATCAGAACTTTGTTTCTCTTATACAAGCCTCATTTTTAGCTGCACAGAAGAAAACTGCCCGGGCTTTTTTCCCCTGATGCTGTGCAAAGCATGATGGGATTTCTGATGATGATGATCTCGTTCTGGTGTTTTGGTGCAATTTTTTTTTTTTTTTTTTACATTTTGAATTTGACATTTGAAGCCTAGTGTGCGCAGCTGGGAGGGGTAATCGGGACACAGGACAGTTGGAAGTGTGTCTCCTGCTCCTTGTCACCTCCTTTCAACCAAAAAGATGGCTGCCCCGTGACAAAGATGGCAGCCCCCATGAATCACAAACATTTGCCTGTTTTTTTAAAATAGGGTGGGTAAGAGATTATATTCCCTATCTATTCTAATTAACATAACTAATGTAACTTGATGACAGTAGGTTTGTTTAGGTTGAAGCTCCCCTTTAAGCAAAAATCAGTTTATTTACATACTCCGAACAAGGTGCAACGCGCTTCGCGGGTATTTCCCACTTCCTCGGGCAATAAATAGGAGCATATCACCAATGTGGTCTGGTACGTAGCCTGGCGCCTCTATCTGCCCGCTCTGCATGGCTCCATTAGGCAGCCGAAATATCTTAGACCAGAAAGCGGGTTAGGTGCGTCTCTTAACCTTCAAGCCGCACAGGAGGTTTTTTTCAGGCCCTGCTAGGCCGATTTGCTTAATTTTTTTTTTTGCTGGCTGCGTCAGCATACCGATCGCCGCCGGCCCACGCTCGATCGCTCCGCCGCCGGCCCGCGCTATCCGCTCTGCCGCCCCCCCCCCCCCCCCCCCCCGCGACCCCATGCACTGCCTGGCCAATCAGTGCCAGGCAGCGCTGAGGGGTGGATCGGGACTCCCAAAGACGTCACGACGTCGGTGACGTCATCCCGCCCCATCGCCATGGCGACGGGGAAGCCCTCCAGGAAATCCCATTCTTTGAACGGGATTTCCTGATCGGAGATCGCCGAAGGCGATCGAAGCGGGCGGGGGGATGCCTTCGGCTCGCTACATGATTTACAAAAAAAATAAACAAAAAAAAACTGCTGCGCTGCCTCCTGGCGGAAAACATTAGACTGCCAGGAGGGTTAAAAAGTAGATTTGTCCAGGCCTCTACATCATGATGTTTCACGTGACTCTGTCATACGGCCTCTTGGCTTTCAGTTGTTTGGTATTGAAGTTTGGTGTTTTACAGCATTCGGGTGTTACGAATTCATTATGCTGAATTTTAACACCAACACCAGTAACTTACAAGCAACTAATGCTTAAGGGCTCGTTTCCACTATCGCGAATCCGCATGCGTCCAACGCATGCGGATTCGCACATGTAATGCAAGTGGATGGGCCTGTTTCCACTGTAGCGTTGTTGAGGTGCGTTTTTTTTCAGCGGTAAAAAAACACGCAAAAGAGCCAACGAATTTGCCTGCGAGTGGAATGCATGCGAATTGCCGCTAATGTATTTAATAGGAAATTCGCATGCGGCTATGGTATGCGAATTTTCATGCGAATTCGCATAGGTACCAATGTAACTTCAAACAGGCAGTGACATGGTTAAATTCGCATATACCCTCACCTATGCGACTTCGCGGCAAAAAACGTGAAAAATATCGCATCCGCATGCTATTTCATCAGCGGTGGAATCCAGGCGATTCTGCACCGCAATAGTGGAAACAAGCCCTAAATCTCAACAAGACAATCAGGCTTCTGGCATTGTTTATGTTGGAAGGGAGATGGCATCCTCTGTATTCCTCTCACTTCAGGTTCCCTTCAATTTAACTCTCTCTAGTCCACTTGCAATGACAGAACCCAACAGTACTGATTCTGTGTGGGTTGCTTTTGGAAGAGCTGACTAATCCCTGCCTGGGCCCAGAGCACGGACACTGATCCCCGGGATGTGAGGGGACAATGCTAAAAACACAGTCTATTGAATTCTCAGCCTATTATTGAATTCTCAGCCTATAACTGCAGCACGGTTACTTTTTTTTTTTTTTTTACCAGCTCTACACACACCAGTTCTTGCGCGAACTGCTAAATATAAATGACTAAAAGTCTCCTTTAGGCTGTGCTTGTCCAAAAGAATTGGGAGGATTTCTGGGTTGCTAGAATTTGGAGGATTGCTAAAAGGTTTATGCACTTTTTTTTATTTTTTTATTTTTATATATTATTGGTTTTTGAAAGTTTTTTACAACCCTCCTCTAGGGAGACTAGGAATTTACAAAGTCATTTACATTTTAAGACCATACTGCGTATTCGTACTGTTACTAAGCTTATAACAATCCTTCATAACCATTTGAAAGTATGGTCCATAACATTGGCAATTCATCTACCCTTGTAACCCCACCTCTGTCCCCCTCCCCAAAATCCCTCCCACGTCATTAGCTCTTGTCCTAGAAGTGCACTAATATCTTCTGATAAAGTTAATGTACTTCGCAATAAGCCCCCATTAGATCCTAGTTGCATATTCACCACTCTTCTCATGTTAAACTTTCAATTTCCCCAAGTCGCCCTCCAATTCCCTAATAGCATACCACTCTGTATACTTAAAGGGTTCCATAATACCATGAATTTCCTGCGGAGAAAATGTGTGAGTGATGAATTTTTCCCATATTTTAAAAAGTTTGTTCATCATCCTGTCTTTATGCATGAGACTCTCTAGCTTGTTCAGATAAAACGTATGGAGTAATTCTTCCTGAACGTCCGGCACTGTTGGTTGAGTTGGATATATCCATCTGTTGTATATAGCTTTCCTTGCCGCTATTAGCATGAGATGGACCAACATGGAAGGGTTTGTAGAGGTCTCTTTCTTGAGACTCTTCATGTTCAGTAGACTCATAATAATTGAAAAGTAGCAATTGAGCATCATAAGGTAGTTTATAATTGCAAACCTGATTCACATAGTCTTGCATCCTTTTCCAAAACTGCACTATGATAGGACACTCCCATAAGCAATGAAACATAGATACATTTGGGTGTTTGCACTTAGGGCATTCTGGTTTATAATGGGATGGGGGGGGGGGGGGGGATTTGTATTTTATATTAAAACCATATTTGGCTTTATGAATCATCTTAAAGTGTGATTCCCTCCCCACTCAGCTTATTATCAATTTTCTAATCCTTTTATTCCCCTTAATAATATCATCACTCACGTTTTCTACACCAATTTCCTTGATCCACCCACTTAGGTTATGTCTGCCCCGTTTTTCCACATCTCGACCCAATAGATGAGCTTGAATTTCGGACAATGATTTTTTTTTTTGTTTCGCTGGGGTTGTAGAAATTTATCAATCTGTGATAGTCCTCATCAAAGTTTGATTAGCCACCAGTGAATATAAATAAGATCGCAATTGTGCGTAATACAGGAAATGGCTTTTGCTTAGTCCATACGAGTTGCAGATTTCCTTGAATTTTAGCCATCTCCCTTGTGACAAGGACCAGACATTACCTAGTTTTGTTATCCCCCTGTGCCTCCCAGTCTAGGAAACCTTTATGAAATATACAGGATCTTCTAAATGCCACTTTGGGGACACCCAGGATTTCCACCAAGTACAGGATCTTCTAAAAAAAATTAGCATATTGTGATAAAGTTCATTATTTTCTGTAATGTACTGATAAACATTAAACTTTCATATATTTTAGATTCAAATACACACAACTGAAGTAATTCAAGCCTTTTATTGTTTTAATATTGATGATTTTGTCATACAGCTCATGAAAACCCAAATTTCCTATTTCAAAAAATTAGCATATTTCATCCGACCAATAAAAGAAAAGTGTTTAGAACAAAACAAGTTAACCTTCAAATAATTATGTTCAGTTATGCACTCAATACTTGGTCGGGAATCCTTTTGCAGAAATGACTGCTTCAATGCGGCGTGGCATGGAGGCAATCAGCCTGTGGCACTGCTCAGGTGTTATGGAGGCCCAGGATGCTTTGATAGCGGCCGTAAGCTCATCCAGAGTGTTGGGTCTTGCGTCTCTCAACTGTCTCTTCACAATATCCCACAGATTCTCTATGGGGTTCAGGTCAGGAGAGTTGGCAGGCCAATTGAGCACAGTAATACCATGGCCAGTAAACCATTTACCAGTGGTTTTGGCACTGTGAGCAGGTGCCAGGTCGTGCTGAAAAATGAAATCTTCATCTCCATAAAGCTTTTCAGCAGATGGAAGCATGAACCCACTTTTGAACCAGAAACCGCGGCAGAAGCGCCTGACCTGGGCTACAGAGAAGCAGCACTGGACTGTTTCTCAGTGGTCCAAAGTACTTTTTTCGGATGAAAGCAACTTTTACATGTCATTTGAAAATCAAGGTGCCAGAGTCTGAAGGAAGATTGGGGAGAGGGAAGTGCCAAAATGCCTGAAGTCCAGTGTCAAGTGCCCACAGTCAGTGATGGTCAGGGGTGCCATGTCAGCTGCTGGTGTTGGTCCACTGTGTTTTATCAAGGGCAGGGTCAATGCAGCTAGCTATCAGGAGATTTTGGAGCACTTCATGCTTCCATCTGCTGAAAAGCTTTGTGGAGATGATTTCATTTTTCAGCACGACCTGGCACCTGCTCACAGTGCCAAAACCACTGGTAAATGGCTTACTGACCATGGTATTACTGTGCTCAATTGGCCTGTCAACTCTCCTGACTTGAACCCCATAGAGAATCTGTGGGATATTGTGAAGAGAAAGTTGAGAGATGCAAGACCCAACACTCTGGATGAGCTTGCGGCCGCTATCAAAGCATCCTGGGCCTCCATAACACCTGAGCAGTGCCACAGGCTGATTGCCTCCATGCCACGCCGCATTGAAGCAGTCATTTCTGCAAAAGGATTCCCGACCAAGTATTGAGTACATAACTGAACATAATTATTTGAAGGTTGACTTTTTTTGTTTTAAAAACACATTTCTTTTATTGGTCGGATGAAATATGCTAATTTTTTGAGATAAGAAATTTGGGTTTTCATGAGCTGTATGCCAAAATCATCAATATTAAAACAATAAAAGGCTTAAACTACTTCAGTTGTGTGTATTTGAATCTAAAATATATGAAAGTCTAATGTTTATCAGTACATTACAGAAAATAATGAACTTTATCACAATATGCTAATTTTTTTAGAAGATCCTGTACTTGGTGGAAATCCTGGGTGTCCCCAAAGTGGCATGTATTTTGATACATGGTAGTCCAAATTTTTCCCTCACCTCCTTCCACATAGCCCATGTATCTTTTACCATTATGCTATTCTTCAGCCTTACAGGTAAATCTTTCCACTTAGTGTGCATTATTGCTTAGAGTGACCATGGTTCCATGAATGCTGTTTCCAGCCCCAAGTTTGAAAATCTGCTAGTCCGCCATACCCAATCTCTAATATGTGTTCAAAAAGGTAACAGAGGCGCCCCAAGATTAAAATCACTAAATTTTAAATATATCAAAATGGGGGGTGCTGGATGATACACCTTCCCCAGAAAAGACAAATCGCACTGATTCACATGAATGAACAGTTTTATTCTTACTCCACAAACACTTGCAACGCGTTTCACGGGTCTAACGTCCGCTTCCTCAGGCACATAAAAGACGGACCAACTTAAATTGTCAGTGAGCGCGCTTGGCACCTCTGTCCAGACAGATATTTTATCCTGTTTGGCACCTCTGTTACTTCTGTACGTTAATTCCCTATTTATTCCACCTGTACTACACGAATAGAGCTTTTCATAGAACGAAGCTAAAGCCTCATTTATTTGCTTAGGGTCTGTCAGGATTTGGCCTGTTGGCGATCTCAAAGATAAAATATTTGTGTTAATCCTCTCCCCTTTAAGTAAGTTGCTAAGCGTGCGTCCCATTTAGTTTCTTTTAGATTTCATTTAGAATCTGTAACGTCAAAACGTCCCCTGGGGGGTACTCACCTTGGGTGGGGGAAGCCTCAGGATCCTAATAAGGCTTCCCACGCCGTCCTCCGTCCCTCAGGTGTCTCGCTGCGGCCCTCCCTACAAGATGACGTCATTATTTACCTTCCCGGCTCCTGCGCAGGCGCTCTGACGGCTGTCTGCTCCGAAGTAGGCGGAAATACACGATCGCCGTTGGGTCCGCTCTACTGCGCAGGCGTAAGTCTCCGGCGCCTGCGCAGTAGAGCGGACCCGACTGAGATCGGGTATTTCCGTCTACTTCGGAGCAGAAAGCAGCCACAGCGCCCCCGCTGGAGCCAGCAAAGGTAAATATTGAATTGACAGTCGGGTCTGTCGCCGGCTGTTCGGAGGGCTGCAGCGAGACCCCCGTGGGACGGAGGACGGCGTGGGAAGCCTCATTATGATCCCGAGGCTTCCCCCACCCGAGGTGAGTACCCCCCAGGGGATGTTTTTGATGTTACAGAGTCTCTTTAAGGTCTTGGTATGATTTATTTAAGTTTTCCTTGCATTTTAGCCATTTGTCAGTCTCCTGTTTCTTTTTTAGCCAGCATAACCTATGTTCCACGCTAGGGTCTGCTATGTACTTTTTGTTTGCTTCTCTCACCTCTCTAACTTCTGAGTCATATTTGGCCTGAGCTTTCCTCTTTTCTTCCCTGACATGTACGAAATAATTCTACCCCCCAAGACCGGCTTTGCAGCCTCCCAGAATAATAAAGGATCTTGTTTATGTGCTCGATTGTCCTCTTGATACTCATACCACCACATATTAAAGAAAATCTGTAACGAAAAAACCTCCCCTGGGGGGTGCTCTCCTCGGGTGGGGGAAGCCTCCTTATCATATTGAGGCTTCCCCCGTCCTCCTCGGTCCCACGGTGGCGGCGAAAATCCTCCCGGAGCGGCGGCGATGTACATATTTACCTCCGTGGCTCCAGCACAGGCGCAGTATCCGCTCTCTGCACGGAAATGGGCGAAAATAGCCAATCTCCATCGGGCTGCTCTACTGCGCAGGCGCAAGTCTCCCGCGCAGTAGAGCGGGCCCAATGGAGATCGGCTATTTTCACCTATATCCGTAGGAAGAGCCGTAACAGCGCCCCCGCTGGAGCCAGAAAAGGTAAATATTGCACAGCGCAACAAATTGTCGGCTGTGCGTTCCGGGGGCTGCAGCAAGACCGCCGTGGGACACAGGAGGACGGGGAAGCTCAGAGGCTTCCCCCTACTGAGTACCTCCCCCCCCCCCCCCGGGGAACTTTTTTCAGTACAGGTTTTCTTTAAGCAGGTCAGCGAAACCCTCATCCCCATATCCCATATAGCTGGACAGGAAAATGCCAGAATATATCCGATCCCCCTTGGTTTGATTCCTGCTATATCTAAGATTACTGGAGTGTGATCGGATATAATCATATCGGCAATGTCCACACTTACGGTCCGTTGTGAAATTGGGTTAGATACGAAGAAGAGTTCTATGCGAGTCCATAGATCATGAGGATGTGAGTAAAACGTATAGGCCTTATCATATAGATGCAGCCATCTTCAGATATCCTGGAGCCCCAAATCTTCTGCAAAACCTTTTAATTGTCACCTTCTTTTGATACATTGGGGTAGGGTGCCCAGTTTTATCTTCTGAAGTATCTAGCACAGAATTAAAATCCCTACCACCTAATTTGGTCTACCACTTGATAAGATGATCTTGCTGACCTCCCCAAGATAGGTCGTTATCCTCATTCAGGGCATACACGCACAATACATCCAAAACCTCTCCAGCAAGGACATCTCCCTGCATCATCATGTTGTGTTAATAAAATTTTGCGCCCTAGTTGCCTCTTAATTAGTATCAAAACCCCTGCCTTATTTCCTATGGCTGGGTAACCCAATACATGGCCCAATTTTTTTTCATATACAAGAATTGGTTCGCCGTCAGATGCGTCTCTTGTAAAAGGACTATGTCTTGTAACGATTGTGGAACTTCCTCCGTGATCAGCGCACAACGCGTGCGCTGATACAGCGGAAATCCTCCACAAGCGTATAATTGCAGGAACCCAGCAAAAGGTGCTACGCACCCGTAGAGGGAAATTCCTGTCGGCAGATGGCGTTGTGGAGTGCAGAGGAACCAATCCTCTGTACCTCCACAAATGCCAGACAGGAATTGTACGAAGCGCAGAACGCAATCGCAAGAGAAGCGATTGCGAATGAGAACGAGCAAAGGGACAGGTTGTATGTGTGTGCACCAAACTAGTCGTCAACCCGCGACGGTGCACACACCACAGCAGATAAGAAGTAGGAACGCGATCGCGAGAGGTGCGATCGCCAGACGTGACACAAGGCTACAGCAAGGCGGAGCACGAGAGTAGCAAAGGCACAGCAAATCATACAGTGAGGAGATACGGAAAATTACAAACGCTAGCTAACCGCGAACACTGCACTCATTCGCAACAGTGCACGCGGTTATGCGCAGTCTCCACGAGATGAGCACAATAGAGACAAGCACGCCTAACTAACCATCGACAGACAAACATGAAACAGAGGACGCGAACGCTTGCTTAACGGTTACCTCACCGAGCCTCCAGCAAGTGTTCGTAGCAGACAAGACAGACACACGAAAACAGGGACAAGCGAGAGATAGGATCCACAGCACTAGTGAAAGTGGCTAGCGCGATCCAGGAAGACAGAACAGAAGGATCCACAGCACTAGCGCAGGATGCCAGTGCGATCCAGGTAGACAGAACAGAAGGATCCACAGCACTAGCGCAAGGCGAGTGCGATCCAGGAAGGCAGAACAGAAGGATCCACAGCACTAGCGAAAAGGGGCTAGCGCGATTCAAGGAGACAGAACAGAAGGATCCACAGTTCTAGCGCAGGATGCTAGTGCGATCCAAGTGAGACAGAACAGAAGAGATAGCTGGTAGCAACCGCTGCACCAGCTATACTCCAAGAACTGAGATCAGAACGATTTCCTGTCGACCACCGCTGGGACAGGACAATCGCAACAGAACAAACAAAACAGATAAGCAATCCTAACTGCACTAGGGGAACCTGCCTAGCGCAGTTTCAGAAATTACTCTAAGCTGAACTTCAAACAAAGAGTAAGGCTGACACTCCTCCAGGAGTGTTTCACAGGAAGGAATCCTTATGACCAGCCAAGCATTGTGGGAAACACATAGTACTTATAGTACACGCCTCCAATGAATGTGGCCAGGCAATTTGCATGACAACGTATGCAAATTCCTCAGCAAGCACAAGCTGCAAAACTGACAGAAGCTCTTCTTTCCAGAGTCCTGCAGCATGCAAACCTAAACAATGGTCAAAAAGCTGCCTGCCTGCACAGGCAGCTGAGCAGATCATTACATGTCTATTTTAAGTTTTTTGAGATGTCTCAAAACCTTGGACCTTTTTCCCTTGGGATCTAAGGCCTTTAACCTTCCAGTTACCCACCCTTATTACCATTTATCTATATAATTTGTATGATAATTTTGCTAAGTGCCCGAATAGTGCCTCTTGTCATTACGTAATATAAAACTTTCCCTATTCAAGAGCTGATGACGACCCTCCCCCCCCCCCCCCCCCCCCCCACCCCCAACACTTTTGCTACCACATAACTGTTGAACTTGTTATCCAATATAACCCGGGGTTGATACCCCGTCTCACAAACCATAACATTACTTCACTTTTTTCCTCTCAGCGCAGGAGTACTTCATGGTTTTGACCCCATCAAACCCACCCAGACCAACTGTGCTATGAACAAACTTGTTGCTATTTAAAGCATTCTACGAAACATTTTTTGTGCTGAGTATGTACTCAGCTGCGTAGCAGTGCCCTCAGATGCAGCCAGGTAAAATTCTGCAAAAGTTCAATCCTACCCTTACGCTTCATTAGGTGTTGGGGACTTTGTAGGACTTGTTTATCTCTGCTCAGCCAAAAATCCCTCTGCATTTTCTGCTGTTGTGAAGACACATGTGTTTCATTATCTGAGTCAGTGACTCGCAGAATGGCCGAGTAAAGTAAAGCAAATTTCCACTTTCTCTTGACACACTCCGCACATGCCTTATTAAATTTCTGCCTCTGTTTTGAGACTTCTATCGAGAAATCATTGAAGAGCCTCAGCACATGTCCCTCATACTCCAACTTTTGATTTATCTTCCGATATGCATGCATAATGGCAACTTTGTTTTACCAGACTCCGGTGGTGGGTGTCCCACTCTGTGCACTCTTTCCACCTTGCAAGTCTCTGATAACCCCAGCAGATGAGGTATGGTTTCTGTGCATTGCCCCTGAAGAGTATTGGGTAGATAACTCTCGGGAAGACCCACCAATCTTAAATTGCTCCTTCTAGAGCGATTCTCTAAGTCCTCGATTTTACTGCGCATATCCTTATTCTCTTTTAAGATCTTATCTATAGTACCTTTAGAAGTGGCTTGCTCATCCTCAAGTTTAGATATACGATTTTCTATTTGTTGAATTTGCTTGGTATGGGCCTGGATATCCTTCTGGATTTTCTTTAATGACTGCGTCACTGCTGCTTGTATCATGGCTTCAAGCTTGGGCTTCAGTTGCCACCACTTCCCTGGCAATTTTGGAGCTTCGGGACAAGATTTGCTCCCCTCCGCCAAGATCTTCTGACTCACTGTCCCAATCTCGGCTCTGGCTTTCTGACACTTCCCACTCCTGTGATTTTTGCTTCGTCCTGTGTGGGAATGATCTGGGAGTCAGTCTTGCGGACCTTCTCCTTCGGCGCCATCTTTGCTGGATCTCCGCCTGTTGTTTTTTTTCTTCTTGGAGCACGTTAAATAACGGTCCATTCAGTTCTCTCTGGCAGTGTGCGGTGTTGGGGGAGCTTCCCCTTGCCCATCACTGCAATCTGGGGGCACTTCAGCTGCTATTTCGCTGCTGTATGTCGGGCGGGCTGACAGAGCTCCCTCGCTAGCCTCCTGCCATCAAGGTGCCGGAACTGGAAGTTTTATGCACTTTTGATTGCGGTAACTTTAGTGAACCTATAATAAAAAAAATTAAAAAATTATGCGATGATGAATTGTTTGTGTTTTGCTAATTATAAATTAAGCTCCGAAAACTGAACAGCTGCTGACAAATGTGCCTTTCTAGTTGAAAAAACAAATAGAAGTAATGAGAAGTGATGAACTATTCAGCACTAAAACCTTATCTGAGTTCTCAGTTCCTTAGCTGTTTTTTTGCTTTTTGGGAAACGGGACTGAATTTGACAAGCTCATTTACATAGATAACAACTCTAATTTATTTTTAACTCCTACTGTACATGTAAACAAAGGGACAATTTCATAGGGCCTGTTTCTACTAGCTACAGATTTGCTGTCTATCTGTAGAAGGGCTTGCCATCCAAATCGCACTGCAATGCGAATCTGGATGGTATGCTGCAGATTTTTGTTCTGTGCATGGTATGGCTTAGTGATTCGGGCTGCGACTACGCAGCAGAATGGGAGCTGCGGCCGAATCGGAAACTGCTGTAGCTTCCATTGGAAGTAAGCCCTTAGCAGTGCTAGGACTATATGTACCCAGCTTCATCTCATCATGTTACATGTCACTTTAGGTACGCTTTAAAGACTGAACTTTCTTCATTAATTCTGCACAGCCCCTTAAAGTGTACGTTTTCTGAAGCTCTGGTACATAAAATGAGATACTTACCAAGAGAGAGAAGCCTCAGAATCCTAATGAGGCTTCCCTTGCTCCTCCGTGGTCCCCCGTCGCTGAGTGCGGCTGCCAGGAAGATTAGCGACAATGCATTGTCGATAATCACATCGTGGCCTTGCAGCTCCTCTTCCTGGTTGAAGTGCACATGCACGTGGACTCCGTGCTACTGTGCATGCACGGGCGGGCTCGCACAACCATTTTGTGCACTTCAACCAGGAAGAGGAGCTGCGCAGCCCCGATGTGAAGGGGGGCCACACGCTCAGCAGCTGGAGGATTGGAACAACCGAGGGAACCCTCATTAGGATTTGGAGGTTTCCCTCTCTAAGTAATAAGTGATAGATTTTGAATCTGAGTTTCAGGTTGGGGTTCGCTTTAATGCCCTTTCATATACTGTAATCACATGTCATGTTATTATTCTTAGAATTATTATTATTATTATTATTATGATTATTTCTAGAGATGGCCAATGAAATACAAATAACCCTGATTTGATGCTGAATTGTGTAATTGTTTGTTCACATTTTCTTAGCTTAAAAATGTGCCAACCAAACCCCATTTAAGATTAATTTGATTGATCCATTGTCAAGTTGCCTTTAATTAACATTTTGCATAATTCTGCATCAAGTTTGAATTATTTGCAACTCATTGACCATCTGTAATCCTTTTCATATGATTATTTATGCTTAAGCTGCATAGATATTTGGTAAATACCTTTCCTTACCTCTACAGGTATTTCAGTACAAACCAGTAGTAAACATACTTTAAATTACTATGCAAGCATCAGAAAATGTGCAAACCCAAAAAAGATAAAGATGATTATTCTCCGAAGAGTAATGTAAATGGCTCCTATTTACAATACTCTTCGGAGAATAATCATCTTTATCTTTTTTGGATTTGCACATTTTCTGATGCTTGCATAGTAATTTAAAGTATGTTTACTACTGGTTTGTACTGAAATACCTGTAGAGGTAAGGAAAGGTATTTACCAAATATCTATGCAGCTTTATTTTTTTTTTTACCATCAGGTCTAATTATATGGCCATATCCATAAAGGACATCTGTGTACAACTGCTCCATCTAGTGGGACACAAACTTAACTAACACGTTCCATAAAGAATTTTGATATGATATTATTATTTTAAATCTTGTAAGGGCTGACCATTTAGGAGGTGTGCCAAGAAAACTGGTGCACAAGCTAAACAGGTGTCCAGAACAATTAGTCACAAATCCTGTTTGATTTAACATTTAAAACCATTTCTCTCCAAAAATTCACATTTGCACATTTTATTTTTTCTTTTGTTTTGATCAGGGTCAGAGTAATACTTGCCTGTACTTTATGTGAAGTGAAAACCTAGCCTTTTTTTCCCCCCTTTTCAAAATCTATGCGTCACCATAGACTAACATGCCTTCCGGGCTGACGCAGATCGACGCAACTCGACGCAGAATTCACGCGGTAACGTAGTTCTGGCCCTGCATCAGGGATGCGGCGAAAAAATTCACTTCCGTCGTGCTGTAACGTGGCAGTATTGCCCGGCGGTGGGGTGCGGTAAAAATACAGCACCACACCGCCCCGTTGTGAAAGGGCCCTGAGGCTGCAAAAGTAGCAATAATGTTTGCCTTCCTCCAACCACCGAGTAGGCTCCCTTTTTGGTGTACTGTGCAGTGGCTTGCATGATCTGGGAAACTCTACCTATGGGGGCACATGTATTGTAGATTACATGCAAGTTGGCCATTCTTTGATTACTGGACATGTTTGTGACTGCTTTTTTTTTTTTTTTTTTTTTTTTTCTTTGTTCCACAGATGACCCTGGAAACACAAGATTACTTCCACAGGCTGCTAGTGTCATCAATGAATTCCCAGAATACGGGACAACAGAAGCTACAGAGAATGACGCATTCAGAGCTGTTTATGGACATTTAGGTGAACCAACACAATGCTTAGAAGAAAGAAGCGAACCTCAGAATTTAAACCCTGTAGTATATAGTGACCATTTCATACAGCAACCTAAACAATATTTACATAATGAAGTAAATAGTGGGCCGCAGCATTTAGAATACAGTGCAGACCTTAACTGTTCAATACAACAAGAGCTTAAATCAGAGGCAGGATGTACATTTGATGTGGAAAGCAATGTGGATAAAGCTAGTTTCCCAAGTCCTCATACAGCAGAAGAGTTTATTGAGGTGATGGTTCCATGTGAACAGGAGACCCCAGTTACTCCTACAGCACAGGCTCTTCAGGAAAGGAAATCCTATTTATATGTAGAGAGAGAGCTGGCAGCAATCTCAGAAGAGGAAACACTCTCTGAATCCTCCTTATCACAGATCACAGAAATTGCCGACTATCCCAGATCACAACACAATAATTCATCCTCCACATCAACTATCATGAACCACAGCAATGCTGAAGTAGAAAGTACTGTTATAAGCAGAGTGAGCTCTGAAGAGAATGATGGCTCAGATCAGACAAAATCTCCTTCTCCAGTATGTACAGAAAATGCTGCTATTAATGGCATAGGTGCATCAACGGTACAGAAAGATATTGAGGTTCGGTGGGAGGACAATTCGCCTTCTATGACGGATGAAAAACAAAAGGATACAAAGTCACGTTCAGCTTCAGGAACAAATATTTACATTCCGGACCCTGAGAGGACTAGTGGCATTATGGGGGCATCTTTGTCATCTGTAATTCAGAGGCCTAGGAGTGTTTCTGACACTTGTCAATATCGTGATGGAATTGACAATGAAGTCTTCACAAGACATTCAGATCCTGGTGAAGATATGCTTGAACAAGTCCGATATTCCAAAAGGTAAGAATTATGAATAGAACAGCTTTTATGAGCGGTAAAGCCTCTCTGGTCTTCCCTTTAATTGTCTCATTGCCTCTCTCCTTCTCGTACTAGATAACAAGAGTTCACGGAGTTCAGTTGTCATTCTAACATTGATCAGAGGTGATTCTGGGGAGTCATTTTTGAAATGTATTACAATGTAATCACAGATCAAATGCAACAACTAAACTCAGTTGTGTTTCCAGACATAAGGGATAAACTGCAAAGCAAATCCAATTACAGTAGAAGAGAAATATATTGTAAATGAAGAGTGATGTAGATAGGCCATTGCAGACCTATCAAACAGAAAAAGTCGGTGAACAGCTACTGTTGGAGAGGCTGTGTGTCAGCCGACCTCACCAGTGGAGTCAGCAACACACACACACACACACACACACACACACACACACACACACACACACACACACACACACACACACACACACACACACACACACACACACACACACACACACACACACACACAACACACCCCACACACAAACACACACACACACACAAACACACCCCACACACAAACACACCACACACACAAACACACACACCCCACACACAAACACACCCCACACACAAACACACACACCCCACACAAACACACACACCCCACACAAACACACCCTTTGCTGATTGGCTATTTGTATTTGATAAACGATCAGTGTATGAAGTAAACAGTTGTACATCACATATAAATAAGATCTATAATATTATTATTTAGTATTTATATAGCGCTCCTCTCACCTTCATATTTCCAACAGGGTGCTGTTCCTCCTGCCTTCACTATAACAGTACATGACACTCAGTTGTAGCCAAGGAACACATCTGTATTAACACATGCCCAGAACTAAATTACATTTATAAGGGATTGAATCCATATGCATATGGAGGACAGCTATTATGTATATCCACCTTTAGTATTACTAGGCAATGTATAATGGATTAATATAAAAGAGATCTGGAAAAAACTATGAACAGCAGGTACTCACAAAGGGAGGTTGCCAAGGGGCAACCAACCACTGCAGGCATGTGGAGATCAACAAACCCGACTCCACTCGAGGTCCAGGCTAGCCAGAGATGGTCGCACTTTTTGAGAAAAAGGCCCTAGGAGCACGTAAAGTGGCCAAATAAAGTGCTTCACTGTGTAAAGAGCCGAAGTTTTAAAGAACTTTAAAGTCCGAGGTGAGGAGCCTGGATTTTGTGTTTTTTTTTTTATAGTGAGGAATATGGAGAGCTTTTTTATCAGCTTCCATACACCTCTTTGCATCATAACCCATTCCTCTTACAAAGGGGTTTGCATGTCTGATCTATCTATTTTCATTGCTTTTTCTCTCCCATCAACCACAGTTTATAAACCCTTTGAACTATCCCAGGAACCTCTCCCCTATCACAAGTGACCCCTTCCATTTACTTATATACAGTATTGTCCCATTTATCCATAACTCAACTAATGAGCAGTCTCAACCAACCAGAACAAATCACTGGCAGTACTCACAGTGGTGAAGGCCAATTTCTTTGGCTGTTTGTAGCGAGCAAAAGAGGAAAAAAATCATCTTACCCTGTCAGTGTGGTAAATAAAGTGCCTTACTCAGCATGGGAAGAATCAGGTTTACTAGTGGCGCACAGAGCTAGAGGGTTTTTTTCATTCTCTTTGTTGAAGACTGACCCCTTTTTTTTCCTTAAATAGATACCCAAATTTATGTAGATCACTTAGGGCCCTGTTTCACACTGAAAATCGCTGCAAAATCCCAGCTATTTTTCCGCAATTCTGTTTGCAATTCTCGTTCATGGAGCAATTCTTGTTCCCGGAATGAGGATTGCAAATGCAATCGCGGCAAAATGCTGACACAATTTTCAGCATGAAACGGACTGCCTTTCACAGTTCTTTTCTACTATTTCTGCTATTTCTCTGCTCTCCACTAGGCTGCTAATTAAGTGCTCTGTCCAATCCTGTGCTGCTGCTATTTCTCTGCTCTCCACTAGGTTGCTATGCCAGTGCTATGTCTGATGCTCCTATGCCTACAGTATTCTATTATGCTACTGATATTAAGGGCTTGATATCTCCGCATTCATAGCTCTTACACACTCCAATTTTGAGGTTAGGAAGAGGGAGCCCCTCCCCCCCGCCAACTATCTCTGTGCCAAATTGCAGCGCTCAAACTCCCTGCTGGATCCAGAGATAGGGTATATTTATGCCATCCTACTAACCCTCAAAAAATTTGGAGTGTGTGGGAATTATGAGCGCTGAGATATCCAGCCTTTAAAGGCCCACTATCGTGAAAATCATAAAATTTTAAATACATGTAAACACATGCAAATACAAAGTACATTGCTTCCCGAGTAAAATGAGACATAAATTACTTTTCTCCTATGTTACTGTCACTTCTAGTAGGTAATAGAAATATGACAGAACCAACAGGTTTTGGACTAGCCCATCTCCTCAAGGGGTGGGGGGGTCTCTCTGTTTTTTTTTTTTTTTTTTACAAGAGCACTTAATAAATAGCAGTGGTCTGTCTAAGTGCCAAAAAAGTGTACAGGGATCAGGGAGGCTGGCCAGCATCGCTGTATAAATCCTTTTCAGGGAGTGACTTTATACAGCATAAAGGCCATTCTGAGAATTCCCAATGAAGACATGGCTAGCCAAAAACCTGTCGGTTCTGTCAGATTTCTACTACCTACTATAAGTGACCGCAACATGGGAGAAAAGTAATTTATTGTTTATTTTACTCTGGGAAAAGCATACTTCTTATTGTATGTGTTTACATGTATTTTTAATTTTACAATTTTTTTGCAATAGTGGTCTTTTAATATCAGCATATTCAAATCAGGAATGAGCTGCATGTGATGTCATTACCCAAAAGGCTGTGCATCAGTAGGCTGAATTTTAATTAGGCCTACACTATGGGAGGGGTTCCACCTTTTAAACCTGGGTTTCAATTGGCTGCAGGACTATTCCCTTCTGAGAACTGGCTGCTCCCTAACAAACTTGCCATCCGCTTCACACTTACCATTTCCACCTTGCTGTTCTTCTTTAATACAGAGTTCATGGTATGTATGTAGAGTGGGGTATAGTACCGCATTAGCTAGGCCTTTTTTTAACATGGAGTCTCAAGCAACCAGAAACCACACTTATCCAGCATCAGCCAATCCCCATTGGTTTGGGCTGAAATTGATCAAATGAACCACTTCAGCCCGAGAGCAATTTTTACATATAGGCTCTGCTCCCATTCATTCGCCAATAACTTTATTACTACTTATCACACCTAAATGATCTATATAATGTTTTTTTCAGGACAAATTATGCTTTTAGTGTGTGTTAATTTTGTTTAGTAATCACCTTTTTTTTCTATGAATTTTAAAGGGAAAATAAGGGAAAAAAATGGAAAAAACAAACTATTTCTCCAATTACATCCATTATAGCCTTACATTAAACAATGCTGAGTACAAGTTAAAAAAACTAATTGTATTTGCTCATCCATCCTGATTATTGCAACATTTAGATTATGTTCCTAGCACAATGTATGGTGACAATATTGTATTTGGAAATAAAGGTGTCTTTTTTTTTTTCCTGTTTTTTTGTTTTTTGCTTTCTCATTGTACACTATTGATGATTACAAGACCTTATTTTCAAAAATAATAGTAATATACTCCCATGGCATAAATATTTAAAAAGCCAGGTTCCTAAGGTAACAATATATGTTATTTCTTTTATATTCTGTCACTTTCACTGTCATTTCAAAAGTCTCTTATTTTGGTACAGAATATGTGAAATTTAATTTCTTTTGATTCAGTTTGTGACTAAAAAGAATACAGGAGACATGGGCCTCAACCCTAAAACTCTTTAAACTGTATTCTACTACCTCTCACGGTTAAAATGATACCATATATGTCTCTTGTAGTGTTGCTAAAACTTTCCCAAGTTTGATTATAATTCTGAAAATGACTTTTTATGTTTTGATTGAGTTTGTCCCTACCTATTTTTTTATGTGACGTGGGACACAGCTTTTAGACACCAAAATTAATTATACAACTCGTCCCGGTTAACATGATACCACATGTGTCTAATTTAGTAACAAACTGGAAGTGCACTCTCCACAACAACACTAGACAAATATATCCGTCCAATTGCCTTTAAGTGGTTAAACGATCAAGACGAGTGAATATTTATATCGGTCTTTTCTCCTGGCAGACTCAAAGCGCCAGAGCTGCAGCCACTAGGACACGCTCTATAGGCAGTAGCAGTAGTAGCAGTGTTAGGAAGTCTAGCCCAAAGTCTCTCCTCACTGAATAGGTGCTGGCTTACTGAGCAGGAAGAGCCTGGTCTCCCATGTCAGAGGCAGACCCCTTAACCAGTACACTTCCTAGCTACTTCTACACTATCCCGTGGCAGTTATGGCATACGATAGTTGCAAATGATTAATACGGTGGAACCCCCGGCCGCTGTCTCTCCCAAATGTTTTATGTGCCCCCTGTCAAGCCGCCCGCTGAGTGTTGCTGTATTTCTGCATTCGGGTCCCACCTGACTACTGGCAAATAGCATGTGGCAAATGGCAAACGTCACATGTGCGCCGTATGTTACAATGCCGGATGGGCAGCCAACCTATATCTCTGATCAGATTGGATCAGAGAGAGATCTGTCTCTTGGTCGAATCTACCCATCATCGCTAGATGTATGGACACCTTTAGGCAGGGGACACACTTGACTATTTTTGTGTGCGGTTTCTGCACAGAAAAACTGATTTTAACTGAAAAATATTAATCAATGTGCTAGTTCACACTTAATGTGGTTTATGCGCACTGACAATAAAAGTGACATCCTGCAGGATAATTTTGTACATTTTCTCCGTGAATTACGTTAGCAGCTGTGAAAAACAACTGCGTTTTTCTGCATACAAACTGTCATGGTGTGTATAAAATGAACGCAGAAAAACTTGTGTGAAAACAAGTGTGTCCCCTGCCTTAGTATACAATGCTTACATTAGATTTACCAAACCGTAAACGCTTCCAGTGATATTTTATATTGCAAAATTATATTGCAAAAGCTACACACATTTAAAATGCAGTTACACACATTTAAATAGCAGTTAAAAAATATATAAAATATCTAACCTAAACTACTAGGGCTTTAAATCCATTTTATTTCAGATTACAGTTTGTTGTTCTGGGGTGATAGCTTACAGCACTATATCAAATGTCCCACAAAGGCAATTACTTCTACTTAGTGGAGACTTGAACATTTAAAATGATTAATGACATTGTACCTTTTATAAGTCTAACAAGTGATTAGAGTAATTAGTTGGTTGTAATCTTTTAAGCTTCAAATAACATTAGCACAAATGAGAAGAAGTAAAGTTAAAGAGAACCTGAACTGAAAATTAAAAGTCAAAATAAACATAAACACGTCATACTTGCCTCCTGTGTAGTCTACTTCTCAATCTCTTTCTCCTCTCCTGCGTCCCATTTGTCCACTGCGATCAGTGGAATTCTCCATCCTCCATTTTGAAAATGGCCATTTTCCCATAACAGCTTCCTAGTCAGCACACTGTTAAACTGTAATATCGCCCACCTGAGACATAGGGAAACATGGACATTACCTTGCACATTCAGTTGTAACTGACAGCACTTAATATATAACTGACAGCAACTGGTATATTTCAGTTCTGACAAAATATTGTCAGAACTGGAAGGTATCACTGCAAAAAGAAAATGGTGAGCTTCTTAGAGGAACTGATGGTGAGGTAATTATGTAATATTCATTTGCAGCTACATCATGTGTTTATTTTCAATATTTTTTCTCAGTTCAGGTTCCCTTTAAGTCATACATTTTTTTAATGATTCAGTGTTTATAATTTCCCACCGAATATTTTAGAAATTGCCAGTTAGAAACTTGTTTGGCAATCTGTTACCAAACCAAACTATGGATGCAGATGCACTGTGGATGCAGACATTGCATGATATTTTTAGAAATGTATAATCTTTTACTCTGGGGTTACGTTGCTGGTTCATCTTGAGGCTGGGGTGTTAGACTGACATACCAGCAGTGCAAGAGCCATATTGAATCTGAGTGTTCATTAGAGATCTAAGAATGTTTTAGTTTTTTCTCAAGCACACTGTCCAGGCATTTTACATCAAATGTTAATGATTCATTAGATAAGCAAAAGTACAGAAAAGAAGCATTGATTACAGTCATTCTAGTAATCCCAGGTAAGACCAATATACGTATGATACACTGGTACAACTTAAGCAGGAACAACCCCTAGATTAAAATGATGTACCTTAAAGTCAGTGCAAAAGTCTTTATTCAGTGAGATTTTGAAACCTATGTAAATGTTAGGGTTTTTGATGTAATCTAAAAACACCAGACCAAATCCTTCACGGAGCAGATTTAGGGATCTGGGGCCAGTGCATCCTGAGAGTGGAATATCTGGCAGGGACTTAAAATGCTCACAAAGATATAAACATTAGGTTATCCTGTTGGGACTATAAACTTCAACACAGGGGTTAATTGCACATACTCACGGGCTACAGTTGCCGCTGGTCGCTAGCACACGGGAGCGTGTGCGCGACAGACCGGCGACAGCTCGTCGCTGGGTCCCTCTGCATACACACTGCGGAAGGGGACTGGTGGTGCGACGGAAGCTGTCGCCGATGTTACTCCACCCACCCATCCCCACCAAAACACCCCCCCCCCCCGCCGGAAGCTCCGTGTGACTCCTATAGGTTGTTGTCGCTAGTCCGCATACACGCGGACTAGCGACAGTTGCGGCGAAGTTGCGGCGCCAACTGTCGCCAGGCGATTGACCGCGCCAATCACCTGGCGACTGCAGCGATGAGCGACTGTTCGGGGTGCCATACTCACGGGCGACTTGTCGCCGCAACATGCGCGTGCCACGTGGTTGCGGCAACAATTGTAGCCCGTGAGTATGGGCCATAAGAGTGGAGAATTTAAATGCATTGTCACCTGGAGCCTTGGGATGTCGTGATTGCCTATTTGCCAAGACTGAGAGGTTTCACGAGTTTAAGGGGGCATAATAGCGCATAGTCCATCTGGGGGTTAGCTCATGCAAATATAGAACAAGTACAAAACTATAAAGATACAGTAAACAAAATGCAGTAGGGTTAGCCATCAATCTAACTGAAACCCTCCTTATTCAATCCTTATTAACCTCTTCACAACCGCCTAACGCCGATGGGTGGTGGGAGGGTGGCGCCAGGATCGCCCAATGCCGATTGGCACGGATTAGCAGGGAATGCATGCACACGTTCCCTGCCATGACGCAGAGTGAGGATCAATAAACAGCCTGCCAGTAACAGCCTGCCAGCTGCGATCGGAGCTGGCAGGCTGTTAGACAAAAGAAAAAAGCCATTATTTGTAAAGCACTGCGATCTAGCGCAGTGCTGTACAAGGGACAGCCCTGTCACTTAACTGTCCCTCTGGTGGGCTCACAATCTACTCACATACATAAACAAATGCCTATGTATGTGTATGTGTATTGTATTGTATGGATCACAGTGTAGGGCCAATTTTGGGGGAAAGGGAGAGGGAATAAAAAAAACATTTTTTTTTTTTTATTTAAAAAAAACTGACACTAGCAGCAGCAATCAGAGACCTCCAAAAGACAGCTCTTTTGGTGAGAAGAAAAGGAGGTAAGATTAATTTGGCTTCTAAGTTGTATGGATGAGCATTAATCTGTTAAAGCTGCAGAATGCTGAATTGTGAAACATTGCCTGGTCACTAGGGGGGTACAAGCCTTTGGTGCTCAAGTGGTTAAGGCTGCATTGTTCCACTTTCTTCTACTGCCACTTTATCGTATGCTGTTCCTCCTGCCTTCACTATAACAGTACATGACACTCAGCTGTAGCCAAGGAACACATCTGTGTAAACACATGCCCAGAACTCCATCACATTTATAAGGGATTGAATCCATATGCATATGGAGGACAGCTATTATGTATATCCACCTTTAATATTACTAGGTAATGTATAATGGATTAATATAAAAGAGATCTGGCAATTTGCCAATGTGTCTCAAATATGACAGCTGACGTCTTAAAGGACCACTATTTTAAAATTTAAAATACATGTAAACATATACAAATAAGAAGTATGTTTCTTCCAGAGTAAATGAGCCATAAATTACTTTTCGCCTATGCTGCTGTTACTTACAGTAGGCAGTAGAATCTGACAGAACCGACAGTGTTTGGACTAGTGCATTCTCAGCAAGGCTTTTATTCTGTACAAAGACCTTCCCTGAAAAAGATTTCTACAATATGTTGACCAGCCTCCCTGCTCGCTGCACAATTCTTTGACAGTTGGACAGAATAACTGGCATTTACAAATAGCTTTTGAAATGAAATACAACCTGAGAATACCCTATGAAAAGATGGACTAGTCCAAATCCTGTTGGTTCTGTCAGATTTCTACTAACTTCTGTAAGTGACAGTAACATAGGAGAAAAGTAATTTATGACTCATTTTACTCTGGGAGAAATGTACTTCTTATTTGTATGTGTTTGCATGTATTTCAAATTTTAAGATTTTTGCGATTTCTCTGTTGTTACGGAATCTGCCTCCTTTAACTTTTCATATTTCCTCCTGGATCAGAAAACTGAAACATGAATTTCATATTAATATTGTAGTTTAAAAAAATTACATAAGTATTGCAAGAAAGATTTCTCTTTATAAAAGATGCCAGTGAAACCAGCATAATTTGTTTGTTTCATATTTTCATCATTAAGGCTGGATTCACAGTGGTCAGATGCATAATGCACGCGTTATAAGGGTGAACCACAATGGAGACTAAACAAACAAACACAGAACATTTATATCGCGCTTTTCTCCTGGCGGACTAAAAGCGCCACGGCTGCAGCCACTAGGACACGCTCTATAGGCAGTTGCAGTGTTAGGGAGACTTGCCCAAGGTCGCCTACTGAATAGGTGCTGGCTTACTGAACAGGCAGAGCCAAGATTCGAACCCAGGTCTCCTGTGTCAGAGGCAGAGCCCTTAACCATTACACTATCCAGCCACATAGCCTTTATACAAAGCCTGCATGCAGTGAGTTAAGGCCTGTATCCACCATGTGATTTTTCTCGACGACCAATGATTGTTTTTGGGCGACGAACGTGCATTTCCGCATTCTCGCTACATGGATACAGGCGTGCGATCACATTAACAACATTTAGCGACACAAGGCAATATCGGTGGACCCATCGGGTGGTGAATACTCAGCTTTAGTATAATGTGATTTATTACAATGCAGAGATGGGAACAGGCCCATAGAATTGTATGGGCAGTAAGTTGACATACAAAATTTATTATGAGCACTGTGAACGTAGCCTTAACCTCCTTGCCGGTTATCCCGAGCTCAGCTCGGGGTAACCTGCGTAGGAAGATTTCTCAGGCCCCGCTGGGCCGATTTGCATAATTTTTTTTTTTTTGTTACATGCAGCTAGCACTTTGCTAGCTGCTTGTAACATTCGATCGCTGCCGCTTGTCGCCAATCCGCCGCTACCCGCCGCGCCGCCCCCCCCCCCTCCAGACCCCTTGCGCAGCCTGGCCAATCAGTGCCAGGCAGCGCTGAGGGGTGGATCGGGATTCCCTCTGACGTCCCGACGTCAATGACGTCATCCCGTCCCGTCGCCATGGCGACCAGGGAAGCCCAGCAGGAAATCCCGTTCTCAACGGGATTTCCTGCCTACTCTGATCGCCGGAAACTCCATGCAAAACACAGTTCATCTTCTGACTAACAAATATAGATTTCAAAAATAGCTCCTTCTTTGGCATCAGCAGCTCTTCCCATCTCATCACAGCTCTATGTGATGCTGCAGTATACAGATCAGGAAAGCAGAGCCAGAAGGCTGCAGGCTTGGGCTTGAAAAGACATCAGAAAAGACAGACTCCGCTATAATGATTCCTGAGCAAAACCAGACTGACTGTTCAGTCGGGGATTTTATCAGGGCTGTTAAAAGCAGACTGAGCAGTGAAGGATGAAACTGAGAGCAGGGTAGGCGTTTTCTCTAATGTTCCCACTGATGTATATGGTAAATACATGAGGGTGTTTCATCTCTGGTACACTTTAAAGGGAATCTTAAGTCAACTATAAAAAATGAGATTTACTCACCTGGGGCTTCCCTCAGCCCCCAGCAGCCGATCGGTGCCCTCGCAGCCCCGCTCTGACGCTCCAGGACCCGCCGACGAACACTTCCGGTTTGGCAGGCACCGGCCGACAGGCATGGGAACGCGAGTGATTCTTCGCGTTCCCAGCCTGTATATCGCCCCCTATGCTGCTATTGCGACAAGCTGACTTAAGTTTCACTTTAAGTGAACCTGCTATACAGTAATTGGAAAATATATGTATTATAACTGAGGATTTTTTTCCCCCCCAAGCCCTAGAATTGTTACAGATGATCAACATGAAGACCCATTCAGATCCAAAAGATGTTCTGAGGACTCCACGGACTTGTACAGCTCACAGTTTGAAAATATACTGGACAACACCTCTTTATACTATAGTGTGGAGTCACTTGACACTTTATACTATGAACCAGATAGCTTTTTTAGCTTTGAGATGCCACTAACACCAATGATTCAGCAGCGAATTAAGGAAAGTAGTCATTACTTAGAGAAGAGCACAGGTGAGAGCGACCAAGAGTTCCTCAAAGTGGACCCGGGCAGTGGAATAACAATAGGATACTGCAATGATATCATTAATGGCTTGGATGATGTCACAGGAATAGAATTTGATAAAACAAGTGAAGAGCTGGAACTCTCAAGAAGGTAAGACTGGGTTTTTATGACCTTTGATGTTTTGACAACAATATTATGCTTTTAGCCTTCGGCCAGGACAGTAATTTAATGCAATGTGGAAATGTTTTATTCACTAGTATCCTCAGTAATATAATTTTTGTTGGTCAGCCAAGCATATGATTCAAGCTGGATTACTTCAATCCACAAAAGATTATGGTTCATTCACACTAGGACTGTGCAGTGCTTCGTAGCATATACTGCAACTGCATTGTCACTATGGATGGTTCATGAGATACTAATAATTCCAAGTGTATGCAGTATTATGCACATTTTCAATGCAAATGTATGTAGCTTGAAAGTGCACCAATCAAATGCTACCTTGGCAGAATTTGATTAGTTAATTTTCAAGATTGAAACATTTGCATATAAAATTTGCATAATACTACATCCATTCGGAATTAATTGCACATCATTCCCTATCCCGAACATCCACTGTTTCTACTAAGATTGGTGCACACACCAATCAGCTATTGGAAGTAAAAGTTAAAGCTTTTTCTGCCCAAGTGATTCTGGCAGCAGTTAATGACGTGACACGAGTTGTGTGTGGAATGTTAAAGTTCACTCTGTAAGGCCCCAGAAAACGCAAATGCAAGCGGTTTGCGTTTTTGGGCATGGTTTTTTACCCCCTCCCGGCGCACAGTGGAGCGATGCATTTTTGTAAAAAGCACATTTCTAAGCGCTTTTTTCAGAGCGGTTTTGTAATTCACTCCCTGACGCAAATCAGGAAGTGAACTCTTTGACCTGGAAAAAGAATAAATACAATGTATTTATTCTTAAAAACACAATTGCTGCACAAAGCGATTTTGTGTGCGGTGTGCGTTTTTCCTATACCTACCATTGTAGCAAAAACGCCTCAAAAATGGCACAGGCACTGATTTGCTGAGCGGATCGCAAAAAAAAACTGCTCAGCTGTGAACTCTCTCATAGGGAATCATTGCACAAGCATTTTGTGGGGGATTTTGATAATCGTCTGCACTTGAAAAAAGGCGGAAAACGCCCCTAGTGTAAACAGGCCCTTATTGTGTTGTAGTGCTCGCATTGCTAGCATCCAGGGCTCTGTGGAGTCGGTACAAAAATCCTCCGACTCCTCAGTTTAGGATTCCAGGATTCCGACTCCTCTAACTTGCACATTACAATCTTGTTGATTGAAAGTATGTAACATGAAATTCGTAACTGCCAACGCTTAGGAATTTTAAAAAAACTGAAGTGAGAAGGATATGGAGACTGCCATATTTATTCCCTTTAGTCATAGACTAAAACTAGTCCTTGGTAAGAGTACTTGTAAAAGGTACAGACCGGAACAAAGAACATCTATCAGGCCCTAGGCAATGTAACTGTGGGTACATGCAAGAGTGATGTGCAGATACTCTGCAGGGGAATAAGGAGATTCTTCCTCTATTACACATTCTTCATGCACAATCTGAACGGACCAGGTTTATGGGTGATAGACAACACCTCTGTGTTCAATGTGCACAACATTCTCAGTGGATTCTATGCAGCTCTGTGGAGAGTGCATATGTAGAGTATAGTACTACTGTGTAACAAAGTAAACCTGAGACAGATGAAATTAAAATTTTATAGATACCTGGGGCTTCCTCCAGCCCCCTTCAGGCTAATCAGTCCCTTGCTGTCCTCCTCCACCACCTGGATCTTCTGCTATGAGTCCAGGAACTTGAGCCAGTCTGGCGTAGTGCGCATGCACACACTCCGCCGCCGGGAGCGTACTACACCTGCGCAGCACTATTGCGCAGGTGCAGAACGCTCCTGGCTGTGGAAGCGGCATGTGGCCGGACTGCGCTGACTGGCTGAATTACCAGGACTCATAGCAGAAGATTCAGATGGTGGAGGTGGACAGTGAGGGACTGATTAGCCTGAAGGGGGCTGGAAGAAGCCCCAGGTATGTATAAAACTTTTATTTTCATCCTTCTCAGGTACCATTTAATTCGTAGTCACCAAACCAAATTTTAACAACATATCAAATTATTTGATTTCATGAGCAAAGAGTACATATGTATGTACATTTGTATAAATCAGAATCAACGCAGAATTATTTCCATCTCATTGACCATCTCTATTAGTGACACGGCTACACATCAGGCTTTATTCTTACAGCATAGATTTAGTTATTTAGTATATATAAAAGATTCATGTGTACACTTCATATATACAGTCACAATCAGATAGGTATATCTGACTTTAAAAATACGGGGACTGCTTTATTGAAGCAGCACAAGTAACTAATTTTGATTGGTTTATTTCATTTTTGTGGACTAAGCACAGCTATTACTGTATGTATAAATTATTTATGATGACTATTATCTGAGAAATAGAACATTTTATCATATTTTCTATTTTAATTCCAGTTTAAATTCATTAGGAGTCGGAGTCAGTGCATTTTTTCCCGACTCCGACTCCAGGCACCTAAAATTGCTCCGACTCTGACTCCACAGCCCTGCTGGCATCTGGTAAATTATGTTCTACAAAGACTGGTACTACCACTATGATGCTCCCAAATGCTGTTCCACATTGTGTGTGAAATACATTCTTTGAAAGCACAAGTGATCATTTTTCTGCGGCTATGTGACCATTAATTGCTGTTCCTCACTACTTGGCACAGTATTGTTTCATAAATTTGATAGAACATCATTTTTATTTTCTTCATGCAAGAATAATTAACTATTCAGAGCAGTGACATCATTTTCTATATCTGCACTAGTTGATGGACTGGCAGTGGCTTTGACCCAGTTTGCAGAAAATCAAGGTACACAAACTGAAATAGTGTTGCTATAAATCACAGCAATCTAGGGGCATTGCTTATTTCGCAACTTAAATGGATATTCATTGAAGTTATTAGTGAGCATTTAATGTATTTGGACAGCCATTAACTAATTTCTTATGCAATCTACAGCAGGCCACTTTTTTTCTTTTGGACTCTGCATTTGTTCGTCTGTTGATGATCATGCAACCTGCATTATTTTTTTCAGAAAACTGATGTGCTGCATTCATCCCATAGAATGGCATACATCCACTTCTGAGTGCAGTGGGCACTGTCCCTGACTCTCAGATAATACAAGTGTATTCCTATTATTATGCCCTAATACAAGTGTATTCCTATTATACCAATACACTGCCCCTCTGGTCAGTATGATCTGAGCCCAAAGCTGTACTTGGTAGTTTGAGATGCATCTATCTGAGATGTGACTAGGTGTTTGCTTCTTTTGCTGTGTAACTATGGATTTCTGATCTATCAAGTAGAACTCACAAATAAAGACTTGGCTCAAAAGACACCCATGTGTATCCACTCCACTGTCTACCAAAACTTAAAATTATAATTTAAGTGGTCTGACCCTTTAAAAAAAAATTCTTGCCGAAACCTTGTCTTTCCGGCTGGTTTCACACTGTGGCATTGTATTACATTACATTATAATGTACACCTCGCATGCCAATGCAAATGTTATTGGTTTTGCTATGTCAGGCAGGCAAAGAAGCAGCAGACTAATGCACCTTGGCAAACATGTGAGTCAACGTGTGATTCTACCAATGCACTGGATGTTTTGTGTTTTTACTGGAATGAGTTGCATTACAATGTAGCTGATGAGGTGTGAACTGTATGAGTTGTATGAGTTTTTTTTTCTGTGGCCTAGTTCACACATAAACGGTGTACATTTCTGGTCCAGTCCTGTATTGTCAGTTTTGTATCCGATTTCTATGGATGTGTTTACACACAAAAGGTGTACAGTTCCAGTCCTGGTGTACCGTTGCAGTCCTGTGAGGTAAAACTGATAGAATACTAATGCTAAACAGACAGGACTGGACTGGACCGGAAATGTACAGATTTATGATTATACCAAGTCTTACTGATGCCTTGCTTGAATTTATTGCCACGTGCTGAAGATTACTGGTGACTGAAATGAAATGGAAAGGTAACCTTCAGAAAAATTCAACTAAAACATGGCTTGCACAACAAGGGGAAAATGGTGTTCTCCCCAGAATTTTTTTTCCAGCCGGGTGGCGTAAAGAAGTAGCTGGGTGGGGGATCATGCTGGGTGCTACTAGGTGGTGAAAGGATCACACGGTGGGGCTAGGAATCGGGCTGGGGGCTATTTGGTGGGGAGAGAGAGAGAGAGAGTGTGTGTGTGTGTGTCCGTCCACACGGGTGAAGGGCTGGGGGATCACTCTGGGTGCTACTGGTCTGGGAAGGGAGGTGCTACTGGGTGTGAGAAAAGGGGTTAACATTGGCTGCTATTAATAGAGGAAGGGTGTGTGTGTGTGGTGGTGGTGGTGGTGGGGGGGGGGGTCTCGCACAGAGTGATGCTTTAGGAGAGGTGCATTCTTAGTCAGGGTGCTGCTGGTGGATAGGACCCCTATCCTGCAGCACCACTCTGAGAATGTCCCTCTCCAACAGCATTGCATCTGTGTGAGACCACTTCCCCTTCCTCCATTAGCAGCAGCCAGTGTGAACCCCCTTCCTCACCCCATATAGCACGTTGAGCAGGGGGTTGATCTCTGGTTCAGTGCTCATTTGTACCCGTGTGCAGCCTCGTACCTAACCTGGGATCTATTCTTAATTCAGCAGCGAAACAGCACAGGCTCACACTCCCCACCAGTCGAGAGGGACATGAGTGCAGCAGATGCAGACACACAGCGGTTGGCAGCAGGGCGAGTAATTCTTACATGTACTTGATGATAGGGAGGAGAGGCACATGCCTGAAAGAAGAGGGCATTGCATCCTTTCCAAACTTCTGCTCCTTGCTCCCGTGTCGGCTGTAATTTCACCCGAGCTTTCCTCGCCCCTCCACACTAGTGACAGGAGCTGGAGAGGAGGGTGGGAATAGCATCCCTGAATGACTGGGCCAGCTACAATGACACAGCCCCTGCCCACTGCAATGAATCAAGAGGTGGAAAGTCATTGTGCCACAGACCAGGGCAAGTGGCAGCTGGGCGGTGGACAAAATCAGCCAAGGGCCACAGAGAAGGGGTAAATTCTAAGCTGTCGCCTCTTGCCAATGCACTCCACACTGCTCTCCATTTTCCCCACACTTCTGCCTTCACAATGGAAGTTCTGGTCTAAAAGGTTTAAGTATGGGGAAGATGGAGAGCAGCATTGAGTGCATCAGTGAGAGATTGCAGCTTGGGTGAGTTAACACCCTCTGCATTGCCCTTGCACACTTGTGACAATTTTGTTAGCTTTTTGTGAAATAAATCTTGCTTATCCCTAATTAAACAATAAACGGAATCCACTAACCAGCACTCTCAACCAACCAGCACAAATCGCCTTCAGTACTCAAAGTGGTGAATAAATATATACAAGTTAAGAATTGCCTTTGGAGAAGGAGTTACATGTGCTGAGCATTCACTGCTGGGAACTTAACCATTGAACAGACAGTGGTCTGTGTTCTATTGACCTGGAATAATGTTGTAAATTACAGTATTTGAAAGAAATGTCAGGAAGAGCGAAAGAAGAGTCTATATTATTCCAGGAGAGGGCGAGTTCCCATTCTGTTTAGCAAATAAAACAATTACTAAAAGTAGAAAAGATAATGACTTCTAACTCAATCTGCTTCTTTGGGCTCCAGGGCGTCTGTATGCCTTTCTGTCAGTGGCCTGTTGTGTCAGGGCAATCCACCTAATAAGTAAGTTGTGAGCGCTTCCTGGCTTTTTATATTACTTTTCCAGCCGTGATCACATGCATTTCATTATGAGGACTACTATTAACCTGTAGGACATAATCATACCATGTAACCATGTAGCTTGCTCAGAATTGTTTTTAACCCACGTTTTATAATATCGTTTTCTCAGTTGTGCTGATTTTTCTGGTATAAGTAGGCTGCCTAAAAAAATTAGTTGTTCCTTTGCTAGTTGCTACTTCTGTCCTACAAGAGTAAAATGCATCCTTTTAGATCTGCATGCCACCCATAGTCCTTCTGATTCTCTGTATCAGTCTCCCTGTGCACATCTAAAGGGTTACAGGGAAGTCTTTATGAATGTGCCTTGCTATTGAAACTCACGTTTTGTTTATTTTCTGATGTCTCACTCGGCTGTACAACCAATGGGGTGAGTAATTTGATGGGGTGGCTCCTCTTATTGGCTGTCTCCTTTGCCTTTCCATTTTACTAGCTGATTGTTAGTTATAAGTACTGAACATCTCAGAATGCTCTAATCTTTGTAAATTTTATTTATTGAAGTATTTCCTGCACGAGTTGGTAATTTACCTCACTATTCTGTAGTTTGTTTTTTTTCCATGTGATAACAGACTTGGTGAATTGACATTTAACAAACTGTTAAAATCAGCTGTTTTCTGCATTACCAAATATGGTAATGCTTAGTAAATTGAAGCCTTTCTGTGAAAAGTTGAAATATCATAGTTTGGAATTTTATAAACCTACAATTCAAATTTAGGGTGATAATAAGAACAAAATTCCTTAATTTGGCTGCTCACTACTACTAATCTCTGTGTGAATTGATAGATACTATTCTTATTTAGTATTTATATAGCGCTGACATCTTATGCAGCGCTGTACAGAGTATATTGTCTTGTCACGAACTGTCCCTCAGATGAGCGTGCAATCTAATCCTTACCATAATCCCATGTCCATGTACAGTATGTATCGTGTAGTGTATATATTGTAGTTTGAGGCCAATTTAGGAAGCCAATTAACTTATCTGTATGTTTTTGGGATGTGGGAGGAAACCGGAGTGCCTTGAGGATCCCACGCAGACACGGGGAGAACATACAAACTCCTTGCAAAAGTTGACCTGGCTGGGATTCAATCCCAGCGTTGCAAGGTGAGAGTGCTAACCACTACTCCACCGTGCTGCCAAATGCTGCTGGGATACAAAACAATTTCAATATTGGTGCACAAAAAGAAAGAAAAAGAGCTATATTGAATTTTAATCATATAAAATGTAATAAATAATTATTTGATTCAATAACTATTATTCTAAATTTGTATACAATACTATTAAAAATGCAAAATTATGCATCCAATTATTTAATATTGTAGCCATTTCTCGGATGATTTTTTTTCTGTTATTGCAGCTTAAAGGATACCACAGCCCACAGGCTGTGGTAAAACAAATGCTGCACTGTGTAGGGGAAGAAAATCACATACTCACCGCTTCCCTCGCTCCCTGCCTTCAGCCCCCGGTCTTCTCCCACAGCTGCCGGTACCGGCTGACTCTTCTGACCCCTGACCCAGACATACTGCGCTGAGCATGCGCAGTATTTCCTGTAATCTGTAACACTCCCCCGCCTCCTCCCTGCCCAGCGTGTGCGCTCCACTTTAAAGCTTGCGTGACATGCTAGCTGGAGTTGCGCTGGGAGCGGCGATTTGGAGAGAGAGCGGAGGGGGAGTGAGTTGGGATGGACGGGGGAAGTGGGCACTTTCAATAATATTAAGTGCCCACTTCCCCCGTCCATCCCAACTCACTCCCCCTCCGCTCTCTCCTTTTAATAAAGCTAAAAGTCTGTAGTTCAACTTCATCTGAGCTGTTTCATTTAAAATTCATTGTGGTAATGTACAGAACCAAAAATAGAAAAAAGTTGTCTCTGTCCAAATATTTATGGACTTAACTGTAGATGCATCCTTGGCTGTAGCTGTGGGACACATACTGTATATGCACTGTTTGTGCACCACAGTATTAATCCTCGATCAAGCTCAATCCTGGCAGGCTATACTGGTTGAGTGTGTGTATGTAGCTTTAGGATGTAAGCTTGCACACCGTTATCTCTTATTTCATGAATGATGAGAATATTAGTGCTTGTATACTTGCAGACAGTCTCCGTGAAGTTTTATAAGATTCCGGTATGTGGTTTCTTAGCTTAGATCACTATTAAGGTTCACTCTGAGGAAGAGCGTAGAGGTACGGACACTGGTGAATGACCGTTTAAAGAACACGATGTACAGATCGTGAAGATTTCAGACTTGCACACTTTTAAAGTTCAGCATAATAACACATGAAATAGGAATATCTCATGTTTTAGGAAGTTGAACTTTGGTTGCAGTACTTGAGTTTTTGGTATTTGTGGGACATTCTCAGTTCTGTGACAGTATAATGCATTCCCTGTCATAGCAAGCTGCTAAAGTATTATTCTCCAAACGCAGTGTGCTGATCGGTTCAAGCAATTCATATACATGCATTATTTTCACTAAAAGTGGAGATAGCATCTACAAATAGAATGCTAATTGTTTCCTATTAACAGCTGCAGCACTATGCTGTATTATCATAAGGCTACTCTTTTATTAGTTGTTGTGGAGAACTGAATATAAGTATGTTGTGCAGAAGTATTGTAGTTAGTCATTAAAGATGTATTGTTGATTTCAAATTTGCTGTATTAATAATATGCACTGGCATTTTACCTACAAGCCACACTTTGAAGTACTCATGACCAGAATGTACCTAGCCATGGCTACTGTGCACACCCAGGCACACCCAGGCAGGAGAGCGGAGAGAACAGAGCATGTGCAACTCCTTTGATGAATGGAGGGCAGAGCAGCGCAACGATTGGGGCCCATACAAAGAGGACCACCAGGTAGTATCAGGACACCTCTCTACACATGCTAGCATGTATTAGTTCATAATTTATAATGTCAGTTCAGGTGTACTTTAAGCATTCTTAACCACCTCCCGACCGCCTAACGTCGATGGGCGGTGGGAGGGGGCGTCGCCAGGACCGCGTAACGCCGATTGGCGTCAAGTCTTGGAGGCGCGGATTAGCAGGGAATGCGCACGCGTTTCCTGCTGCTGCACAGAGCAGGGATCCGTGATCAGCCTACCAGCCGCGATCGGAGCTGGCAGGCTGTTAGAAACTGAAAAAATTTTTTTTGGTGTACAGCGCTGCGATCTAGAGCATCATTGTACAAGGGACAGCCCTGTCACTTACCTGTCCCTCTGATGGGTTCACAGTCTAATCACTTACATAGGCTGATGCCTATGTATGTGTAGTGTATTGTATGGATCGCAGTCTAGGGCCAATTTAGGGGGAAGGGATGGGGGATACAAATGTTTACAAAAAACATTTTTAATTCAAAAAAAAAAAAAAAAAGACGGTAGCAGGAGCAGCAATCAGAGACCTACAAAACACAGCTCTATTAGTGAGAAGAAAAGGAGGTAAGATCCATTTCGCTGCTAAGTTGTATGGCTGAGCAATAAACTGTTAAAACTGCAGAGTGCTGAGTTGTTGTAAAAATCGCCTGGTCACTAGGGGGTATAAACCTGTGGTCCTCAAGAGGTTAAATAGTACCTGAAGTGTGTGTGCAGGGGGGGGGGGGATACCTCAGTTTAGGGAAGCCTCTGCATAGTCCAGAGGCTTTTCCAATCTCCTTACACCCTCTGTTACTCCTGCACTGGGACGGGGACTGGGTCGACTATTGCTCCATGTTTGAGCGTGGCTGCAGTGGCCAGGCGGACAGTGGACTGTGGTAGGGAAAGTCAAACCCAGCACTGAGGAGAAATGTCACATTAATATAACTGGACTCACAGAACAGTAATTCTGAGTATCAGAACATTGCACTCTGGCATTTAGGTATGAAGGATTATTATTGAAAGAGAGTTCACCAAACATGCTGAAAAGAGGCAGTTTTATTAAATTCACTAATAATGAGTGAGATGAGGAACAGTCTCTTTTTCGCTGTGGTTTATGCATAGCATGACAGCAGTATACCTCCTATTCGTAAATCTACAGAGAAGTGAAAATAATTAATAGATATGGCTTGCAATTTTACTTTCCGGAACTCATAATTCTTCTTATCTGGTCTGTAACTATGGCTATATGAACTTATAATGGGTCAAACAAAGTTTAAATGTTTTGTGTATTCAAAACTACAATTTATAGTTATGCATAAGATTGTAACTGTACAAACAGTTCACAACACAACCTAGATGCACATACAGTACCATTCAACGTTTTGGACACATTGTCTTAAGCTGGCCATACACTTATAGATTGCTACTTGATATGGCAAAATGATCGATTGCTTCACTGAAAGGAATTGATTCAAAAAGGAATCGATTTCTATCACACAATGGACATAATTTTTTGTAGATTCCAGCAGAAATTATATTGAAAATCAAACTGTAGCATTGTAGTGTTTAATGCAGTGCAACACTAATGGTCATTGGCTCCTGCCCCACCCAAATTGACCTAGATCTTCTGCCCTGTACAATCTATGCTTTTCATCAATTTTTGGTCAAAATCGTCAGTCGATCGATCTGACTTTTGGGAAAAACTATTCCCTGCAGATCAATTAATTTTGCAGAGAATTGAACAGGGAAATATATGTGTATGGGCCCCTTTATTCAGTGGTTTTACTTATTTATTTTTTCTATTAATTTCAAAATTGTGGATTAATATCGAATATCCAACAGCTGGATTTTGTTCCACTGAGTAAAGCAGTAACTGCAAATAGAAATTGCAGACACAATCTCTGCAGCATCTTTTTAAAGGGTGCCATAAGTGGTCAGGAATTAATGGTAGCATTTAAGAATCTGCTGGCAGACTGACAGTGATGAGGTGTGTATAGTTGATTTCCTTCCCTAACTTTTTTTCTTATGATAATATGTTAATAATTGCAAAAATTTACAATATTTTTGGAACCATAAGACAAACTTTTTTTTCTCCTCCAAAAGTGGGGGGAAAATGTCAGTGCGTCTTATGGTATATACTATGACACTATGATTTGGACCAGCGCAAATGTGTCCCCCCACAAGTGCCATCCACCGTACCACAGCGGTTACGGTCCCCATGTCCTTTTCTGTCCCATCCAGCCTCTGTTCCCATGTCCTCTTCTGTCCCTTCTTAACTCCTCTAAATACTTGCAATGAAAGTCCTGTGTTTGTTGCTCCATCTTCAGTCTGCAGGGTCACAGGAGCCGTCAGTTAGTGAAGGTGCTGCAGCTATGTCACACATTCATGTGCGACCACTGGACTGCACCAAGCAGTGTACAATTGGGCATGCCCTGCAGCTCCATCTCCGGCATCCAGACGGGAGAAGCCAATCAGGGGGCTGCTGCCTGCAATTAGACCTGCCAGTCACTGCCACTCTACTTGTTAACTGGACCCGATGGTCTCGGAGGTGGGATTATGGCTCCGTTAATGGGGCTGATGGACGTGCGGCATGCCCAATTGTACACTGCTTGGTGCAGTCCAGTGGTTGCGCATGAATGCATGATATAGCTGCAGCACCTTCACTGATTGATGGCTCCTATGACTTTGCAGGCTGAAAATGGAGCCACAAACACAGAACTTTAATTGCAAAGTACTTAGAGCAGTTGAGGGACAGAAGAGGATATATGGACGTGGGGGGAAGGGGGAGATAGAAAAGGATGGGGGGGGGGGGCAGAAGAGGGACAGAAGAGGACGTGGGGACAGAGGTGAGATAGAAGAGTGGGGGGAGGGGGGGCAGGAGAAGGATAGAAGAGGACATGCAGACGGGGGACAGAAGAGGACATGGGAACAAAAGATGACAGGGGAACAGAAGAGGACACATGGGGGCAGAGGAGGGCACAAAAGTTACAAGGGGGACATAATAATTTGGGGGAGAACATCCACAAGACGCCCCTGCACCATGGACGCACCATGTTTAGTATTTTTTCCCCCTGGAGTTTGTCCTCTAAACCTAGGTGCGTCTTATGGTCAGAAGTGTCTGGTCCGAAAAGTACAGTAATCTGCAATGTTTTAGACACTTTACAGAATAATGCAATAAATCCATATTTGGTATGACCATTCTAAGATGGTGCGTTAATTGGCAGCCATGGCCATGAAATTCTGGCTTTTTACTTGTTTTTCTTCCCTTTTTCCCTACCAATTCACCTTGTTTTCCCCCCTGAAGGTGTGCATTGTGGTCTGGTGTAGCCTGGAGCGCTGGTGCGGGTTGTGGGGATTTCAGGACCTGGAGTTGTTTTTTTCCACCTAGCCACTGCCTGGGTCCATTGTCTGTGCAGATACAGGCCTTGAGGAGTCCACCGCTACTACTAGGGTTGCCGTGGTATGACGATATAACCATGGTTTGATGCGACGCAGCGGTGAGCGCACGAACATCAGTGGAGATACAAATACTCACTTTCGCCCAGCCAGCTCTGTCGTGAGCGATGTACTGGCTGCATTCTACTTTCTGTTCTTGCATCACATTTCCCTGAAACCACACCCACTGGGCGCTATTACAAGATGATGCAAGAACAGGAAGTAGAATGAAGCCAGTACATCGTGAAGGACCTGGCTGCCGGCAAGGGAGTATCCTTGCTGCTGTGTCCCCTCTCCCCCTTCTCTCCCCCCCCCCCCCCCCCCCGGCTCTCTGTGCTGTGGCCACCTAATTCTGGCTACACCTATCTCTGGCTACCTATGCTGAAGCCACCTACTACTGGCTACACTTATACCTGGCTACCTATGCTGCGAGCACCTACTACTGGCTACACCTATCCCTGGCTACCTATGCTGCGAGCACCTACTACTGGCTACACCTATCCCTGGCTACCTTTGCTGCGATCACCTACTACTGGATACACCTATCCCTGGCTACCTATGTTGCGAGCACCTACTACTGGCTACACCTATCCCTGGCTACCTATGCTGCGAGCACCTACTACTGGCTACACCTATCCCTGGCTACCTATGCTGCAAGCACCTACTACTGGCTACACCTATCCCTGGCTACCTATGCTGCAAGCACCTACTACTGGCTACACCTATCCCTGGCTACCTATGCTGCGGTCTCCTACTACAGGCTACACCTATCCCTGGCTACCTATGCTGTGAGCACCTACTACTGGCTACACCTATCCCAGGCTTCCTATGCTGCGAGCACCTACTACTGGCTACACCTATCCCAGGCTACCTATGCTGCGGCCACCTATCCTGGCTACCTATGCTGTGGCCACCTACTATTGGCTAGACCTATCCCTGGCTACCTATGCTGCGGCCACCTACCGCTGACTACAGAGGGGGGCACCGGGTCCAAATAATTGTATAATACCGTATACCATAATGCTGTCATACTGTTATTTTTTTTGACGATTATAATACCGTGGAATTTCATACCGTTGCAACCCTAGCTACTACCCTGGAGGTTGAAACTCCACTGAGGTAGGAAGACACCACACTGATAGGTAAACCTTTTGCCTCGTTGGATGCCAGCTCCATCCATCCATCCATCCATTGAATGCTGCTGCTCCACCACAGCAGGGACACCTCTGGTTCAGCTCCTCCATAATGCCAGCCACTAAATCGGAAGGAAGGGCTACTGCAGCCGGACGCTTCTTTTACAGCCAGATTATCTTGACCAGCCATGCTGAATGCTGCCCAGTAGTCAGGACCCACCACAAAAATTAACACTATTGCACATTTTGAACTGGAACACCTTGGCCAGCACTGCCAGATGCCAGATGTCCGCAATCGGGATTATCAGCAGTGTCCGCTATCACCGCAGGTTTCTTTCATGAAGAAATGGGCCATCACTGCTGAACCTTCATACTCCCCCTGCTTCACCCCCTCCCCCCATTGTCTCCGTAGGGGTGACCGATGATAGCCAAGTGCGACTGGTGGTGCCGTAGTATGGCAGCTTCGGCTCTTTGCTTTCAGACATTATCCCCCCCCCCCCCCCATCCTTCCAGAACCTGTATGGGCCAAAACCAATTCCGGGTACAACCCCCTGTGTGTACTTTGCAAAATAAATTATTCTGATTCTTTGGCTCCTTTTACGCATAGAGCAGAGTGTTGCATCGCAGTGTGGGACTCTCCCGCGCCGCAGCACGTCACAGTGACCATTAGTCTTTATGAGATTGGCCACAGTACCCACTGTGCTACGGAAGTGCTTTGATCAATGCAGAGGTAACGTAGACTCTGCAGTATGTTGCCGAGTGGTACCTCTCGGGGCTCGATTGCATTAGTCAATGGCATTTTATCTTTGGGGCATGAATGCGCATATCTTAAGAAATCCAGTAACATACTTGCTGTCCAGCAGGGATGACATCACTGCGCAGGAGGCAGAGCTAGGGAAAATACCCTGTGGGTGCAGTCTGCTGCAGGGTGTATAAAATACAAAATGGTGCAGTGCGATTGTACTACGGCGCATAACCTTTCTTTAGGTGCAGGACTATCTGACCTGTAATGGTGCCATGTGCAATTCTGATATAGCAATGAAAGTTTTTTTTTTTTTTTTAGAACAATTAAACTGTTTTGCATAGTGTCTGTGTTATAATACACTTTCTTTCCTTTAACAAAAAAAAGCAGACCATCCCCAGAAGAACAGCAAAACCTTAATGTGTGTATGAAGAGGAAGTTGTTTTTTTTTGTTATCCACTATTTCAGAAGAATGAGTAGTACTGTGTTTAGGGCCACTTCCCAATTCTTCTCACAGTTTTTGGATTTGGTCAGACCTTACTAGCATTACTCCCACACCCACCAGAAGCCCTGTTTCCTGTCTGTTTCAAAGGCCATTTGTGTAGAGCACAGAAGACATTACTGCTTACTGCTAGTATGGATTTTACATAGTTATTTCATAGTTATTTAGGTTGAAAAAAGACATACGTCCATCAGAGAATAAAAGTACAACACAAGCCTCCTCCCTCATATATCCCTGTTGATCCAGAGGAAGGTGAAAACCCTTACAAGGCATGGTCCAATTAGCCCCAAAAGGGAAAAAATTCCTTCCCGACTCCAGATGGCAATCAGATAAAATCCCTGAATCAACATCATTGGGCATTACCTAGTAATTGTAGCCATGGATGTCTTTCAATACAAGGAAAGCATCTAAGCCCCCTTTAAATGCAGGTATAAAATTTGCCATAACTACTTCCTGTGGCAATGCATTCCACATCGTAATCACTCTTATTGTAAAGAACCCTTTCCTAAATAAATGGCTAAAACTTTTTTCCTCCATGCGCAGATCATGTCCTCTAGTCCTTTTAAAAGGCCTAGGGAGAAAAGGCTCATCCGCCAAACTTGTATATTGCCCTCTGATGTATTTATACATGTTAATTAGATCCCCCTCTAAGGCGTCTTTTCTCTAGACTAAATAAACCCAGTTTATCTAACCTTTTGTGGTAAGCGAGACCTTCCATCCCACGTATCAATTTTGTTGCTCGTCTCTGCACCTGTTTTAAAACTGCAATATCTTTCCTGTAATGTGGTGCCCAGAACTGAATTCCATATTCCAGATGTGGCCTTACTAGAGAGTTAAACAGGGGCATTATGCTAGCATCTTGAGTTTTTATTTCCCTTTTAATGCATCCCCAAATTTTGTTAGCTTTAGCTGCTGTGGCTTGGCATTGAATACGATTATTTAACTTGTTGTCGATGAGTACTCCTAAGTCCTTCTCCAAGTTTTATGTCCCCAACTGTATTCCATTTATTTTGTGTGGTGCTAGACCATTGGTACGAACAAAATGCATGACTTTACATTTTTCCAGGGCTGTGGAGTCGGAGTCGGAGCAATTTTGGGTGCCTGGAGTCGGAGTCGGGAAAAAATGCACCGACTCCGACTCCTAATGAATTTGTAACTAATTAAAATAGAAAATATGATAAAATGTTATATTTCTCAGATAATAGTCATTAAAAATAATGTATATATACAGTAATAGCTGTGCTCAGTCCACGAAAATGAAATAAACCAATCAAAATTAGTTACTTGTGCTGCTTCAATAAAGCAGTCCCCGTATTTTTAAAGTCAGATATACATATTTGATTGTGACTGTACAGTATATATGATGTGTACACAGGAATCTCTTATATATACTAAATAACGTCTATGCTGTAAGAATAAAGCCTGATGTGTAGCCGTGTCACTAATAGAGATGGTCAATGAGATGGAAATAATTCTGCGTTGATGCTGGTTTATGCAAATGTACTTTGCTCATGAAATCAAATAATTTGATATGTTGTTAAAATTTGGTTTGGTGACTACAAATTAAAGGGTACCTGAGACTGATGAAAATAAAAGTTTTATACATACATACCTGGGGCTTCTTCCAACCCCCTTCAGGCTAATCAGTCCCTCGCTTTCCTCCTTCACCACCTGGAACTTCTGCTATGAGTCCCGGTAATTCAGCCAGTTAGAGCAGTCTGGCTACGTGCCAATTCCACAGCCAGGAGCATTCTGCATCTGCGCAATAGTGCTGCGCAGGTGTAGTACGCTCCCGGCGGCGGAGTGTGTCCATGCGCACTAAACCAGACTGGCTCAAGTACCTGGACCCATAGCAGAAGATCCAGGTGGCGGAGGAGGACAGCGAGTGACTAATTAGCCTGAAGGGGGCTGGAGGAAGCCCCAGGTATGTATAAAACTTTAATTTCATCTGTCTCAGGTTTACTTTGTTACACAGTAGTACTATACTCTACATATGCACTACCCACAGAGCTGCAGGGAATCCACTGAGAATGTTGTGCACATTGAACGGAGAGGTGTTGTCTGTCACCCATAAACCTGGTCATTGTGCATGAAGAATGTGTAATAGAGGAAGAATCTTCTCATTCCCCTGCAGAGTACCTGCACATCACTCTTACATGTACCCACAGTTACATTGCCTAGGGCCTGATAGATGTTCTTTGTTCCGGTCTGTACCTTTTACAAGTACTCTTACCAAGGACTAGTTTTAGTCTAAAGGGAATAAATATAGTAGTCTACATATCCTTCTCACTTCAGTTGTCTTGTAAAATTCCTAAGCGTTGGCAGTTAAGAGACGAATTTCACGTTACATACTGTTAATCAGCAAAATTGTAATATGCAAATTAGAGGAGTCAGAGTCGGTGGAATCCTAAACTGAGGAGTCGGAGTCGGTGGATTTTTGGACCGACTCCACAGCCCTGCATTTTTCAACATTGAATTTCATCTGCCATTTATGTGCCCATATAGCCATCCTATCCAGATCCTGAGAGTTGATGATTCTGCACAATGTTGTATCATCTGCAAAAATAGCAACATTGCTTTCTACTGCGTCTACTAGGTCATTAATAAATAAATTGATGAGCACTGGACCCAGTACAGACCCCTGTGGGACCCCACTGCTAACAGTCACCCATTTTGAGTATGATCCATTGACCACAACTCTTTGTTTTCTGGCCATTAGCCAGTTCCCTATCCATGCACACAGACTCTTCCCCAGTCCTTGCATACTCCACTTTTGCGGGGGACAGTGTTGAAGGCCTTAGCAAAATCCAAGTATATCACATCTACAGCATTCCCAATATCCACATTAGCGTTCACTACCTCCATAAAAGCTGAGCATGTTAGTCAAACAGGACCTGTCTGTAGTAAACCTATGCTGATGCTGAGAAATAAGATTATTTTCTACTATGACTTCATGTATATTATCTCTTAGTAATGCCTCAAATAATTTGCATACAACTGATGTTAAGCTTACAGGTCTATAATTTCCTGGATCTGATTTTTTTTGTCCTTCTTAAATAATGGGAAAACGTGGACTGTACGCCAATCCACTGGGACTCTGCCAGTTGCAAGAGAGTCACAAAAGATAAGATAAAGGGGTTTATCTATAACTGAACTTAATTCCCTTAGGACCCGAGGATGCATGCCATCCAGGCCAGGTGCCTTGTCTATTTTTAATTTATTTAGTCTTGCCTTCACTTCATCCTGCGTTAAGTATTTAATATTACAATTGGAAGATTGAGACTCTTCTGGATTTGAAGAGCTATAGTCTGATGTGGCTAGATCTGTTTCCAAAACTCCAAGGTACAGGAATTGCATTGTTCAGTTGCAGGGTTCAAATCCAGTGGATTAAATATTTAAACTAAGGGGAATCAAGGAAATGAACAATCTGATCCCTTTCAGGTATTTAGATATAGTCAAACTGTGGTGGGCAAGGCAAATTAATAGCTTCTTGTATACAGAGCAGACACTTCCATTGTGGCAAACTGAGCTATTGCCCAGGGCCCCTAAGCAGCTGATGGAGCTCCCCCAGGTGAAGCCCCCCCCCCAAAGTGTGTACCTTGCAGGGAGGGAGATGTCCTTATTGGGTCTGGCTCCAAAAGTTTTTTAAGATGGACTATGTGAGTGACCAAGTTATTAGATCCTTTTTATTTAAGATTCTGTGATGCAGTTGCAACAAATCCTTCAGGTAGTAAGGGCCCAGAATGTGCAAGGACTGGAATATCAATAAGCCAATCTTACACATAATTCTCCATTTTATGGGTAGCCAGTGTAGTGAGCAAAGTATCGGTGATGTGGCAATGGCAGCCTTGCAGCTGCATTCTGTACTAATTGCAGGTGGTCTTCAAAAGGCTGAATAGAGAACATTGCAGTAGTCCAGCCTTGATGTGATGCAGGCATGAACTAGGGTTGGAGGATCTGCTGGCGGTATGAGGTGCTTAATTTTATGCAATGTTCCTTAGCTGAAAGAAGGAATGTTTAACAGCTGAGATTTGATTCCTGAAGCTTAAACAAATCTGCTTGTAATAAAAAAGTGCTTCATTTTTACAATAATTATGTATAAATGATTTAGGCAGTGTTTGCTCATTGTAAAATCTTTCCTCTCCCCGATTTACATTCTGACATTTATTACATGGTGACATTTTTACTGTGGGCAGGTTATGTAGCTGCTGCTAGCTGTTTTGGCTGTTAGAGACAGCTGTAAACAGCTAATTCCTGTCTGTGAACATTGTTACATTGTAACAAACTGCCAAAAGTACCGCGGTCCCAGAGCTTCTTGTGAGAGGGGTTTCAGCACAAAATCAGTCATACAGCGCCCCCTGATGGTCTGTTTGTGAAAAGCAATATATTTCTCATGTAAAAGGGGGTATCAGCTACTGATTGGGATAAAGTTCAATTCTGGACCTGGGGAGGGTCATTTACATATTAATTCTGATTGGTTGTACAATAGGATTGGGGACTATATAAACTGCATGTCTGCATTTGTTCAAATGCTGTGTGGCGTGAAGGACTGTGATGGTCCGAAACAGTGGACCGTAGCCACTCTGCAGCTTTTAGGTCTGTCTTTTAAGATCCAATAAAGCAGTTTTGGTAGAAGAGCTGTGCCGAATCGTCTTGGAGAAATTGTACGATTGACCCTGGAGGTACACGGGTAGATCCGTAGCACGCCGAACCCCTGCATCATTGGATTGCTGTCCTACACACCTTTTGGTGAATCTATCATACAGACCTGATTGCTGCAGAGATGGATGTCCTTCTGGAAAGTTCTCCACTTTCAACAGAGGACCTTTGGGGCTTTGACAGAGTGACCATCGGGTTCTTGGTCACCCCCTGACTATGGTCCTCTTCCCCAATCTCTCAGTTTAGATGGCTGGCCAGCTCTAGGAAGACACCGGATGATGGCGCTTTGAGTCCGCCAGGAGAAAAGCGCGATATAAATGTTATTTGTTTTGTCTTGCCTTGATTTTAAACTACTTACACTTATGGATGATGGAAACCCCCGTTCTCATTGGGACCTTCAAAGCAGCAGAATTTTTTTCTGTAACCTTCCCCAGGTTTGTGCCTCCAGACAATCCTGTCTCGGCGGTCTACAGACCATTCCTTTTGACTTCATGCTTGGTTTGTGCTCTGACATGAACTGTCAACTGTGAGACTGTATATAGACAGATGAGTGTGTGCCATTCCAAATCATGTCCAATCAACTAAATGTACCACAGGTTCACTCCAGTTAAGCTGTATCTTATCGATGCTTAAGGGAAACTGGTGCACCTGAGTCCAATTTTGAGCTTCTCAGCAACGGCTGTGAATACTTGTGCACTTGTGCTTACTCAATTTTTTTATTTTTAATAAATTTGCCAAAACCTCAAGTACATTTTTTTTTCACGGTGTCATTGTCATGCGGTGTTGTGTGTTGAATTCTGGGGAAAATTAATTCAATCTTTTAATGGAATAAGGTTGTACTATAACAAAATGTGGAAAAAGTGATGCGCTGTGAATACTTTCCGGATGAACTGAAAATCGGAGAGGAAAGATTTTACAAAGGACAAACACTGACTAAATAATTTATAAATGTATATATTGTAAATTATAAACCTTTTAAATCATTAAAAAGTTTCTCTTTAAATTAACAACCACATTGAAAATATAATTCTGCTTAACAAATGCTTTCAGTATAGTTATAAACCTCTATGTGTAAGCAGTGCAAAATTTTATTAGGTATGCAATATAAATATGTGAAATATTATAGTAAGATTCACAGTATCATATATCACATGTCTAGACACTACCTGCTTTCCCTTGTCAGTGAAGGAGTTAACACAGTGAAGCTTACACTGATCACCAGGCTGTATCAGGCTCTGAACAATTACAAGAAGCACAGTTAAGTCAAATGGTCAGGGTGCCTTTCACTTTTCATGCAGTCAGTGCAGCCAGGTCCTGGACAAGAGGAGGTCACTGAGCAGCGCTGGAATGAGAAAGAGGGTGGGACTCAGGGAGTGGATAGAAGAGAAGTTGTTAGAGTTTTTTGTCTGTGTGATCCTTGCCCTGAGCACTGTCAGGGCATTCTGGGAAAATGTCAGAGGAGATACTGCATCTCTCTGCAGATGCCCTGCAGACAATAGCAACAGAATGAAGCACGTTTATCAAGTAGAAAGTTTGGAGACAGTTTGGGACAAACATGCAGATTTATCTTGTTACAGCAAAGGTAAACAGTTTTTGTAACTTCTTCAAAATTATCTCTTAGTGTATCTGCCAGACACTTCCTCTGTCTTAATTTACTTCTCTACTTGGTATTCTAGTGGTTACTTGTTCCTTTTGTGTGCAGCATATGTAACTTTTAACAGGGCACTCTTTTATCAGTGGACTATTATTCTCAAGGAACTGGTGATTGTTTAAGATAAAATCCTTGCTAGTACTTGCTAACCAGAATTGTTTGTCAGTAGTTATGATGTTTTGACACTGCTGCTGACAATGTATTGTTCTGTTTCTAGTGCAATCTTCTGTGATACTGTCTTTGCATTTTAGTTTGACAGTAAAATATTTGTACATCGTATTATTTGTTTCTGTTGAACATTTTTATTGTAAGTGTGTATGCTGTAATTGTGATTTAAATATAGCAGCTGTGGTCATTTTTAAGTGGTATCTATCCTGCATTTAAGTGGGCCTTACAGTTGCTTGGTAGGAGTAGCTGACATACATGTTTGGAATTTGCCTGATTTCTGCATTTTCTGTCCAAACAACATTTTAGACACTCAATCTAACTGCTGACTGTGTAATCTGAATGAAATGTCTACATTACACAAGAATATTTATTTACACTGCCCCTTTGTCAGACAACTGAAATACAGTGTGGAATATAATATTCACAGTAGATAAATGATGTTTGTTACATGCAGACTAGAGATGGTCAGTTGGCGGACTACCCAGATAGCAACTCAGAACCACTAGGAAACTATAAGGAGAGAGAAAGAGATCAAAAAACCCTCTTACTATAAAAAGTAAGAGCACTTTTTTCATTAAAGGGAATGTCCAGGCTCCCTAAAAAATAATCTACTTACCCAGGACTTCCTCCAGCCCCTGGCAGGTGCTGTGTCCCAGGCTACAGCTCCGCTCTCAGCCACTGGCTCACGGTCCCCTCCGCTGCAGAGGCCGACCTCATGAGGTTGTCATTTACTGCACCTGCCTGTGCCCTGCTGTCAATCAAGTCCACGTTGTTCGGTGTGTAGTGCGCAGGCGTACACTCCGGGCAACGTGTACATGATTGACAGTGGCGCAGGCGCATTAAAGGACGGCCTCTGCATCGGCGGGGACCCCGGGCCGGCGGCTGAGAGTGGAGCTGCAGCGTGGGACATAGCAGCTGCCAGGGGCTGGAGGAAGCACCGGGTAAGTAGATCCTTTTTTTTTATTTATTTTTTTAGGGAGCCTGAACATATTCCCTTCAACCTCCCTGGCTTCAATTTCCCCAGGATTTCTGTGCAAAAAGTGATCCAATTATTTTCATAACCTTCTTTTCTTCCCCCCCTGTAACTTGCCAAAATGTGCCAAGCAAGGGTCTAGTATACAGTGCAGGAGAGTATTGACATGTATGCACGCCTACTGTTTACGGCATGTTTTGTATTGATGTGCATAACAATCAGTACCGCTAGGGAGGCTAAGAGGACTGTTTGGCCTCTTTAAAAGGATGACCTATGGAGGCTGCCATATTTATTTCCTTTTTAACAATACCAGTTGCCTGACTGTCCTGATGATGGATTTTTTTTTTTTTTGGTCAATAGGGTCTGAATCACACACATGAAACAAGCATGCAACTAATCCAGGCAGGAACAGCTGATTTGCATGCTTGTTCATGGTCTGTAACTAAAAGTATACGAGGCAGAGGGTCAGCAGGAGAGCCAGGCAATGTGCATTGTTTAAAAGGAAATAAATGTCAGACTTCATATGTTCATACTTTCCTAGTGGTTCTGGGTCACCATGAGCTATCTGGGTACACCGTTATACTGGTGCCCATGTCATACCATGTCATAGAGCCATGCCATGTACTGATGAGGAGCAGAAACTTCAAAGCAGCTGTATGCATTTTGGATTAGTATGGCTCTGTAGCATTTATAATTGTATAGGCTCTCACTATACACCAGGGGTTCTGGATTTGAGCCCATGCGTGCCTACCTTTTTAGGGGCATAAAGAGATGGTTTGCATATTCAGCAGTGATGCATCATGGGAGATCTTTCCTGCCCACTTAAAACTGAATTATTACAAATGGCTTCTGTTTTAAGAATGGAAATGTGCGTGTGTGTGTGTGTGTGTGTGTGTGTGTGTGTGTGTGTGTGTGTATATAACACAGATGAAATTCAAATAATCCCATTTAATGCAAATTGTATGCAACTTGGAACCGGATATTACGCAGCGCTGTACAGAGTAAATTGTCTTGTCACTAACTGTCCCTCAGAGGGGCTCACAATCTAAACCCTAGCATAGTCATATGTATGTATCGTGCACTACATGTTCATGCAAACCGGAATTATTAGTCTCTCATTGACCATCTTTAGTGCAGACAATTCTGTCTAGCCAGTACCATGATTAGGAGTGCTTTGGAGCCAATGGGATGTATGCACTAAACAAGGAGTTACATGTGAGTGGAGCAGAATGCAATACATTATATGCAATCATGGTACTTAAGACTTTGAGCACAAAATTCCAGGGCTATGGAGTCAGTACAAAAATCTTCCGACTCCTCAGTTTCTGAAACCACGACTCCGACTCCGGGTACCCAAAATTGCTCAGACTCCGACTCCTCGACTCCGACTCCTTAGTCTAATACTATAACAGGGTTGTGGATTTTGTACAAAAATCATGCGACTCCGACTCCCAACTCAGACTCCTCAGTTTCTGAAACCACGACTCCGACTCCAACTCCGGGTGCCCAAAATTGCCTCGACTCCGACTCCAACTCCACACAGCCCTGCAAAATTCTGCTTATTGTCGTTTATTACATACACCCGTATGATCCCAATACATGATAACTGAACCAAAGGGGAACTTCTGCCAGGCTCAGGGAAAGCACACTGTTGTCAGTCAATCCATTCTAAGAAAATTTGAGATTTAAAAATAATTCATACAGTTAGGTTGATAAATATTTGGATACAGACAACTTTTTTTCTCATGTTGGTTCTGTACATTACCACAATGAATAATTTAGTGGGGTGGACAAAATCTGTAACTAAAGCATTTTCTTAATTCGTTCATTGTAGATTACCACAATTCATTGTGCTAATGTACAGAACCAAAATGAGAAAAAAAAGTTTTCTCTGTCCTAAGATTTATGGACTTAACTACATATAAACAGGCCTAATTAAGTATTTTAATCACTTTAAAAGGAGTGTGTGAAAATTATATAATTGAGTATCGTTTATAATTATAACGGTTTTAAAGTTTTACTTGAGGCAGTGATGCCCACGACGGGAAGTAAATGGCAAATAATGCATCGCCTATCATAAAGGGATTCATGTTATATAATTGATTCATGTGCTGTTGACTGGTCAGCCAGACAGCAAAGCCACCATTCTGAGCTGACTGTTTCCCACTGCACTCCAGCAAAAGCAGCAGGCAAGTTCAAACACTTTATAGCTGTTAAAGAGGCACTATAGTGATACATAGTAGAATGTAGTAAATTATTCAGAATACCTACTTGTACATTACCGTAATTATTATGGATTTGGCATCACAAACACTTCCTATATCAATAGATTGCTGTGTATTGGTATGCAGCCCTGCCCTCCCAGTGATGTCACAGCTGTTTAGCTATGTGGAATTCTCCTCCCAGAGCATTCTGGGAGACAAGATGCTATTTTTACTGACTTCTGAACATAGAGTAAACAAGCATTCCACAGAGATGCACTGATATTGGCACTTCTGATAAATGTCAGAATGTAAATCAGGGTGAAGAAAGATTTTACAATGGCCAAACACTGACTAAATCATTTTTGAAGTAGTATTGTAAAAAGTAAGCAATTTTATTCATCACGTTATGTGAAGTTGAGTTCCTATTTAAGTACACACACTGATGAATTGTCATTGTGCAAGCCAAATGCCTTTATAACTTTAGAAATGGTGTGGGTTTTTTTTCCTTTCCATAAATAGTCCCCACAGGGTAAAACATGGCAGAAGGTAATGATGCATCTGAATCTTTAGCCTGCAGGTACAAGAGTGTCAAGCAGTAAAATAAAAATATTGTGGTGATGGCAAGTATAATCGTTAGAATGGTTCCAAGCCCAGTTTAGCCATAATGCCAATGCTAAAGATTAAAAATAATTGAGAAGCAGAAAAGCAAATTTACCCTCAAATCTGGGTAACCATAAAACACACTTACTAAAGTCTATGCAATCCATCCTGAACATAAACCGCCCACTCACCACAGAAAACATTTAAAATACCGGACCAACAGCAGCTGCATGTAATGAAAGGTGAGCACTGCATCCCACTATAATCACAGCCACACACAAACACTGTGTACTGGTCAAGAGGAAGGAAAGTCATAGAGCAAGACTGTCATGAGAGGCACGATGTGCAGCAGATCCAGCTAAGTTATGCCCAAAATAGATATTGATATCCATGTACTGGCATAGCAAAAGGAGGCTGTCTGTGTGAGACAGTAGTCATCTTGATGCATGCTGTGACCTAAAGTTCCATGTTGAACTGATACAAACAGCAACTTTCATCATCATGTGTCTGTAACTCAAATTCTTGCCATACAATAAACTACATGCACAGCCATGTAGAGTTGTCACCTAACAATCCTAGAATCTTCAGTCTACCTCTTCAAGGCCAATAAGCACCTAATGAAGTTTCCCAGTATTTGAGCTGAGTCAGGCAGATCGGGTAAAGATGAGAACCAGCTGGAGTTTCAGCATTAAGCACCATCCATGTGGTAGCAAGCTCTGACCACATATTGTACATGTTTCGTTAAAGAGAACCCGAGGTGTGTTTAAAGAATGTTATCTGCATACAGAGGCTGGATCTGCCTATACAGGCCAGCCTCTGTTGCTATCCCAAACCCCACTAAGGTCCCCCTGCACTCTGCAATCCCTCATAAATCACAGCCGTGCTCTGAGGCTGTGTTTACATCTGTAGTGTCAGTCTCAGCTGCTCCCCCGCCTCCTGCATAGCTCCGGTCCCTGCCCCCGTCCCTTCCCTCCAATCAGCAGGGAGGGAAGGGATGCAGGCGGGGACTGGAGTTCTGCAGGAGGCGGGGAGAGCAGCAGACTGACACTATAGAGATAAACACAGCCAGCTCTGACAAGCTGTTTGTCAGCAGCGTGGCTGTGATTTATGAGGGATTGCAGAGTGCTGGGGGACCTTAGGGGGGTTTGGGATAGCAACAGAGGCTGGGCTGTATAGGCAGATCCAGCCTCTGTATGCAGATAATAATCTTCAAACCCACCTCGGGTTCTCTTTAACTTTGTCCACTTGACAAGGATGTGGCTGATCAAAGCTGCTCTCAGATTGAGAAGGGTTCGATTATCAAACATCTGATCCGCATGCTAAAAGTATTAAGGCTCCAACATGCATCTAACTCTAATGCACAACCAACCGCACAACATGACCGACCAGGGGTGGAGCCGGACATGGCACTGTGAGCAGGGCTGTGGAGTCTGTCGGAGCAATTTTTGGGTACCTGGAGTCTGAGTCGGGAAAAATGCACTGACTCCGACTCCTTATAAATTTAAACTGTAATTAAAATAGAAAATATGGTAGAATCGGACTTCGCCTCACTTCAAAGAGAGGTATGCCATCTTAAAGAAACTGGGGAAAAACAGTATGCTCTTAAAACACTATATAGAATACAACTGGAGGATGTGCAAAACCGAAACAGGCAAAACAATATCAGGCTCCGAGGCCACATGCTCTGAGGACCTGCTGAATACGGTGGGTGCGATCTTCGATAAACTGCTTAATCAGATACACACCTCAGGGATTCGCACTGAGGGCACAGAGCCCTCATACCCCTTCCCCAAGGGGATGCCCCCCCCGAGATGTCATTTAGCGTGTACCACTTTGACATCAAGGAGGCTATCATGGCGGCGGAGCAGAAGTCAGGTGCTGTGGACTTTGATGGAGCCTTGATTACTTTATACCAGGATTTAGCTCCCTCAATACTGTGGCAAAGGAAAGCGCTGCGGCCTCTGCTACAATTACTGCAAGAAGCTGGTGCAACATTTTGCTGGGGGTTCCCCTTTCACCTACATGCTAGGAAGGGCGGCAAATCTGCTACTCTCTCTGCCTTCAAATCTTCTGGACTTTTTTACTACCTTGGGCCTTGATTCAATCTGACTGCCTAATTGGGACCCTGAACTGCTTGTTAGAGGCCCACAAGGCCCTAGGAGAGGGTTGGCCCGAGAACGCTTTGTGAGTATTGCACATATGTGTTTGTCCTTACACTTGATCTATGAACAACCGTTGCCTATCCCTAGGAGAGGATTGGCCCAAGAACGCTTTGTGAGTATTGCATATATGTGTTTGTTCTTACACTTGATCTACGAACTACCGTTGCCTATCCTTGCGTGGCCCAGACCGCCATCTGATCTTTTATTGGATCGCTTTCTTGAGTGCCAATAACACAACACCTATTATAATTCTACTGGCCTTCAATTCCAGTTTCCTGTTCCTAGGGACTGCCTAGGCCTGAGGCTATAACGTGGAGCACTATGCAGCGGCCGATGGGATCTTGGTAGTCCACAGCCATTCCCTGATTTATGTGCTAGTGTAAAGTTTGCATACATCTCAGAACTTATTTGTGTACTAGTTGTTTTTTTTTCTTGCTTCAATTAATTTGTGTATATATGTAAGATAATTAAGTGCCATAGCTCATGAGCGCAGTTCTCTTGCTTTCGCTTCTTTCCCCTGGCTAGCCATTTATTTTCACTACATTTTTTGCTCTGGTGTATCCCTTGAACATGGGGTATCTTTTATGGCTCTCACTGGTTCAGATGTGCTATAAGCAATAAGGATGTGCTCATGGGCTCTATCACAGTGGTCACTATGGTCCGTACCCCATTGATTCTAACCTTGTTGGCTGATGTAGAATGCTTAAAGCAAACCTGAACTGAAAATTAAAAGTCAGAATAAACATACACAGGTCATACTTACCTCCTGTGTAGTGTACTCATCAATCTCTTTCTCCTCTCCTGTGTCCTGTTTGTTCACTGTGATCAATGGAATTCTCTGTCATCCATTTTGAAAATGGCCATTACCCCATAACCGCACACTGTTCAACTGTAATATCACCCATGTGAGCCTTAGGGAAACATGCACATTACCTTGCACATTCAGTTGTAACTGACAGCTGTTGATATATAACTGACAGCAACTGGTATATATCAGTTCTGACAAAATCTTGTCAGAACTGGAAGGGAACACTGTAAAAAAGAAAATGGTGAGCTTCTGAGAGGAACTGAAGGCAAGGTTAGTATGTAATATTCATGTGCAGCTTTGTCATGTGTTTATTTTAAATAATTTTACTCAGTTCAGGTTCCCTTTAAAATGTTATTTCTTTTCATATCATCACATTCATCTTAACACTATGGTTGATTGAATTTACTCAACCCCCTACCACTTTCTTTGTCTACTTTATCCTACTTTCTGCTCTCTGCCCTTTCTGTCTTCTCTTTCTCTGTTGCTATATTGCTGGTCACTCCTCACCCAACCCTACTGATGCTTTATTATCAGGCAGCTGTTCCTTAAAATACAATCCTTGAACACCCGGGGGCTTAATATTCCTGAAAAACGTAGAGCTCATTTGTGGGACCTGCACAAGCAAAGTGCACCCTGAAGTTTCTAAAGTTCAGCACATTAATAACTACTTGAAAGCTTCTGGCCTCCCAATCAGCCAATACTATACAGGAGCTTGAAGCCCTGATCTTTCACATAGAATAAAGACAGGAGTCCCAAACTGGTAAAGCCCCTGGACCAGATGGGTTAACATTAGATAAAACATTTAAGGATGCTCTGTGCCCCTACTTGCTTAGTGCTTTGAATGCGCTAGCCCCAGAAGAGGGGGAATCTGTGTCAATGCCCAGGGACATGTTGGCCGCTCATATCACTGTGATCCCAAAGCCTAGTAAGGGCACCACATTGTGCTCTATCGCCCTATCCCGTTACTTAACATACTGTATACCTTAAGTTGTTTGCTAAGGTTCTTGCGAATAACCTAGCTCCCATGATGAGAGTTATCTTGCACCTAAATCAAGCAGGTTTCATACCATGCAGGGTGGTGCGTGACACCATTTGCTCTTTTGGACTCATAGATTGGGCTACCAAATCTAACACCTTAGTCCTCCTTCTGTCAATGGGGGCTGAGAAAGCGTTTGATAGGGTAGACTGGAGGTTTATAGAATGTACACTTCAACATTTGGGACTTGGTCCTCATATGCTTGCCTGGGTGATGTCTCTATACTCTTCCCCATCGGCTTGTGTTTGGGCAAATGGTGTTGTCTCAGAACCTTTCTCTATTGCAAATGGCACCCGGCAAGGTTGTCCCCTCTCCCCTTTAATACTTGCCCTTACACTGGAACACTTTCTACGTATGGTCAGAGAAAATCCGAATATAAAGGGCCTTTCCCCTTCCCTTTCAGAGCACAAGGTGGCAGTTGACGCTGATAATTTAATATTTTTTTTCTCTCCACGCCCCACATTTCACTCCCAAACTTAATGAGTGAGTTAGATAGATATCAAAAACTGGCCAATTTTAAAATAAATCCAGATAAAATGTCAGGCTATGAATGTGGGCTTCAAGCTGATTTAATGAAGTATATGCAGTGCTCTGTAAGGTACACAAAGCATAGAAATACTCTTATGTATGTCTATACATTGTTAACTGGATAGATTCGAGCAAACTAATAAAAAACAGACTTTTCTGTTAATATTGCTGATGTAGTCTTGGCTGCAAACCAAACCACTGACTGTGACATGTTTAACTTACTACTTTGTTACAGGCACACCTCTAGCCTGTGGATTCCTTTATTCATCAGTGCAGACAAAATACATTTCACGCTGAGTTAGTTCTGTGAATGTACAAGAGATATTTAGATAGGTGCATTTCAAGTTTAGAATACTTGCATACATTCAAACACATTTTGCACTGTATCATACAATGTGTGTTTTCTTCAGTTTAAGTTGTCCTATGCATAAAATTGTCATCTTTTAGGTAAAAATTCATAAGAAATTATGAACAATGAAAGAACCATCCCAGAAGCTATCTGCTAGTCTAGTTCTGCTCAGTTGGGGTAATTGTTGCAAGCATACATGACAGTTTCTAAGCGAAATAACTCCCAGGTCAAGGGTGTAAAAATGAGTGCTTAGCATACATGGGTCAATTATGACCTGATATGCTAAGCCGATTGATCAGATTGTGATTTTTTTTTTCAATGCAGAGCAATGCTGTGCAGCCTTTGCTGTTCTTCCCTCCCCTGCTCACATTGAGATTTGCCAACATGTCAGATAATACTTTTTATTAGTAAAGTGGACAAAATCTGCCGCAAGTGCATCAGTCAGATATTTTTGGGGCAGTAGATGTTTAGCATATTAAATCAAAGTAATTGAATCAACTGGAAATATTGTAATATTTATGCCTATCTGAACATATCATGACAGTGTTGCAGCATCCAGTTCTAGACTTTGTTTGATTCTTTTTGTTCTTTGTTGTGAATGGGAGATTTAGGGGTGAATTTGATATGATTGTATTTAGAATTTCAGAAAATACTTGTAAGTTTTGAATGACTATGTAACTTTCTCAATACTCGCTGGGCATTCCACTTTAATCTTGGAATGTTGCCGCATACCATACAGAAAGGAATTTCTTTCTGCACTGTCTGCTGTTGAATCGGCTTGCTGGCAAGTAGGTTGGATTAAAGAATTAGGGCTATATAGACTGAGGCATATTTGACATACTCCATGTAAACCATTGAGAAGTTTTTTGTCCTATCAGTTCTATGTTTTGAGTTGTAGATCTAAATCTATAGATGAATAGTAGCCCTTTTCTTTATTTTCAGGCAATGTGTTTTTTTTTTCCGTTCTTTCACATTCTGTTCTTGCTGTTGTAACATATTTGCTTTTCATTGATTGTATTACTTTACCCGTAGGTCTTAAAGAGGAACTCCAGTGAAAATAATGTAATAAAAAAAGTGCTTCATTTTTACAATAATTATGTATAAATGATTTAGTCAGTGTTTGCCCATTGTAAAAACTTTTTAAATCCCAGATTTACATTCTGACATTTATTACATGGTGACATTTTTACTGTTGGCAGGTGATGTAGCTGATGCATGCTTTTTTGGCACTTGGAAACAGCTGTAAACAGCTATTTCTCACAATGCAACAAGGTTCACAGACAGGAAACTGCCAGGAGTACCACGGTTGGGAGGGGTTTCACCACAATATCAGTCATACAGCGCCCCCTGATGGTCTGTTTGTGAAAAGGAATAGAGTTCTTATGTAAAAGGGGGTATCTGCTACTGATTAGGATAAAGTTCAATTCTTGGTCGGAGTTTCTGTTTAACCACTTCACCACTGAGTGGTTTTAACCCCTGACCACCAGAGCAATTTTCACCTTTCAGCACTCCTTCCATTCATTTGTCTATAACTTTATCATTACTTATCACAATGAAATGAACTATATCTTGTTTTTTCCGCCACCAATTAGGCTTTCTTTAGGTTGGACATTATGTCAAGAATTATTTTATTCTAAATGTGTTTTAATGGGAAAATAGGAAAAATGTGGGAAAAAAATAATTATATTTCAGTTTTCGGCCATTATAGTTTTTAAATAATGCATGCTACTGTAATTTAACCCATGAAATTTATTTGCCCTTTTGTCCCGGTTATGAAACCGTTTAAATTATGTCCCTATCACAATGTTTGGCGCCAATATTTTATTTGGAAATAAAGGTGCATTTTTTTCAGTTTTGCATCCATCCCTAATTACAAGCCCATAGTTTATAAAGTAACAATGTTGTACCCTCCTGACATAAATATTTAAAAAGTTCAGTCCCTAAGGTAACTATTTAAAACATTTACAATAAAAAAAAAAAAATTTTTTTTTTTATTACTACCGAAAAAAAAAATGGGGAGTGTGGGAGGAAATGAGTTAATTTTTTGTGTATAACTAATTCATTTGTATGCGAAAAATGTTTAGGGTTTAGTTTTACTATTTGGCCACAAGATGGCACCAGTAACTTTTTGTTTAATGCGACCTCCAAGCGTCCTTCCGGACGCTTAGAGGAAGTAGTAGGAGGCTGGATAAGTTTTTTTTTTTTTTTTTTTTTTTTTTTCCTTTTTTTTCACAATGATCGCGCTGCTTAGCGGAAAAGCAGCAGATCATTGCGGGGCTTAGATCAACGAACGGGAATGGATTTTCCCATTCATTGATCTCCGGGCGAGTGGCTGGCGACGTGTTTACCAGCGGGAATGCACGCTAGAGCGAGCGGGAGCGCGGGCAGCGGCGGGAGCGCGGAAAGTACGGATTTCTCCGTCCCTGGGGGTTAAAGGATGGAAAAAGGGACGGAGAAATTCGTACGGGCGGGGGTAAAGTGGTTAAATGTTCTTGCAGATAATTGTACTCTTTGGACTCTTTTTCCTCTTAAAGTCCAACTGCAGTTAAACTCGGTGGCAGCTGTCCTAAAAGTAAATATAAGCCAAAACACTTTTATCTGGCTGTGCACACAATTCAAATAACAAAAGGGTGGTGAAAAGCATAGTCCATTTTTTTTTTTTTTTTTTTTTATCTTTTTGTTGGGAGCTGAAGAAACCAGATTTTACATTGCATTATCATGGCTTCTGTGCATAACTCAGGCTAGAAGCACACTAAGCAAAATTGCATGTGTTTTTTTTTCAGGAGTGCACTACTAAAAAATACATTTCTGCTTCGTATGTTCCCAGCCCCAGAGTTAAAATGGCTTAGGCTGCTTTCACAGTTAGACGTTACAGGCGCACATTAGTGCAGCCTGTAACGCAGCCCACTGCACAGCAATGAAAAATGAATGGGCTGTTCACAGTGCCCATGTTGCGTTACATTGTAACGCAGCAGGTAAAAACAGTGCTGTGTGTTATAAGCGGCTAAGCCACGTTAGACTGTTTGCACATCCCCAGTGATGTTGGAGGAGGAGGTCTCCCCTCCTCCTCCTCGGCCAGGCACATGGCTAATTAATATTCACTGCACTGTGTGACGTGCAGTGTTTACTTCCGGGAGCGCCGCTCTGTGCGGCGATTGGCTGGCAGGAACACGTGATGCTGCATGCGGCCAAGAGTACGCATCACAGCATCATAGGACGCATGAAGAGCCGCTTAACGTGGCTCAATGTAACGTCCAGCTTCAACCCCACTATACGTTGCGTTAAGGGCACGTTATGCGACCTTAAAATGAACCGAGCATCATTTTTAACACCCAGGGCAGCTCTATAGCAAATTAAAAATGTATTTTAAAAATGTGGTTTATTAAAAAAAACTTTCAATTTACCTCATTTTTTTTTTACATCTAAGGGTTAAAATAGCCACTTTGTCCGTCTGCAAAGGACCTGCGGTCGGTCGGTCGCTGAGCAGGAGACTGTGGAACACAGATAAGAAATCACCTCATTAGACTTAACTGACCACAAACAAACACCCGTTGTACTTCAAACTGAAAACATCAGTTACAGTTGAAGAATTTCACACCTAGCCTGGACAATGCTAGTTGTAAAACAGCAGGGGTTGAGCTTCTGAACAATGGCAGACCTTGCAGCTATTTGAAGCCAGGAGCTGCTTAGTTCACTTTAACGTGGCATCTAACGCAACATCTTAGTGGGAAAGAAGCCTTAAAATAAATAATAATAATATGAGACTTAACCACTTGAGGACCACAGTCTTTCTACCCCTTAAGGACCAGAGCCTTTTTCTCCATTCAGACCACTGCAGCTTTCACGGTTTATTGCTCGGTCATACAACCTACCACCTAAATGAATTTTACCTCCTTTTCTTGTCACTAATACAGCTTTTTTTTGGTGGTATTTGATTGCTGCTGCGAGTTTTAGTTTTTATTATATTCATCAAAAAAGACATGAATTTTGTCAAAAAAATGATTTTTTTTTACTTTCTGTACTGACATTTTTCAAATAAAGTAAAATTTCTGTATACATGTTTGTCCAAATTTGTTGTGCTACATGTCTTTGATAAAAAAAAATCCATTCAGTGTATATTTATTGTTTTGGGTAAAAGTTATAGCGTTTACAAACTATGGTGCCAAAAGTGAATTTTCCCATTTTGAAGCATCTCTGACTTTTCTGACCACCTGTCATGTTTCATGAGGTGCTAAAATTCCAGGATAGTATAAATACCCCCCAAATGACCCCATTTTGGAAAGAAGACATCCCAAAGTATTCGCTGAGAGGCATGGTGAGTTCATAGAAGATTTTATTTTTTGTCACAAGTTAGCGGAAAATGACACTTTGAGACAAAAAAAAAGAGTTTCCATTTCTTCTAACTTGCGACAAAAAAAAAATCTGCCACTGACTCACTATGCTCCTCTCTGAATACCTTGAAGTGTCTACTTTCCAAAATGGGGTCATTTGTGGGGTGTTTACTGTCCTGGCATTTTGGGGGGTGCTAAATTGTAAGCACCCCTGTAAAGCCTAAAGGTGCTCATTGGACTTTGGGCCCCTTAGCGCAGTTAGGCTGCAAAAAAGTGCCACACATGTGTGTGACGCCGTCGATATGACATATCGAATGCGTCATGGAGGTACAAACGCCAGTTCTTCGCAAACCAACCAAACTGACAGTTTTGTGGTTTAAATACACTTTTTTTCCCCTTCGCCAAAGGGCTGGAGAAATCTTTTCATGGTCAGTTAATTAGCCTCCTGTGAAAAGATTCTCTACCAGCACAGGGACCCCCAACCAGGCAGAAAGAGGGAAATCTCACACCTCCACTGCCTAACCCAGACTTGGTGGCTCCTCAGCTCCGTACATGAAAAGAGCAGCCACAGGAGGTCCTGCTACCATCCTGCAGAAGCCACTTAGAGACTACAGCTGGCTTTCTCAGTCACTAGTAGGAAACCTATCTGTGACCTCACAAATATGAAATCCATCTTTTATCATAAAGATGACTTCCCAAATAGGCAACGGCCTTAAGAACCCGCTTATTCTGAAATTCAGAACCAACCACACGATTGGATGTTTCTGAATTCAAGGTAAGCCCTGCCAAAGCAGAGATATGCATTTTGGGGTCACCGTTCACCCTAAACCCCCCAAGTTTGGTATCAACGTTCTTGATAAATTCTGACAAACCTAAAAATGTTATTAGATTTAACACAACTTGTATGGTTTGCAGATAAGCACACTTATCATGATTCAGGTAAATTCTTGTTTCTATGAGAGGGGGCATTGCCTTATTCAAATTGCAAGGCTGGACTTGTATGTGTCATAACTCCTCCCACCTACAGTGAGGAACAAAACTGACATGATCCAAAAGTCCAGTGTCCTTTACCTTCAATCTGATGCCTAGTAACATCCTGGCAGCCCGCAGGGACACGGGCCAACCTCCATCTTTGAACTTTCTAACAAAGGCCTGCTGGCCGCATGGCAACCGCCATTTTGGGACTTTCACCAAAGACTTGCGATTGCCGCATGGACTACCAATAACGGTATTTGAACTGTATATAATCAGACATTCTGTTTCTCTTCCTCTCTTCTCTCTGTCCAATCAATCTGTTCTAAAATAAGCTGTGTGTATGTAGTTTAGAAATAAACTAACGATTTTATCGTTCAGTTGTGTGCCTTTTCTGGTCATCTGATTGCTGCTATAACGAATCTGCCCTCTGAAGAGTCAGTCATACTACCGCATTGTTTTATGATTTGCTTATGATTGTTGATTTGCTAGCTAGGTTGTAAATAACCGTTTCCTCCTTCTAGGATTAGCTAGTACCAGATTTCCTGTGCGAAATCGATAACTTTCGTTCCTCGATTGTAAATACAACTCGAGATTGCATCATATAGGGACCCAGCAACCTTTCTTTAACGTCACATTGCTCACAGTCTTTAAGCCGTCGGAAGTGACTATTCCCCGAACGGTGACTTGAGCGTGTTGAACGTGATTGGGCTGGCTACCGTATTATGATAGCGGGAGTCTCTTTCCTCCCTGAACTTGAGAGAGTGGTGGCAGTCTACTTTATTTACCCGATTTCCAGCGCGAAATCGATATTTTTAGTTTACTGATTGTATATACAATCAGAATTGTACATGTATGGGCACCTCCAACCAATCTTAACCGTTTACTACGCACACAGTGAATTTGCCTCCAGCAGTCTCTAGTGCATGAGACCTGCATGGCAACAGTGGCCTAGTAATACGGGATTGGTGGATGTTTGTCCCATTACATATTGTCGGCAGCTGCGCGACCAATCTTTATTGTCAGTCTGTTCACCGTACTTCCTGCATATGCTAACGGGAGCAGATTAGACGGGATTGGCACGCTCTGTCGCCCTTTTTTTCTTCCCTCTGACGATCCAGCAACCGGTCTCGTTGTCCGTCTGCGCCCGTACTTCCTGCGTACGCTAACGGGAGCAGATCTCGACGGGATCGCGGGGCTGGATTGTCACATTGGTTGGCAGTGGTGGTGACAGCACACCCCAAAACCAGGCATAGCCAGCTTTTGGGAAATCAGAGCGCAAAGATCTGACAAACTCAGTCTTTGCAACCAGAATAATAAGACAGTGGTCGCTAAGTATCCTGTCTTGCAGAACCGAAGTTCTGGGCACAAAACGGTACACATTGATAGGGAATAGATTGGTCTACATTTCCTAACCTTTTCTTTGCTATACCCTATTCTTTCTTATACTCTTCTCTTCTGAATGTCTGATTCAGTTCAGGATCACCAAAATTGGTCAGTTCCTGACGTGCAAGCCCTCTGCGAATCGCACGGCATTGCTGCTTGCAGCACAGACAAGGCTGAGCTGGTGGCATTACTCCAGAGATGGAATCCTTGTCGCCACCTTGCTTAATGCCTCTATTACCTGCAGTCCTGATAACCCCGGAGTGGTTGGCAAACCTGACCGGCGAGGATCTGCGCTTGTACCAGGAGTTCCAAGAATGTCAGCGCCAGCATGAGGCAGAGGTGCTCCAGCATGAAGCACGGATGCTCCAGCGTGAAGCAGAGCACCAAGAGCGACTGCGCCAGTGGGATCTCCAGGACAAAGAGCTACGGCTCCAGCGTGAATTGGAGTTGGCAAACCTGACCGGCGAGGAACTGCGCAGATACCAGGAGCACCGAGAGTGTCTGCGCCAGCGGGATCTCCAGATCGAAGAGCTACGGCTCCAGCGTGAATTGGAGTTGGCCCAGCTAACCCAATCAAATCAGCACTCTTCACTATGTGTTTCGGTGGAGAGATGCGAACCTCTACCCGTGACCCCCACAGCAAAACTTCCTGCCATGGAAGAGGGCACGGAACGAGACTTTCCTGTGCGCACCTCTGTGAGGGCGTACCATCAGGTTCCTGTACCTGACAGCCAGAGAACCCTGGTGTTGGACAGTCACAGAACACTGTCCCCAGACTTGGAAGGAGGTAAGCCTACTGCATTCGCTCCTCCTGGTCCGGTGAGCTTTGTGCCACTGAGACCTGCAGCTGCTGCTATTGCTGCATCCCAGTCTGACACACCTGCCATTCGCACGTGTAATCTTTGTGGCTTGACTGGCCACATACAGTTCTTCTGTCCCAAGAGGAAGAGAACGACCGTCCCTAGCCCGAAGATGGCTAGCAACCCTGATCCGTCACCTGCATCACCCTCTGCACTGCCTGTCAGCGTGTCAGAGATGCTCTACGGTTCCGGAAATCTTCACAGTGCTCCAGTGGACGACCAGATCATCTTTTGCTCCAGTGCTCCAGAAGCAGATGTTTCCTTGGTCTGTTCCGACCTTGCCACACAGGAAGATATTCTCCCACAAAAGCTCCTCACCCTGACTGAAGTCAGGCCCAACCACCACAACCCTGTTATCCCAGGTCCCGAGAAGGCCGGATGGGGGGTGGGTTTTCCAGAGCGGGCTGTTGCTGAGTTTCCCTCTCCTCCTGTGCTTGGCACTGATCTAGGCACGCTTGTGTGCCCTTCGGAATTTTCTGCTGATATGCAGGAGTTCCCAGCAGGACTCCCTGACCACCAGGTACTGTACAAGCCTTGGGGAAAACAGGGAGATGTCAAACCTTTACCTGCTATTGCTACTGTACCTAACGCCGCTGGGCGGGAGGTACCCTCAGATTTATATGTACCAGCAACTGACTGTCTTTTATCTTTTTCTGCACCTGTTATTACTAATGAAATTGCATGTGTCAGTGATAATTGTGATAGAAACGCTGTACATTCTTTGGCCATTACAGGCTCTATGGCCAGCCGCATGAACTCAGAGCTGACAGCAGGGATCCCCTCTGACAATTCTGACTTTCAGGCGGGTGACACTCATGCTAAAAATGACATATCATGTTATGCAAATGCTTTTGATAATGTTGTGCATGTTTTTGAGAGTACGCTGGGTGACGCCTTCAGTGTCACCGGGAGTCCGGACTCAGGACTATCTGGAGGAGTCTCGACTTCCCCTGATATCTCTGACCCCCAGACCAATGTCAATATTGACGTGATTTTGATTTACCCAAAAGATGATGTTTATTGTGGTATACCTGTGCAGACAGACACACACAGTACTGTTGGTAACCTGAGCTCAGAGCCTGCAGGCATTCCTGTCAGCTCTGACCCCAGAGAGTTTGATTTTCAGCAGCTGACCTCAGATCACACTAGGCAGCTGGCTGAGATTTGTAGTCCCACATCCGTGAGGATACTACAGAGCGACTCCAACCTGCGTGCGCTTAGTGGCCAGACCGCTAAGCCGCCAGCAGTGGAAGCTCCACTACAGGTGTACAGGGAGAATGGTAACTACTCCAGTGAACCCATTCCCCATGTAACTGACACCCCAGGTGAAAGCACGGTCCATGTGGATCTGTTAGAAGCCCAGTCAGATAGAACGCAGTTAGTTCTGGGAGAGCACAGCCAATTAGAACAGGAAGACACAGGTCCCCTGCCAGGCTTGATAGCTCCCACACGAGAATTGGCGGATGATGTGAAAGTCACCCCCCACCTCTCGTACTCCCCGAAGGCCTCGCTGAAGCGCACTGCGCCCCCACAGCGAAATCTTTGCAGCAACCCTGGGCAGGATACAGCAGTTCACAGAAGGGACCCGGGGACTCACAAGCCCTTATGGCAGATCCCCTACAGCGCCTCTCCGGAGGTGCAAGCAAAAGTGAAGATGAAGTATGAGGAGATGTTACAGATGTCTGTCCTCCGCAAATCCTCTAGCTCACAGACCACCATGTTCTGTGAGGCCTATAGGATGCCGGATGACATCCCAACAACCGTTGCGTATCCCATGACTCCCCCCGGTGATCTGTTGGATTGGCTGGCATCCGCCAACTACCTAACGATCATAGATCGGAGCTACGGATACTGGCAGATTCCAACCGTGCCCAAGGCACGCCTGGAATCCACATTCACCCTGCCCTTGGACTTAAACGCCTCGATGCAGATGTCTTTTGGCATGATGAATGCCCAAGCCACCTTTCTCCAGGCGTGGAACGACCTGTGGGAGAGCAAGCACGGTTGTACAGTCACGTACCCGGATGACATCCCTGTGTTCCCCCCGACTTGGGAGCAACACTGCGATCACTCATCCCTGGTACTAGGACAGCTGTCAGCTGACAATCTGACCGTTGAACCAGACGCAGATCAGATTGTCATGACAGAGGTACAGGCCTCTCTGGGAACAGCGGGATACTACAGGACGTTTGCGAAGCCCTGTAGCCTCCTGGCTAAACTACTGACCAACACAAAAAGGGCAACCCCCAAGGTCATGTGGAACCCAGGCTTCCCCGCTGTACTGAGCCCAAGTAGCAAGTTAGTATTGCTTCAGTCAAGGTCCTGCTAACCGCTCCTTCCCCAATCTTGTAAAGGAGGGAGATGTGACGCCGTCGATATGACATATCGAATGCGTCATGGAGGTACAAACGCCACTTCTTCGCAAACCAACCAAACTGACAGTTTTGTGGTTTAAATACACTTTTTTTTCCCCTTCGCCAAAGGGCTGGAGAAATCTTTTCATGGTCAGTTAATTAGCCTCCTGTGAAAAGATTCTCTACCAGCACAGGGACCCCCAACCAGGCAGAAAGAGGGAAATCTCACACCTCCACTGCCTAACCCAGACTTGGTGGCTCCTCAGCTCCGTACATGAAAAGAGCAGCCACAGGAGGTCCTGCTACCATCCTGCAGAAGCCACTTAGAGACTACAGCTGGCTTTCTCAGTCACTAGTAGGAAACCTATCTGTGACCTCACAAATATGAAATCCATCTTTTATCATAAAGATGACTTCCCAAATAGGCAACGGCCTTAAGAACCCGCTTATTCTGAAATTCAGAACCAACCACACGATTGGATGTTTCTGAATTCAAGGTAAGCCCTGCCAAAGCAGAGATATGCATTTTGGGGTCACCGTTCACCCTAAACCCCCCAAGTTTGGTTTCAACGTTCTTGATAAATTCTGACAAACCTAAAAATGTTATTAGTTTTAACACAACTTGTATGGTTTGCAGATAAGCACACTTATCATGATTCAGGTAAATTCTTGTTTCTATGAGAGGGGGCATTGCCTTATTCAAATTGCAAGGCTGGACTTGTATGTGTCATAACTCCTCCCACCTACAGTGAGGAACAAAACTGACATGATCCAAAAGTCCAGTGTCCTTTACCTTCAATCTGATGCCTAGTAACATCCTGGCAGCCCGCAGGGACACGGGCCAACCTCCATCTTTGAACTTTCTAACAAAGGCCTGCTGGCCGCATGGCAACCGCCATTTTGGGACTTTCGCCAAAGACTTGCGATTGCCGCATGGACTACCAATAACGGTATTTGAACTGTATATAATCAGACATTCTGTTTCTCTTCCGCTCTTCTCTCTGTCCAATCAATCTGTTCTAAAATAAGCTGTGTGTATGTAGTTTAGAAATAAACTAACGATTTTATCGTTCAGTTGTGTGCCTTTTCTGGTCATCTGATTGCTGCTATAACGAATCTGCCCTCTGAAGAGTCAGTCATACTACCGCATTGTTTTATGATTTGCTTATGATTGTTGATTTGCTAGCTAGGTTGTAAATAACCGTTTCTTCCTTCTAGGATTAGCTAGTACCAGATTTCCTGTGCGAAATCGATAACTTTCGTTCCTCGATTGTAAATACAATTCGAGATTGCATCATATAGGGACCCAGCAACCTTTCTTTAACGTCACATTGCTCACAGTCTTTAAGCCGTCGGAAGTGACTATTCCCCGAACGGTGACTTGAGCGCGTTGAACGTGATTGGGCTGGCTACCGTATTATGATAGCAGGAGTCTCTTTCCTCCCTGAACTTGAGAGAGTGGTGGCAGTCTACTTTATTTACCCGATTTCCAGCGCGAAATCGATATTTTTAGTTTACTGATTGTATATACAATCAGAATTGTACATGTATGGGCACCTCCAACCAATCTTAACCGTTTACTACGCACACAGTGAATTTGCCTCTAGCAGTCTCTAGTGCATGAGACCTGCATGGCAACAGTGGCCTAGTAATACGGGATTGGTGGATGTTTGTCCCATTACATATTGTCGGCAGCTGCGCGACCAATCTTTATTGTCAGTCTGTTCACCGTACTTCCTGCGTATGCTAACGGGAGCAGATTAGACGGGATTGGCACGCTCTGTCGCCCTTTTCTTCTTACCTCTGACGATCCAGCAACCGGTCTCGTTGTCCGTCTGCGCCCGTACTTCCTGCGTACGCTAACGGGAGCAGATCTCGACGGGCTCGCGGGGCTGGATTGTCACAATGTGGTATTGCCGTACTCAGGAAAAGTAGTATAATGTGTTTTGGGGTGTATTTTTACACATACCCGTGCTGGGTGGGAGAAATCTCTCTGTGAATGACAATGTTTTTATTTTTTTTTTACACACAATTGTCCATTTACCGAGATATTTCTCCTACTCAGCATGGGTATGTGTAAAAATACACCCCAAAACACATTATACTACTTCTCCTAAGTACGGCGATACCACATGTGTGACACTTTTTTGCAACCTAGGTGCGCTAAGGGGCCTAACGTCCTATTCACAGGTCATTTTGAGGCATTTGGATTCTAGACTACTCCTCACGGTTTAGGGCCACTAAAATGCCAGGGCAGTGTAGGAACCCCACAAGTGACCCCATTTTAGAAAGAACACACCCCAAGGTATTCTGTTAGGAGTATGGTGAGTTCATAGAAGATTTTTTTTTTGTCACAAGTTTGTGGAAATTGACACTTTGTGAAAAAAAAAATACAAATCAATTTCTGCTAACTTGTGACAAAAAATAAAATCTTCTATGAACTCGTCATACACCTAACAGAATACCTTGGGGTGTCTTCTTTCTAAAATGGGTCACTTGTGGGGTTCCTATACTGCCCTGGCATTTTAGGGACCCAAAACCATGAAGAGTAGTCTTGAACCCAAATGTCTTAAAATGACCTGTGAAATCCTAAAGGTACTCATTGGACTTTGGGCCCCTTAGCGCAGTTAGGCTGCAAAAAGTGCCACATGTGGTACTGCCGTGCTCAGAAGTAGTAATATAATGTGTTTTGTGGTGTATTTTTACATATACCCATGCTGGGTGGGAGAAATATCTCTGTAAATGAAATTTTTTTTGATTTTTTTTTTTTTACACACCATTGTCCATTTACAGATATATTTCTCTCACCCAGCATGGGTGTAACGATTGTGGAATTCTCTCCGTGATCAGCGCACAGGACGTGCGCTGACACTGCGGAAATCCTCCACAAGCGTATAATTTGAGGGAACCCAGCAAAAGGTGCAACGCACCTGTAGAGGGAAATTCCTGTCGGCAGGTGGAGCCGTGGAGTGCAGAGGAACAGCTCCTCCGCCCTGCCACAGACGCCAGACAGGAATTGTACGAAGGGAAGAAACGCAGGGCAAGATAGCCCTGAAAGAGAGAGATTAAAGCGACAGAGGGTATGTGTGTCCACCAATCTAGTCGCCACCCTGCGACGATGAACACACAACCATGAAGACCAGGTGAGAAGGCAATCGCCAGAGATGGCGATTGCTAACAGCGACACAAGACCGAATAAGCACAGATGAGGAATGTATGTATGTCCACCAATCTAGCCGCCAACCTGCGATGGTGGACACACAACAAAGGAAACCAAGTGAGAACGCAATCGCAAGAGAAGTGATTGAGAAAGGGAATGAGCACAGGGACAGAATGTATGTATGTGCCCCAATCTAGTCGCCAACCCGCGATGGTGCACACACAACAGCAGAAACGAAGTAGGAACGCAATCGCGAGAGCGGCGATTGTTAGAGGTGACACAAGGCTTAAGCAAGACAGGGCATGAGAGTAGCAAAGGCACAGTAATCATACAATGAGAAGATAAGGAAAATAACAAACGCTAACTAAACGCGAACACCGCACTCATTCGCAACAGCGAACGGGTTTACTGCGCGGTCCCCGCGTGTTAAGCACAACAGAGACAAGCACGCCTAACTAACCACCGACAGACAAACATGAAACAGAGGACGCGAGTGCTTGCTTAACGGTTACCTCACCGAGCCTCCAGCAAGCGTTCGTATCAGACAAGACAGATGCACGAAAACAGGAATAAGTGAGAGATACGATCCACTGCTCTTTCCGCCAGAGCGAGTGCGACCCAAGTAAGGCAACAGGGCTAGCAGGATCCGCTGCTCTTTCCGTCAGAGCAAGTGCGATCCAAGTATAGAAACAGAGCGAGCTGGATCCACTGCTCTTTCCGCTAGAGCAAGTGCGATCCAAGTAATGCAACAGAGCTAGCAGGATCCACTGCTCTTTCCGTCAGAGCAAGTGCGATCCCAGTATAGCAAGAGAGTTTAGCAGGATCCACTGCTCTTTCCGCCAGAGCGAGTGTGATCCAAGTACAGAAACAGAGCGAGCTGGATCCACTGCTCTTTCCGTCAGAGCAAGTGTGATCCAAGTACAGCAAGAGAGTTGTAGATCAGAAGGATCCACAGCCGCTACTGCTAGAGGCTAGTGTGATCCAAGCACGACAGACAGACAGAACAGGCAATACAAATAATACAATCCTGACTGCTCTAGCAAGGATGCCTAATACAGTCCCAGGAATTACTCTAAGCTAATCTTCAAACGATAAGCATGGCTGACACTCCAGGAGTGTTTCACAGGACAAACCCTTATGACCAGCGACGTACTGTGGAATCACATGGTATATATAGAGCAAGCCTACAAAGGATGTGGCTAGGCAATTTGCATGACAAACGTATGCAAATCCCCCAGCAGCAGCAAGCTGCAAAACTGCATTCTGCAGGTCTCTGGAAAAGAGACCTTTTGTCAGACCTGAACAGTGGTCAAAAAGCTGCCTGCCTGCGCAGGCAGCTGAGCGGATCGTTACAATGGGTATGTGTAAAAATACACCCCAAAACACATTATACTACTTCTCCTGAGTACGGCGATACCACATGTGACACTTTTTTGCAGCCTAGGTGCGCTAAGGGGCCCAACGTCCTATTCACAGGTCATTTTGAGGCATTTGTTTTCTAGACTACTCCTCACTGTTTAGGGCCCCTAAAATGCCAGGGCAGTATAGGAACTCCACAAGTGACCCCATTTTAGAAAGAAGACACCCCAAGGTATTCCGTTAGGTGTATGGTGAGTTCATAGAAAATTTTATTTTTTGTCACAAGTTTAGTGAAAAATGACACTTTGTGAAAAAAACTATAAAAATCAATTTCCGCTAACTTTTGACAAAAATTAAAATCTTCTATGAACTCGTCATACACCTAACAGAATACCTTGGGGTGTTTTTTTGTCTATAAAGGGGTCACTTGTGGGGTTCCTATACTGCCCTGGCATTTTACTGGCCCAAAACCGTGAGTAGTCTGGAAACCAAATGTCTCAAAATGACTGTTCAGGGGTATAAGCATCTGCAAATTTTGATGACAGGTGGTCTATGAGGGGGCGAATTTTGTGGAACCGGTCATAAGCAGGGTGGCCTTTTAGATGACAGGTTGTATTGGGCCTGATCTGATGGATGGGAGTGCTAAGGGGGGTGATTAGAGGGGATAATAGATGCAATCAATGCACTGGGGAGGTGATCGGAAGGGGGTCTGAGGGGGATCTGAGGGTTTGGCTGAGTGATCAGGAGCCCACACGGGGCAAATTAGGGCCTGATCTGATGGGTAGGTGTGCTAGGGGGTAACAGGTGGTGACAGGAGGTGATTGATGGGTTTCTCAAGGTGTGATTAGTGGGGGGAATAGATGCAAGCAATGCACTGGCGAGGTGATCAGGGCTGGGGTCTGAGGGCGTTCTGAGGGTGTGGGCGGGTGATTGGGTGCCCTAGGGGCAGATAGAGGTCTAATCTGATGGGTAGCAGTGACAGGGGGTGATTGATGGGTAATTAGTGGGTGTTTAGAGGAGAGAACAAATGTAAACAATGCACTTGGGAGGTGATCAGACGGCGGGTCTGCAGGCGATCTGATGGTGTTGGTGGGTGATCAGATTGCCCGCAAGGGGCAGGTTAGGGGCTGATTGATGGGTGGCAGTGACAGGGGGTGATTAATGAGTGGCAGTGACAGGGGGTGATTGATGGGTGATTGACAGGTGACTGACAGGTGATCAGTGGGTTATTACAGGGAAGAACAGATGTAAATAATGCACTGGCAAATTGATAAGGGGGGGGGGGGGGGGGGGGTCTGAGGGCAATCTGAGCATGTGGGCGGGTGATTGGGTGCCCGCAAGGGGCAGATTAGGGTCTGATCTGATGGGTAACAGTGACAGGTGGTGACAGGGGGTGATTGATGGGTAATTAGTGGGTGTTTAGAGGAGAGAACAAATGTAAACAATGCACTTGGGAGGTGATCTGACGTCGGGTCTGCAGGCGATCCGATGGTGTGGGTGGGTGATCAGATTGCCCGCAAGGGGCAGGTTAGGGGCTGATTGATGGGTGGCAGTGACAGGGGGTGATTGATGGGTGATTGACAGGTGATCAGGGGGGATAGATGCATACAGTACACGGGGGGGGGGGGTCTGGGGAGAATCTGAGGGGTGGGGGGTGGTCAGGAGTCCCAAGGGGGCAGTTTAGGGAATAAAAAAAAATAGCGTTGACAGATAGTGACAGGGAGTGATTGATGGGTGATTAGGGGGGTGATTGGGTGCAAACAGTGGTCTGGGGGGTGAGCGGGGGGGGGGGGGGGGTCTGAGGGGTGCTGTGGGCGATCAGAGGGAAGGGGGGGGATCAGTGTGTTTGGGTGCAGACTAGGGTAACTGCAGCCTGCACTGGTGGTCCCTCGGACACTGGGACCACCAGGGCAGGAGGCAGCCTGTATAATACACTTTGTATACATTACAAAGTGTATTATACACTTTGTAGCGGCGATCGAGGGGTTAACAACCCGCCGGCGCTTCCGAACGGCCGGCGGGTTGTTGTCGTCGTGGGTGGGTGGAGCCAGTTGCCGGGGGAAGCGTGCGTCACCAGTGACGCGATCGCTCCCCCGGCATGCCGAAAGGACGCAAAGCCCATGGGCGTATTTCGGTCCTTTCGGCGTCCACTTTGCCGCCGCCCATCGGCTGTGGGCGGTCGGCAAGTGGTTCATTAATGTTCTATATACCACTACTACTTCACATACAATTATCTCATTAATTTATTTTTAGTTCAGGTTTGGTTTAACTTATGTTACACATAATAGATTTTTATAACCCGCACACACTAAAAAATAGCTAATGGTCTCTGGCGATAATCTAGCTTTTATAGACTTTTCATTCTCCTCTTTAGTGGTTTACTGAATTCCATAATGCTTGGTTTCTCTGAGATGTAAGAGGCACCCCAAAGAGGATCACTAGATTTGGCTACACAATGTTTATAAAATTCACATAACATTGTCGCATATTCATATTTTTGTTCTATATCTTATGCTGCAGCGTGTGATCATACATGTAGACTAGTGAATTGACATAATCATGAGACTGACGACCTTGTTTGTTAAAACATTGATTTATAAAAAGCAGTTCTTTCACCTCCCTGGTGGTATTGATGGCTATACATGTCAATACAAAATATGCTGTGAACAGTATTGACGTGCATACACATCAATACTCTCCTGCACTGTATACTAGACCCTTGCTTGACACATTTTAGGAAGTTACAGAAAAATAAAGTTATGAAAATTAATTAGATCACTTTTTGCACAGAAATCCTGGGGAAATTGAATGCCAGGGGGGTTAAAGGACTTACTATGCAAAATATGAAAAACAAAGTTAGGTACCTCTTTAACCACTTGCCGACTGCCCACTACCTATGGGTGTCGGCAAAGTGGCACGCCCAGGACCGCCTAACGCTCATCGGCGGCGGCTCCTTGGGCACTGAAAAACCTGGGATCGCGTGCATAGATGTGCGCATACGCCTGCATTAGGCTCCGCCCACCCGCTGCGTCAACGCATCGGGCCAATTAGCAGCACCGGCGGGTTGTTAACCCCCAATCTGCCGCACCAGAAGCACATAATACGCTTTGTAATGTGTACAAAGCGTAATATACAGACTGCCCCCTCCCCTGGTGGTCCCAGTGATCCAGGGACCACCGGGGAGGTGGCAGCCCATGTGTAGACACACACACACACACACACACACACACACACACACAGATTCTGCCCCCCCCCTGCCCCCTGATCGCCCACAGCACCCCTCAGACCCCCCACCCCCCCCGATCACCCCCCCCAGACCACTGTTGGCACCCAATCACCCCCTAATCGCCTATCTATACCCCTCTGTCGCTAAATGTCAATGCTATATTTTAGATCAGGTCCTAAACTGCCTCCTAGGGGCTCCTGATCACCCCCACACCCTCAGATCCTCCCCAGACCCCCCCCCCCCTGTGTACTGTATACATCTATTCTCCCCTGTAATCACCCACTGATCACCTGTCAATCACCAATCAGTCACCCCGTCACCACCTGTCACTGCCACCCATCAGATCAGACCCTAACCTGCCCCTTGCAGGTACCTGATCACACGCTCACACCCTCAGATCGCCCGCAGACCCGCCCTCAGATCACCTCCCAAGTGCATGGTTTACATCTGTTCTCCCCTCTAATCACCCACTGATTACCCATCAATCACCCTGTCACCTCCTGTCACTGCTACCCATCAGATCAGACCCTAATCTGCCCCTTGCGTGTACCCAATTACCCGCCCACACCCTCAGATCGTCCTCAGTCCCCCCTGATCCCCTCCCGAGTGCATTGCTTGCATCTATTCCCCCCCTCTAATCACACCCTGAGACACCCATCAATCACCTCCTGTCACCACCTAGCACTCTTATCCATCAGATCAGGCCCTAATTTGCCCCCTGTGGGCTTTTGATCACCCGGCCAAACTCGGGTACAACTTAATTGTGGCTGAGACCAACCGTTATGCCACACAATACGCAACCGCCAATCCAAGAAGCTACCATGCCCAGCCTTTTTGGGGGAAACCACTCCACGTTTCCGAACGTAACATTTTTTGGGGCCTTCTCCTTAACATTGGTCTAGTCAAAAATAATGTATTGCGGTCTTATTGGTCTACGCACCTAATACACCACATGCCCATGTTCTCTGCTGCCATGTCCAGGTCATGATTTGAGAACATCCAGCGCTTCCTGCACATCAGTGCCAATACAACCTGTCATCTAAGAGGCCACCCTGCTTATGACCGGTTCCACAAAATTCGGCCCCTCATAGACCACCTGTCATCAAAATTTGCAGATGCTTATACCCCTGAACAGTCATTTTGAGGCATTTGGCTTCCAGACTACTCCTCACAGTTTTGGGCCCCTAAAATGCCAGGACAGTACAAGAATCTCACAAGTGACCCCATTTTAGAAAGAAGACACCCCAAGGTATTCTGATAGGAGTATGATGAGTTCATAGAAGATTTTATTTTTTGTCAGAAGTTAGTGGAAAATGACACTTTATGAAAAAAAACAATAAAAATCAATTTCTGCTAACTTGTGACAAAAAATAAAATCTTCTATGAACTCCCCATACTCCTAATGGAATACCTTGGGGTGTCTTCTTTCTAAAATGGGATCACTTGTGGGGTTCCTATACTGCCCTGGCATTTTAGTGGCCCTAAACCATGAGGAGTAGTCTGGAAACCAAATGCCTCAAAATAACCTGTGAAATCCTAAAGGTACTCATAGGACGTTGGGCCCCTTTAGCGCACCTAGGCTGCAAAAAAGTGTCACATGTGGTATCGCCGTACTCTGGAGAAGTAGTATAATGTGTTTTGGGGTGTATTTTTACACATACTCATGCTGGGTGGGAGAAATATTTCTGTAAATGGACAATTGTGTGTAAAAAAAAAAAATTTACAGAGATATTTCTCCTACCCAGCATGGGTATGTTTAAAAATACACCCCAAAACACATTATACTATTTCTCCTGAGTACGGCAATACCACATGTGTGACACTTTTTTTGCAGCCTAGGCGTGCTAAAGGTCCCTAAGCGACTCTGTTCTAATTTTGATTCATCAGTCCACAGAACACTATCCCAAAACTTCTGTGGTAGTGTTCTGTGGACTGATAAACCAAAATTAGAACTGGTTGGGCCTATGGATCAATGCTATGTTTGGAGGAGGAAGAACAAGGCCTATGAAGAAAAGAACACCTTGCCTACTGTCAAGCATGGCGGAGGGTCAATCATGCTTTGGGGCTGTTTTGCTTCTGCAGGTACAGGGAAGCTTCAGCTTGTGCAAGGAACCATGAATTCTCTTCAGTACCAGGAGATATTGGATGAAGAGCAAGGTTGGCAACAGTTAATCCAGCAGAGATAAACATGGTCAGGATACAAAGCAACAGTCGGCAACAGGAAATCAAGCAGAGGTTAAATGTGGTCAGGATACAAGGCAATATTCGGCAACAGGGAATCAAGCAGAGGTTAAATGTGGTCAGGATACAAGGCAATATTCGGCAACAGGGAATCAAGCAGAGGTTAAATGTGGTCAGGATACAAGGCAATAGTCGGCAACAGGAATCCAAGGTAGTGAGCGCATACCCAGCAACAAGCCAAAGCGAATGCTCTCACGGGCGATGACTGGGGGCGCTCATTGGGTTTAAATACAAGAGTTAACCAATCAACATAAACGGAATGGAAAACAAACCACTCATCATCATTCAGCGTGTCAGCTAATCAGCTGACACACAGGGCACACGTGAGCTACTGTTTACATCTGTGGAGCGCGTACTGAGAACGCGTCCTCCGTTTATCCAATGGCCTCTGAGAACCACCCTGTGTTTCACTGACGTCAGCGGCTCGCTGAGACCCGGAAATCCGAGCTGCGGCATTATACCGCCGTACAAACACCACAGACCTTATACCCCATAGTGCCAATTGGGCATCATTTAAATGCCACGGGCTACCTGAGCATTGTTTCTGACCATGACCATCTCTTAATGACCACCGTGTACCCATCCTCTGGTGGCTACTTCCAGCAGGATAATGCAGCATGTAACAAAGCTCGAATCATTTAAAATTGGTTTCTTGAACGTGACAATTGAGTTCACTGTACTAAACCCCCCCACTCCCTAGATCTCAACCTAATAGAGCATCTTTGAGATGTGATGGGACAGGAGCTTTGTGGCCTGGATGGGCATCCCACAAGTCTCCATCAACTGCAAGATGATATCCTATCAATATGGGCCAACATTTCTAAAGCATGCTTTCAGCACCTTGTTGAATCAATGCCACGTAGAATTAAGGCAGTTCTGAAGGCGAAAGGGGGTCAAACACCGTATTAGTATGGTGTTCCTAATAATCCTTACACGTGTGTGCGTGTGTGTGTGTATATAGATCAATAGATACATGTGTGTGTGTGTGTGTGTGTGTATGTATGTATATGTATGTATGTATGTGTGTATATATATGTGTATATGTATATGTATATATATATATATATATATATATATATATATATATATATATATATATATATATATATATATATATATATATATAATATATATAATTCTTTTGTTGTTTTTTTGTTCAGGGTGTATTCGCAATATTCCATTAGGTTGTACAGAATCCATCTATTATTATCCATTGGTCAATGCCTTGGTCTCCATGGAATGCAGCAGTCTCTCCTCAACAGCAATTAGTTCTGATAGTTCTAAACGTACAGCAGTTGTTTCTAATACACCTCTCTTATACCATTAAAGGGATCCTGAAGTGCACTGAGCACCCAGGATATATTTTTTTTTTCAGCAATGAACCTCCCCATAAGGGAGGCTCGTAACGCAGTGTGCTGTTGGAGGGACACTTACCTATGAGGGGCTGCTCCTCTAGCCCCCCATGTTCATGTGGAGTGTGCCGCATTCCACTAGTAGCATCCACATCGACTGGCAGAGATTCCGCCTGTGGAGTACGCCTCCGAATGCCAAAATGGCACACTGCACCTCCCAATGGCATACTCTGTTACAAACCTCCCTTATGGGTGTTCATTGTAGAAAAACAAATCTGTTTCCTGGGTGCTCAGTGAGCTTTGAGTGATAGGCATATGGTGGCTGCCATATTTATTTCCTTTTAAACAATACTGATTACCTGGCAGTCCTTCGTGTCCTGATTTCTTTGGCTGCACTAGTGCCTGAAACCCACACCTGAAACATGTTTACACCTCAGTGACAATCCCTACTGATTAATGTGAATTTTTGTACATTCAGATTTGGGCAAGTCATTTGATGATCACAATTCAAACGGAGTTGGCACTGACATGTAGCTTTTTTTTTTCTTTCATGAATTTGCTACCAGTCTAAGGGCTCAGATTTACAGTATATCTAGGAATATTAATGGTCCATCCAGTTGGTTATATTTCTAATTAATATTTTGCTAAAGTCTAGGGATTTATTTTTTACACATTTTTAAATTTTATCCTGTTTATAGTGATGCAGGACCAAGCACCAGACCTCTAGAAGCCTCATATGACATGGGCAGCACTGAAATCCTTCAAAAAGGAAGCACTGAAAATATCAGCAATGGGACCAATAGCAATATCCAGGCTGCAAAACGCTTGGCCAAACGCCTCTACCATCTGGATGGATTTAAACGCTCTGATGTCGCAAAACATTTAGGAAAAAAGTAAGTAGCATGCCTCCAAATGGGGAAACAAATGTTTGCACAATTAATTGTAGGAATTAATGTGCGTTCACAAACTGTCAATTTACAAAGTAAACTGTCGTTGTCTACATGTGGGTTTGATATGGCTGTGTACAATTTAATGCTATAGGCTTGCTATACACCAGCAGTTCTGGATGCTTGCTTGGCTTACCAAGGGCGAAAAGGGATAATTTGCATATTCAGTAGTAGTGCCTTGTGGGTAACCACAAATGTTCACTTATAGCTGAATTATTGCAGATTTCCCAAACAACTGGTCGTTCTGACGTCAAATCAGGCGTGTGTACAGTCTGTCGTTCGGGTGATAAGAGCGGACTTGAGCGATCCGCCAAGCTAACTTATGGTTCTATGGAGAACAGGGCATTTATATTTTTTGATTCTGCTTCTCCATTGTAGTTCCTTAGTCTAATAGCCTGTGCTGTGAGTCTGTTTGACAGTTTTGAGGCCTTAAAATGAAGTCAAGCCTTTTTCCAGTTGGCAGGTCTTCTACTTCACATTGAACAAGGGTGCTTTGCAAATGAGAGGAGGGAGGAATATTTTTTTTTTTTTTTTTGCTGTACCTCCATGCCCTTGCAGAGTAACCCCAATGCCAGGAACATTGTAGGCTCACCACAATCAAAGGCTCATCTGTTCCAGGCTATACAAGCCATCATGGGGGATAGGTAGTAAAAAGGAGTGAAAAAGGCATTTAAAAAAAAAATTACATTTTTTTTCAAAAAATTAAAAACTATAGGAATGACCAAATTAGAATTATTCAACCTCTAGGGAATAAATGATCTGTTGTGTTGAAGAACAATTATCAAAGGCAATAGAAATTGCTGACAATATACCAGAAAGCAGCATTCTAATGCTCAAGCAGATTGTTTTAATACACTGCCAGTTGTTTGCCCTACTGCCTTTAGAAATGTTAGATGAGTAAATGAATTAGAAAAGTAAAGTGCATGTGATGCAGGGCTGATAATTTGCTTGCACGAGGCGAGTTTTTCATGATTTTCTACCCTGGTTTGAAACAAGGCATGTAAAATACATGACTCATTCATCCATTAAAATTGAATTTGCCGTATTATAAATTGCCTATTTTTGTGTAAATAAGCTGCGTCACAATTTTCAAAGCATACGTAATTATAAACACAATTAGGACCCTTAATTGTGCTTAAAGTGTGCTTTTTAGGTGCTCTAATTGCTGCTGTCAAAATGAACTGTTTGCTAATTAAACATTTGTCTTGCAAAACAAATCATTTTGTTTTGTGTTGATTTTCTTTCTTGATTTTCTTACAGCAATGACTTCAGCAAGCTAGTGGCAGAGGAATATCTTACATTTTTTGACTTTACGGGTATGACCCTCGATCAGTCACTCAGGTGGGACAATGTTTTGTAAAGTTAAATTCTCTGTTAATGGTGGCAATTGGCTGTTGGATTCTGATATTATTTGGAGGGTTGCAGAATGCCCTTTGCAATATTAAAACCTCCCCCCTGGAATTTAAAAAGTTATCTCACCTTATCTTCAAATTCATGCAATTATTATTGGACCCTTTTCTTCTGGCCCTTAATGACCTCACCACTGCACTCCCATAAGGCCTTTTAACCCTTTCACTACTGAGGACATTGTTACCTTATCATGGCTTTACCTAACATTGACAGCCAGTGACAAACACTTTGTCATGGTACCTAAAAGGTTTAAACTCCCTTATGGTAGCATTACTTTTTTCCTGTAGCGGTGTCACTTTTAGAAGATAGTAACAATTTGACTGGCTTTGGACTAGTTCCTCTCCTCATGGGGAATTATCTGTATTTCTTTCATTCTCTACAAAAACACTTCCTGGAAATTATCTATACAAAAATGCAATTCAGCCTCCCTAATTGCTGAGCTTTATTTTGACTGGTTAACTGCCTTTCTGTAAGTGCATTTGAAAATAAAGAAATCTCTGAAGATTTTTACCTTGAAGAGCTGGGCTAGTTCCAAATCGATCGCATTTGTCAGATTTTTGCCACCTATTGTAAGTGACCATGCCATAAGAAGAAAACATGATTAGTGCATTTTTGTTTTAGGACAAATCTACATCTTGTGTGTATGAACATTTAAGTGACCCAGAGATGAATAAAGCTGCCGTTTTTTTACTTACCTGGGGCTTCTTCCATCCCCATAAGCATGGTTGTGTCCCTCACCATCCTCCAACGATGTCCCGTTCAGCTGCAGTGAGCCTCGGTAAGCGGCTCAGTGAGGTCAGCGGCGGACCTTCTGCGCAAGCACAGAAGGCCCTGGCTGACATCTGTCAGACTGAGTCCGACTGAGCCTCGTACCGGGGTTTGATTGCGGCTGCTCGGAGGATTCCGGGAGGAGTGCGGAAGTACGGCGAGGGACACATACATAGTTATGGGGCTGGAGGAAGCCCCGGGTAAGGTTAAAAAAAAAAAAAGGCAGCTTTTTTATTCTCTGGGTCACTTTAACTACTTGAGGACTGCAGTGCTAAACCCCCCAAAGACCAGGCCATTTTTTACAGTTCAGACCACTGCAGCTATAACTGTTTATTGCTCGGTCATGCAACTTACCACCCAAACAAATTTTACCTCCTTTTCTTCTCACTAACACAGCTTTCTTTTGGTGCTATTTAACTGCTGCTGCGATTTTTAGTTTTTATTATATTCATCAAAAAAGACAGGAATTTTGTCAAAAAAATTATTTCAACTTTTTGTGTTAATATTTTTCAAATAAAGTAACATTTCTTTACAAGTTTTTGTCCAAATTTATTGAACTACATGTCTTTGATAAAAAAAAATCCAATAAGTGTATATTTATTGGTTTGGGTAAAAGTTATAGCGTTTACAAACTATGGTACAAAAAAGTGAATTTGCGCACTTTGAAGCAGCTTTGACTTTTCTGAGCACGAAGTTTTAAATCAGGATGATACCATTTATTGGCTAACTACAAATGAATAAGAATAAACAAGCTTTCGGCCTTGCAGCCTTCGTCAGGTTTACATCCTGTTAGTTTGCAAGCTGGTGGTACAGACAGCTTATATACATGCAACATCAAAAGGGAAAACAGATATTTTTTTCAAGCATAAATACCGTATTTCGCGCCGTATAAGACGCTCCGGAATATAAGACGCACCCAGGTTTAGAGGGCAAAAAAGGTGAAAAAAAATATACATACTAAACCTGGTGCGTCCATGTTCCAGGAGCGTCTTGTACATGTTCTAGCCCAAATGGTGTCCTAGTGTATCCCCATGTGTCCTGATGTGTGCTCCTGTGTAACCCATGTCTGCCCCATGTGTCCAGCGTGTCTGCCCCATGTGTCCAGTGTGTCTGCCCCATGTGTCCAGCGTGTCTGCCCCATGTGTCCAGCGTGTCTGCCCCATGTGTCCAGCGTGTCTGCCCTATGTGTCCAGCGTGTCTGCCCCATGTGTCCAGCGTGTCTGCCCCATGTGTCCAGCGTGTCTGCCCCATGTATCCAGCGTGTCTGCCCCATGTATCCAGCGTGTCTGCCCCATGTGTCCAGCGTGTCTGCCCCATGTGTCCAGCGTGTCTGCCCCATGTGTCCAGCGTGTCTGCCCCATGTGTCCAGCGTGTCTGCCCCATGTGTCCAGCGTGTCTGCCCCATGTGTCCAGCGTGTCTGCCCCATGTGTCCAGCGTGTCTGCCCCATGTGTCCAGCGTGTCTGCCCCATGTGTCCAGCGTGTCTGCCCCATGTGTCCAGCGTGTCTGCCCCATGTGTCCAGCGTGTCTGCCCCATGTGTCCAGCGTGTCTGCCCCATGTGTCCAGCGTGTCTGCCCCATGTGTCCAGCGTGTCTGCCCCATGTGTCCAGCGTGTCTGCCCCATGTGTCCAGCGTGTCTGCCCCATGTGTCCAGCGTGTCTGTCCTGTGTGTCTGTCCTGTGTGTCTGTCCTGTGTGTCTGTCCTGTGTGTCTGTCCAGTGTGTCTCCCCTTGTGTCCAATATGCCCCCCATGCGTCTGATATGCCCCCCATGCGTCCGATATGCCCCCCCATGCCTCTCCTGGTCCCCCGTGCTGCAGAGCATAGATAGCCGCAACTTACCTAATCAATGCTCCCGCGGCGACGTAAGACCTCCGCGCTACCCCCCCCCCGCTAGCTTGTACTGATGACGCTAGCGGGGGGGAACGCGGAGGTCTTACTTCGCCGCGGGAGCATTGATTAGGTAAGTTGCGGCTATCTATGCTCTGCAGCACGGGGGACCAGGAGACGCAAGGGGGAAGCGGACAAAAAGGCAGGGAATCCCCAACATGGCGGCGGGTCGGCGGTTCGTATCGGCGGGCGTTCGGAAGTTGGGGATACCCTGCCTTTGCCGTATAAGACGCAGGGACTTTTTCTCCCCATTTTTGAGGGAGAAAAAGTGCGTCTTATACGGCGACAAATACGGTACGTCATTAAGATGCCTTAATTCAAACAGACCATCTTAATGGGGTAAGATAAGGATCCTAGTTTACTCGATTGCTCACAGACCTGGTATTAGGATTGACCCAGAGGTATCGTAAATCCTTAGTTCACAAGTTCAGCTAGAGTGGCTGAGACAGTTCAAATATCATCAATCTCATACCAATATAGAAAGTTGTTGTCCTTATTCAAACCCTTCTCCACAGCTTTGAACCAATTTATAAATTTTGTTTCTGCTATTAATCGGTCATTTGACGTTTTGAAGCCGCCCTTCAGGGCAGTGACACGAAGATCATCCATGCTGTGTCCGTTGGACCGAAAGTGTGTAGCAACTGGGAGTCCAGATTTGGTATCATTAATAGTGTGCCTGTGTCCATTCATACGTTTGCGCAGAGTTTGTCCAGTTTCTCCCACGTACATAACATTGGGGCATTTAGCACACATGATCAGATATACCAGATTGGTGGACCCACAGGAAAATTTACCTTGTACTCTGTACTCCTGTTGTGAACCTGGTATCGTTACCCTGTCAGTGGAGTAAATGTGTCTGCAGGTCCCACATATTTTTTGTCGGCAGAGTGATGTTCCGTTTTGTTGAGGCCTATTGAAGAGCTCCTGACAATCATCTGTTTTAGATTGTGTGGTTGCCGATATGACAAGAGTGGAGGTTTAGGGAATATCGTTCTTAGTCTGTGATCCTTGTGTAAAATGGGATGAAGTTCCTTAGCAATCCTCCTTAAAGTGAATCTGTATTGTTAAAATTGCACAAAAGTAAACATACCAGTGCGTTAGGGGACATCTCCTATTACCCTCTGTCACAATTTTGCCGCTCCTCGCCGCATTAAAAGTGGTTAAAAACAGTTTTAAAAAGTTTGTTTGTAAACAAACAAAATGGCCACCAAAACAGGAAGTAGGTTGATGTACAGTATGTCCACACATAGAAAAATACATCCATACACAAGCAGGCTGTATACAGCATTCCTTTTAAATCTCTAGAGATCATTTGTGTGTTTCTTTCCCCCTGCAGTTCTCATGCACTGAAGTTTCAGGCTGCTCTTTTCTTCCTGCAAACAGCTTTGCCCTTGTTTGTAATTCCTCACTATGTGAAAGCCCAGCCAGCTCAGAGGACGATTTATCCAGCTTGTAAAAGATAAGAGAGAAGCTGCCCTTATCTAAATAATACACAGGCAGTGTGCATAGAGGGGCCTGGAAGGGGGAGTTCATAGCAGAACCACAACACTGAAGAACTTGGCAGCCTTCCAGACACAGGCCGACAAGTCTGACAGGGGAAAGATACATTGATTTATTACAGAGACAGTGATAGTATAAAGTGCTGCAGTAAGCCAGGACACATTAGAATAGCTTTTGGAACTTGTAGGATGATAAAAAACAGGATGCAATTTTTGTTACGGAGTCTCTTTAAGATTTCCAGGTGTGGGTTGTAGGTGACAACCAAAGGGACACGTTCCTCTTTCTGGTTTTGCTTATATTTCAGGAGTTCAGTCCTGGGGATGTTGCTGGCTTTCCTGATTTGGGCCTCAGCCATGGGAGGACTGTAACCTTGTTTAATGAAAGTGTTCTTGAGGTGATCCAGGTGCTTGTATCTGTCCATTCTGTCAGAACAAATCCGGTTGTACCTTATAGCTTGGCTGTAAATTATAGAGTTCTTAATGTGCTTGGGATGAAAACTGTCATATCTTAGGTATGTGAGACGGTCTGTAGGTTTGCGATACACAGAGGTTTGTATGTTGTTACCCCTGATGTATATGGTTTTCTGAGCACCTGTCAGGTTTCTTGAGGTGCTACAATGCCAGGATAGTATAAATACCCCCCAAATGACCACATTTTGGAAAGAAGACACCCCAAGGTATTTGCTGAGGGGCATGGTGAGTTCATAGAAGATTTTATTTTTTTGTCACAAGTTAGCAGAAAATGACACTTTGTGACAAAAAGTAACAAAAAAGTGTTTCTATTTCTGCTAACTTGTGACAAAAAAAGTAAAATCTGCCACAGACTCAGCATGCCCCTCAGTGAATACCTTGGGTTGTCTACTTTCCAAAATTGGGTCACTTGTAGTGCCCTGGCATTTTGTGGGGGGCTATATTGTGAGTACTCCTGTAAAGCCTAAAGGTGCTCATTGGACTTTGGGCCCCTTAGCACAGCTAGGCAGCAAAAGAAGTGTCACACGTGGTATTGTCGTACTCAGGAGAAGTAGTATAATGTGTTTTGGGGTGTCTTTTCACACATACCCATGCTGGGTGGGAGAAATATCTCTGTAAAGGACAACTTTTTAATTTTTTTTACACTAAATTGTCCATTTACAGACATTTCTCCCAACCCAGCATGGGTATGTGTAAAATTACACCCCAAAACACATTGTACTACTTCTCCCGAGTACGGTGATACCACACATGTGACCCTTTTTTTTGCAGCCTAGCTGTGCAAAGGGGCCTTTAGGATTTCACAGGTCAATTTTAGTCATTTGCTTTCCAGACTACTCCTCACGGTTTAGGGCCCCTACAAGTGACCCCATTTTGGAAAGAAGACACCCCAAGGTATTCCGTGAGGGGTATGGTGAGTTCATAGAAGATTTTACTTTTTGTCACAAATTAGTGGAAATGGATTTTTTCTTTCCTCACAAAGTTTAATTTTCCACTAACTTGTGACAAAAAGTAAAATCTTCTATGAACTCGCCATACCCCTCATGGAATACCGTTGGGTGTCTTTTTTTTCCAGAATGGGGTCACTTGTGGGGTTCCTATACTGCCCTGGCATTTTAGGGGCCTTAAACCGTGAGGAGTAGTCTGGAAACCAAATAACTAAAATTGACCTGTGAAATCCTAAAGGTACTCATTGGACTTTGGGCCCCTTTGTACAGCTAGGCTGCAAAAAAGTGTCACACACGTGGTATCGCTGTACTCAGGAGAAGTAGTACAATGTGTTTTGGGGTGTAATTTTACACATACCCATGCTGGGTGGGAGAAATCTCTCTGTAAAGGACATCTAATTTACACTAAATTGTCCATTTACAGACATATTTCTCCCACCCAGCATGGGTATGTGTAAAATTACACCCCAAATCACATTGTACTACTACTCCCGACTATGGCGATACCATACGTGAGACCCTTTTTTGCAGCCTAGCTGTACAAAGGAGCCCAAAGTCCAATGAGTACCTTTTAGGATTTCACAGGTCCATTTTACTCATTTGCTTTTCAGACAACTCCGTACGGTTTAGGGCCCCTAAAATGCCAGGGCAGTATAGGAACCCCACAAGTGACCCCATTTTGGAAAAAAGACACCCCAAGGTATTCCGTGAGGGGTATGGTGAGTTCATAGAAGACTTTACTTTTTGCCACCAGCATTATTGCTTGCTTTTTTTTTTTTTGTAGGTTTTTTTTTTTTTCTCTCTCTCGCTTTTTCCATCCTTCACCCTTCCAGGTGGACCCGGTGAACGACTGATTGACCAACCAGCTGCAGCACTGATGGTGCATCCTGACAGAAGCATTGCACGTCTGTCAGATTACACGCAAGTTGGTGCATGCAGCGCTGCAGGACGAGATTTTTCCTCTGCAGTAAGATACGTTTGCCAAGGTATATGAACTGAATATGAACTGAGGGGCGGTGTTGGAGTTCCTATGCTTTGGCAAGCACTTTGTATCAAAACTGGCAAACTTTTTTTCATCCACATCGATCGATGTGAATGGATTAATCCGAGAACAAACTTCTCCTTCCCCATTGGACAGTGTGGAAAGCGCAAATTGCACAGAGATGTGGCGAAGTACACTATGCACTTTGTCCCAAGTGAAAGGAGAGGTTTCTGGCAGCCCTGTGTATTTGGGTCTCTCAAAAGCTGATGTGTGGTTTCACACTGCATATTGGCGTATCCGGTGGGTCGCGCACACCGCATCGCCAAAAACAGACTTTCAGGGAATACTGGGTTAGCACATGCTATTCCCGGTCTAGCATTCGCCCAAGTAGTATTTGCGTCGCCGTCCGGCCATTGCAAATTGCCTCAGGAGCCGCGCAGTAGCGTAGGTATGCACTAGCGTTAAGTTGCACACTTCCGGTGTGGGGACTGCAAAGTGGGACTTTCGCTGGGCAATTTGCCGCAACGCATCGCACCAGTGTGAATGAGCCTTGAGAGACCTTTGTGTGCCTACTCTGTGTCTCGCGTTCCCTACTCTAATAGCGTACCTGCCCATGGTAGTTCTCGAAACACTCCCCTACGCATAGGGCAGGCTGGTCAGGACAGTAGGGACAATAAAAAGGGGTGTCACGCCTCATTCCAGCCCTGCTGCAGACACGACAACGATTTCTTGGGGAACGGTGAGATGGGGTACGTCAAAATGCAGTGCTGCTATTTGCATTTCTGCAATACAGTGCTGCTATTCCGCAATGCCGCAATTTGCCTTTCCATGTTTCATAGTTTAAAATGCAGAGTGTGGTTTTTAATTGCAAATATGAGATACTGATGCAATGTAATAAAAAATGCTTTATAACTGAACATAAAAATATGAGACTCTTTTCTTTACTGCTAATGTTCTATAAATTACTCCTACTACACATACAATTCATTATATCATAAGTTTTTTCGCTTCAGTGTCACTTTAAAACTGGAGGGAAAAATCTAATTTGTACCTTCAAAGTTCTGAGTTAGTGGCCAAACCAGGTTTACTTTCTTTAAATGGTTGTTTATAGGTGGCCATACATCTAGTGATGATGGGCAGATTCGACTAAGAGACAAATCTCTCTCTAATCCAACCTAATTAGAGAGAGATCTGTCAGCTGCCCATAAACTGCAGGCCGATTCCCGATGAATTTCATGCTGAGATCTCTTGGGAATTAGCCGAGTCCATTGCATCCACCGCCTGTTCCACTAGTGCAGAGATGGCTAACCTTGGCACTCCAGCTGTGGCAAAACTACAAATCCCATAATGCCTCTGCCTCCCCGAGTTATGCTGGGATCTGTCAGAGTATTGCAATGCCTCATGGGACTCGTAGTTCTACCACAGCTGGAGTGCCAAGGTTAGCCATCACTGCACTAGTGTATAAATGTGCAGGTATGTGTGCTTCTATACATTACCTGTCCTGTGTCGCGTTGCCCATCTGTCTTATGAATCCGCTGCTCTTCCATTATCTCTATTCATGCCCCCGGTGGGGCGCTTGTGGGACGTCACACATGTGCTGTGTGGTATGCACCAGCAGCGTGCATTGGTCTAATGGAAGAGCAGTGGATTTGGAATACACAGGCACCCCGATACAGGACAGGTAATGTAAAGATGCACACAGACATGTACATTTATACACTGTGGAAACTGTGGCAGGTGTTTTGTCATGTTCGTTGCTCCTCCCGCTATCGCTCATCATTACTGCCGCTCACCAAATCGACCTGATCAATGCCTCATAAAGCTCTGTGAATTTATGTTAAAATACAGCTATCCAGGATTGTATGCAGTGTTACAGCTAGAATTGTCTTCAGACCTTCAAAAAAAAAAAAGAATGGAAGTGACAAATGGCACAAATGTGAAAAATAATGTAGACAATTGCAGCAATGATACTTTATCTTTAAATATTTGCTATATTTAGCAGAACTAAATGCTAGTTTCACGTTCTAGATAAGATTAGCATTAGTGCCACCTACTGGTATTAAGGAAGAGTACATTCGGCTTGTTGTTTTTTTTTCATTTTTTAAATCATCGGATTCTGCCCTAATATTTAAAAAAAAAAAATTCAGTTCGTAGTTCAGAGTGATCAAAAACCCCACATGAGTAACTGGTTATTACAGCTATTTCAGATGTAAAAATACATTAGAGTTGTATCTGTTAAGCTGGGTAAAATATTCATGCCTCTAGATAAATTGATTGTGCAAAAGTATACTGCACTAGTTAATTTAACTCCAGTTGGTTATTCTACCTGAATTAGCACAATGATGCATGTTTTTCTTTTGTGCAGGTGCTTCTTTAAAGCCTTTTCACTTGCTGGAGAAACTCAGGAAAGGGAACGAGTGTTAATTCATTTTTCCAATAGATATTTCCAGTGCAACCCAAACACCACCATGTGTTCTCCAGGTATTTATCGAATTCTGTGTGATACTTCTCATTCTCTAGCTGTTGTCACAGTTTTCCTATATTGATATTTATATGCTCTGTCCAAATGGTTTTACCTCAACCGCTCTTTAACCATAAGTTCCAGAATTTTTTTCTGCTTTTAGTGATGTAACACTTTCTCCAAACATAGGTTACATATATAATTGTGGTATTTGTTTCATTTCTAAATGACAAAATGTATTCTAATATGTGTTAACATGTAGTAGTAATATTATTGTTAACCTATTTATTGGTCAAGTGTATTAATTGATGTTTGTTATTGTATGTACTGTTTATTATTTTGTTATTAATGTTCTTATTGTCTGTTTACACAAAGGGTTCATTTATGTTTTTTTTTTGTTTTGTTAACAAACGTGACTCTGATGATGCTGCCAGCAGACAGCTATTCCTGTAATATGCACCCGATGAAGCGGACTCTCTGATCGGCAGTACATGTAGAGCTGTGCTTCACTAGCATTTTCAGGGCATCTTTTTTCTTTTTTTTTTTTTTTTTTTTTTTTTTTTTTATACCACAAAGAACTCTTCAGTAGCGTTGGCACTAACTCTTAGTTTTATATGAACGGTGAATGTTACATGAAGTTCATGTTTGTCCCATACTTTAACATATGGGAGAGAGCAAATTTTGAGAGCGTTTGCCACGAACAGTTTGTGCCATCACTACTCTCCAGATTTGTACACTGGATTGGATTATATGTACTTTTTCCATTTTTCTTCTTGCACTTTTCATTATTTACATATGCATTTTTTTTTACTGATCATTATGGGACAGCAAACAACGAAGTCATTCCAACCACATATTTTCACATTCAGGGCTGTAATTGTATTATTTAATCATTGACATAGCACCTTGCGCTTATATTTACTAATTATTGCACTTCATTAAAAAATAGAACCTCTCTTTGGTGAGGTTTATGATATATTAATCTTTGAGTTATTTATGATTGTAAGGTAAAATATGTATTTTAAATGTTATAATTTTTTGCGATAGTGGTTCTTTAAAACCTACCTGAAGTGACATGATGGGATAAACATAGGTACACCTAGTTCTACTAAGAAATTGTTTGAAATCCGTTTCTGTTTTCCTAGATAGTAAGTGTTAAAAATTTGAGTTATTTATGCAAATGATTTTGTTGAATTCAGGCCAGTTTCCTGAAAAGTACATAGAAGGCAAAAAACAGTTTTGTCTGTCTGAGAAAACAATGCTGATATTTTAGTGCTGAAATGTTCAAAGAGTCATTACTTCTGTTTGCTTTGCAGCTTAACAAACCATATTTTATGTCTGACTGTCTTGGCTGCTGTTTAGAATGCTGTCTTAAAAATGAAGCCGGTAGGGCTAGTTTAGATGGATGGTTACCATTTGGGATCCCCCACATTGCGTATACAGGCTAATGGAAGCGTTCCTCTTGCGTAATTTACCCTCAATTGCCATGGTTAACGGCTGTTTCACACCAGAGCTGATTTTTGGCGTTTTGATGCAAAGTCAGAACTTTGTGTTAACCAAGGTAAAATCAAAGTCCATAGACTTTAATTTTACCTTTCACATATTATAATGCGATTTAGTGCGGAGCGGTATGATGTAGCCGGAATCTTTTAATTGTCCAGCGCCGGCGTTTTCCCGTTGGGTGAATTAGAACTACTGCCACTAAACATCCCGACGTCAAGTCGCAGATCAATAACGCTTGCAGCAAATTGACTCCTGCAAGCCATATCTAAAGTGAAAGAGCCCTAAGTCAAGCGCCGCGGCCAGTTGAGATTTCCTGAATGCTACACATAGCTTCTGGTATTGGTAGGGTTTGCAGTTACAGTATCCACCTATTATTAAACTTTATAAAGCTCTAACATATTAGATTATATTAACACAGTGCTAGGGCTCAAAATGCGATGAGAAATTGATGCCAAACTATGTCAAACCGTTTTCTCTGTGGTAGCAGAAAAGCATTTTTTTGGCCTTTACGAAATGAGCCGTTAGGAGCCATGTGAACTGGCCCATAACCTGAAAATGAGTCCCTGTTCTATTTTACTAATGTTCTATTTACCATTACTGAAACACATACAATTAATTATCTCATAAGCTTATATTCATTTCAGGTTTGCTTTAACTTCCCTGGCTGTATGATTTCTTCCAGATTGTATTATTTAGAAGCGGTGCAAATTTTTCACAAGCTTTTAGAACCTAAAAATCATACTGTTAGATCTGTGACAGCCCTGCACATTACTTGCCTCCCATGAATCCAACTCGGGATTACCGCTCTGAGCTACAGATTTCCGTTGCGAGCCTGACTCGGCGTTACCGCCAAGAAGGTTAAGTACCTGGCCAGCAGATATTAAATGGATGCATTTTTTTTTTCTAGAGTTTTGCAGTCTGCTCTTTCCTCATACTATAAACCACTAAGGAGAGAGCAGACCCTGAACAGTTTATATACAAAAACTTTTGCGCTTAGGATTCGCTATTGCATGCGTGGATCGCGTTCCAATATTGCTGTATCAACAATCACAAACGAATTTACATAAAAAGTTCGCGCTCACAATCATAAACCAAGTTATACAAAAAAATCTCACAGTCCTTATTCAGGTTATCCACAGACAATCCAGAGCAAGATTCCCGTTCTGTCAGTACTTCCAAGTATAGGCCAGATTTCACGTCATATGCAAGAAAAAATACAGATATAGTGTGATACTGCTAAACAAGCTCTTTTCCAACACCTTCCACGTGTGGTACTCCTTCACTCTAGACACATAAAGCCACCAGTGCAGGGACACCCCCCCGAAGTGCCCGCACTCACCCAAGGGTCCTCCAAAATATCCGGAGGTTAGAATGACAGCATTGGGGGTAACATGGATCCTCACAGATCTAGAGCTCCACTCGTACTGTGGACTAAGGGAGACTCAAATAGTGTAAAAACCTTTATACTTTAATAAACATAAAAAGTATTGCACTCACAAGTGTAGAAGTTTCACAAGCATGTCAGTTTACAGATGCAGTCCCCGGGTGACTGTCCCGACTGATGCCGCCTTGGAAACACGCTCCACGCTGTTCCGTGCACTTCCGCGTCTCGTCTGCTGGTCACGTGTGCCGCCGCTCCACCCTATGCATTTCGTCAAATGATTGACTCATCAGGGGCTGACGGCACACGCCAGACCAGCCTCTAAAAAGGGGTCCTGCCCCTCCCTCCTGCTCCGTGACAACTAAAAGGTTGCTTTTAAAAACCGCTCTCCTCAGCGGCAATCACACAGGGCAATCTCCTTACACGCGTTTTTCCTGCGCTAATACAAAGTCATCCTACGCTAACAGCCTCACCTCCCACCTTATATACCTCCCACCATACATACACAATTTTTCAACGATAAATTCCAGGAACAGCGGATTAAGATTATCACATAAAACCAGCATAAATCATCTCAGTTAGTGTAAACATCCTCCTGTATCACCACCCTTACCTCCCACCATATACAGACCAATTTCCCACACTAAAATCCTAAAATGGGAATCAAACTTAGTAAACCCACCCACATCAGATCTCACAAAAGGCAGATCACATTTCCCTCAGATCTATGAATTGCTGAGGAAACAATTTATATCCAGATCCACATTCAATCCTTTTGGACTAAGTGTTTCCATCTCGTATATCCAACGGGTCTCCTTTTTAGATATCTCACGCAATTTATTGGACCCTCTCCAACCGGGATAGAGTTTCTCTACTCCACAAAAAAACATTTGATCAGGATTGCACTGGTGTTTTTCCTTAAAATGTAGAGAAACACTGTGCAACTCGAAGCCCTTTTTTATATTATTAATGTGTTCCCCGATTCGTTCTTTCAGGGACCTGGTAGTGCGGCCCACATATTGTAGGCCGCAAGTACACCAGATCACATAAACAACATGGGAGGTGGCACAGGTTATAAAACTTTTTATGTCAAAGGAACGCCCATTTTGTTCTGAAACGATTTTTTTGCACTTTTTTCCCTTGGGCTTCTCTACAACATTTACATCCCCTGCACGGAAAGAACCCCTTCGCCTGCCACCCCTCAAAACGCGGCAGTGCAGGTGGCGCCACACAGCTAGGGGCTAGCTGATTCTTTAAATTAGTTGCTTTTCTATACACAAACGAAGGTCTGGGGGGTAGTACGTCTTTCAAGACATGATCCCCCTGTAGAACATCCCAGTGCTTGTGGAAGATCTGTTCAACCTGTTTAAATTGTGAGGAGAAATTAGAAAAAAAGGGCTATTTTCCTTCATACTCACCTTTTCTTGTGAATGGACCAACCGGCCCCGATCAGTATTAGCAATCTCATATTGAACTTTCCTCAACCATTCTGGGTTGTATCCCTTCTCCACAAACCTATCTTTTAAGGTCTCTGATTGTAGATAGTAATCAGTTAGATTGGAACAATTCCTCCTAACTCATGTAAATTGGCTCTTGGGGACTCCTCTGAGCCAACTGGGGTGATGGCAGCTCGTGGTCTCAATGTAGCCATTCCGATCGGTGGGTTTGAAAAAGCACCTAGTGCTAAAACCTATCCCTTTCCTACTGATCTCCAGATCCAAAAAATGGATACTCTCCCTACTGTGTTCAGAGGTGAGTTGGATGTTAGGTCTTAGGGTGTTAATCCTAGACATAAACTCTCCAAATGCCTCCTCATCCCCTTTCCAGAGGATGAGGAGGTCATCTATGTACCTTTTCCAAAGGAGCAAATTTTCACCCCCTATGGAGATGGCCTCCTCCTCCCACAGTGCCATATACAAATTTGCCAGTGAGGGCGCATAGGCCGCCCCCATAGCGCATCCGTATATCTGCCTATAATACCCACCCCCATGCCAGAAATAGTTCTTCTTGAAGGCGAAGTCCAGCAGGTCCATCAAAAAGTTGATCTGACCCGTTGGAACATCGTTTTCCACCGAAAGGAATGACCTTGCTGCTTCAATCCCCTCCTCATGTGGGATATTAGTGTAGAGTGAACCTACGTCTGCCGTGGCCAAAAGGACATCCCCTTCCACACATAGAGAGTCAAGAGTTTGTAGCACATGTTTAGTATCAGTTAATACCCTGGGTAATGTTCTGATCAGGGGCTGGAGAAAGCTATCCAAGTACTGTCCCAGTCTATGGGTAATAGACCCCATACCGCTTAGGATTGGTCGACCAGGGGGGTCCGTAAGACTTTTGTGCATTTTCGGTAACTGATACATTACAGGTACTTTAGGAGCCGAGGGAACCAAGAAATCACACTCTCTCTTAGTTAGAAACCCTGCGAACAGCCCCTCATCCAACAGGAGGGACAATTCCCTTTTGTACTGAATGGTTGGGTTACCACCAAGTCTCTCATATGTTTGGGTATCAAACACCAATCGGTCCAGTTCCTTTAGGTATTGTTCTTTCCTTAAAATTACCACCCCTCCCCCCTTATCAGCAGATCACACTACAAGTTCTTTCTTCTTGAGGATCCCCTCCACCGTTTAATGAACATTTTCAAATTTCCCTGGTTTGATTTTCCTCAAATCTTCCAGGACCCTATCTTTAAATATTTCCACAGTATTACGATTTGAAACGTCTAAAGGATTAAATGTGGATGCATTTTTGAACCGTAATGTAGTTCCAACACTGTTGGCTCTATTATTTGGTCCCTCTTTCTGCAAGAAATATTTCTTCACATTCAATTGTCTAGTATACTTCTGTACATCAATAAAAACATCAAATTTATTCACATTTCTTTTTGGGGCAAATTTTAGCCCATGATCTAGTAGCCTCATTTCAGTTTGATTTAATTCGACCCCACTTAAATTGAACACCCCCCCCCCCCCCCTACCACTGCTTTCTTCTTTTGTTCCCTTCTGCCGGCTCTACACCCCCTTCTACTCCTCTTTTTCTTGGACTAGGGTGGTAATCTCCCCCATACTCGCCTCCCCTCCAATCCTCTTTCCAATATCTGGGGTGCTGGGCTAAAAAAGAAGGCTGTTCATATTCTCTCTCAGCTAGGGGCTGATATCTATTAAAGGTTTGAACCGGTGGGTTATACCCAAATTGGCCACCTCTCTTATTCCCAATCCAATGGGGTTGGCCCCTATTCCCCATTCTGTTGTTAATCCCACCTCGTCTGTACTCACCTTGTCCGGCAGGTCTGGGAACATTCCCCTCGGGGCGAGGTTGCCCTACTTCTATGGTGGGTGGTTCGGGGGCCTGCTGTATTATTACCTGATTTTCCCCTTACCCATTAGTCGAATTCCTATTTACTTTCTCCTTCTTTTCTTTAATTCTTTTTTCCACAATGGGTTGCCATTTGTATGCTAATTTGCGTTTAAAAGCATCATAGTCTCTTGCAAACTTCCTCTGTTTATCAATAATAATATTTTTCTCACTACTAGCTAGTTGCTCCTGAATCTTTTTGCTCCTCACTGAATAAAGTTCAGTATTTTTATGGGGCTCTAATTTAATTTTCATAGTTTCTATTTCCCCTCCTAATCTTTCTAATCTCGCTGTCTTTCTTTTAATCAACAATTCTATAAGGCCCAATCCACTCTTTGTAAAATATTCTTCCCATGCCTGACTATTTTCCTCGGTATCTTCCCCATCATCCGGGGTCATATCCCATCTTAGTTTGTTAGGGACAATACCTTCCTTGTGGTACTTTTTAAGGGCCGCGATATCCCACCATGTTTGTTGTTCCCTCCCCAAGGTGGTATGAAGTGATCTGAAGTCACCCTCAATATCTACCGGTCCCGGAGCTGTCTCTTTAAATATCTCGTCTAGGTTAATGGCTCGCCTTCTAGAATTATCAAAAATATCTGAATTTGAAATATCCATAGCTGCAATGAGTAAATACACAAACACAGATTATATACAAAAACTTTTGCGCTTAGGATTCGCTATTGCATGCGTGGATTGCGTTCCAATATTGCTGTATCAACAATCACAAACAAATTTACATAAAAAGTTCGCGCTCACAATCATAAACCAAGTTATACAAAAAAATCTCACAGTCCTTATTCAGGTTATCCACAGACAATCCAGAGCAAGATTCCCGTTCTGTCAGTACTTCCAAGTATAGGCCAGATTTCACGTCATATGCAAGAAAAAAATACAGATCTAGTGTGATACTGCTAAACAAGCTCTTTTCCAACACCTTCCACGTGTGGTACTCCTTCACCCTAGACACATAAAGCCACCAGTGCAGGGACACCCCCCCGAAGTGCCCGCACTCACCCAAGGGTCCTCCAAAATATCCGGAGGTTAGAATGACAGCATTGGTAGTAACATGGATCCTCACAGATCTAGAGCTCCACTCGTACTGTGGACTAAGGGAGACTCAAATAGTGTAAAAACCTTTATACTTTAATAAACATAAAAAGTATTGCACTCACAAGTGTAGAAGTTTCACAAGCATGTCAGTTTACAGATGCAGTCCCCGGGTGACTGTCCCGACTGATGCCGCCTTGGAAACACGCTCCACGCTGTTCCGTGCACTTCCGCGTCTCGTCTGCTGGTCACGTGTGCCGCCGCTCCACCCTATGCATTTCGTCAAATGATTGACTCATCAGGGGCTGACGGCACACGCCAGACCAGCCTCTAAAAAGGGGTCCCGCCCCTCCCTCCTGCTCCGTGACAACTAAAAGGTTGCTTTTAAAAACGATTAAAAACCGCTCTCCTCAGCGGCAATCACACAGGGCAATCTCCTTACACGCGTTTTTCTGCGCTAATACAAAGTCATCCTACGCTAACAGCCTCACCTCCCACCTTATATACCTCCTCACCTCCCACCATACATACACAATTTTTCAACGATAGACCCTGAACAGTGTTGGTATCTCTCCTGATCATGGGATTAGTGTAAACTGACTGGATACTCTGTATACAGCTTCCCGAATGGCTTTGTGGAAAGAGGGTTGCTACTTCAGTTTCACTACCTTATCTATAAAAATAAGGCTGGCTGCTGCTTAACTAGTTAGCATTACTGCAAATTAATACAAAATACACAAGTGCCCAAAAAAGTGGTTCATATTATAGATCTCTGTGTATCATAATTTTAGTACAGCGCTAACACATTCGCTTATGTATTATTCTGTGTTTTAGATGGAGTTCACTGTCTTACCTGTGCAATCATGCTTCTCAACACCGACCTGCATGGGCATGTAAGTATTTTAATAATGAAAACCTCCTATGTTGTCACAGCTATTTCATGAATTAATGCAAGCAATCTATAAACATTAGAGCTTTAACACTTTGGGCAGAAAGCAAAAGACATATAGTTTGACAGCTGCTTACTTGTCGATTTAAAAGGCATATTTATTTTCATCAGATGTTTTCTGATGGCTAGTACAATGATTGTATAGGTAGTTACCCAAAAGTGTAATGGCATTGGCGGATAATAAAATAAATAACCTTGATTGGCCCCAAGATAGCAGATTTGGCCTACCCCTGCTCTCTACTTGTCTTTTTTGGAAAAATGTAGTGGGGCTGGGGTCAGCCAGGCCCTAGGCACCTGCCTAAGGAGCCTTGTGGATGATCTGGTTCTACTGGGAGCACCCAGACAAGACTATACTGTAATATTTATAGATAGATACTGCACTTTGTAAGAATTGACAATTCCCAACAAAAGTACAAATAAACTAGCAAGAATATACCTTTGAAAATATATATGTGGCTGTGTGTAAAAAAAAAAAATCTTTCTCAAACTGTTTTTTAAGTGTCTATGTCTTTATAATTTATAATTATAATTATGTCTATTTAATCCACAATAACTTTATAATGATGTATGTCACCAATTTTTTGGGGGTGGGCAGGGGAAACAAACTCTACTTTCTTCAGGTGCTAATTTTCCCCCTATAATTTTTTCTTATGCAATTTAAATGGAAATATGATAAAAAATACATTGATTCTTAGTTTTCATCCATTGTAGTTTTAAAATGACAAGTGCTACTGTAGATACAAACCACAGATTATATTTTGCTATTTATCCCAAAACCTGAATTAACTTGCTAGAAAAATGTATGGTGGCTATATTTGATTTTGAAATTAATGTATATTTTTAATATATTGTGTTTAATGGTACAAATGTGGGGCAAAACTGTGTCTCTACTCTGTTGGGATTTATATCCTGAGCATCCTAGTCTCAAGCCATGTCAGACCACTCTTAAGGGGCCCATACACCTAACGATTTTCCCACCGATATACAGCCGTTTCGATCACAGTGATCTAAATGGCTGTGAAATCGCCGTGCACACTGCTGACAGAACGATCGATTTCTGTCCGAAATCGATCGTTCCCGTCGTTTCCCGTCGACCCATCCGTGCGGAAGATTTTTCTTGGTCGCCGGCGGGTCGGGAGTGCGTCGTTAGCGGCGTTCGAATGCCCGACGACAACGCAATACAGCGGTAATACATTACCTGCTCCAGCCGGCGCGAGTCCCCTGGTCTTCTTCTCCGCTTCGGGCTCCAGAGCTACACAGAACTTCCTGTCCCAGCAGGAAGTTTAAACAGTAGAGCGCCCTCTACTGTTTAAACTTTCCCTGGACAGGAAGTTCAGCAGCCGGAGCGTGGCGGGGCCGGAGCGGAGAAGAAGACCAAGGGACTCGCGCCGGCCGGAGCAGGTAATGTATGCAGGGGGGGCGGCAGCAGCGGCAGATCCACAGATTGTGATCGGTTTCAGGCTGAAATCGATTCACAATCTGTTTGCAGTAAAGGTGGCCATACGATCCCTCTCTGATCAGATTCGATCAGAGAGGGATCTATCTGTTGGTCGAATCTGATGGAAAATCGACCAGTGTATGGCCACCTTTATAGGCTCTGGAACTTGAGTTATTGTTTATTTAGCATCAGACAATACAGACAACAGAGGATAGAATAAACCCATCCATAGTGCTTTTGGGAACTTCAGCAACCCAAGTGCAAAACATTATGCATAGATATTACATGGTGCGAAAACCTCTAGAAGTATAGGCACATGTTCATTTGAATGAATACGTTTTCCAAATACAGAAGATATTAGGGGGATGACCTTGCCCATGCAAGCTTAAAGCCTAGAGCAGGGGGTGACTGGGTTTGATGACCAAGGAGCTAGTGGATGAGGCAGCAACTCTTTTGACATCTGGTATAAATGTGGATGTGTATCTCAAGGGGGACATTGATGACTCCTGTACTTGTCTGAAAAGATGATTGATGTCATTCCCTATCTAAATAAAATCCAAGAGATAAAAAACGCATGCCTACTTCAACAATACTTTCTTAAAACCCCCTATAATATTATGCACATGAACACATTTGCTCACAATATCAAGCCACTATCAGTATGCTGAATTGCTGCATACAATACCTCAGGCACAGAGAGCATGGGATATCTAGCTGTCTGCAATGCACAATCCATTCTTATCTCTTTTTGTGTTTCCAGTGCCTACGGGATTCTACTTCAGTGATATATGGATTGTGATAACAATAAGCCTTATAAAACTATCAGGATGTTTTTTCAATGCATAAATAATAATAGAGATCAATCCATTCAGTTATAAAGCACATACAATCTCAAAATACCTTGATACATTTATAATTAAACCAATTATATTTAAAAATAACAATGTTTCAGGCTAGATTCACAGTGGGACGTTGCGTTTTGATGCCACGTTAAAGTCGCACCGCAAGCTTACAACGCAACGCGCCCAAAAAGTGGCAACTCAGCGTTACCGTCGCATACAGCAGATACAGTAAAAAATACAGGCAATGAAAAGTATGCTTCCAAGTCATTACTGAGCATGTGCAAACAGTCCAACGCAGCTAATAAGGTGTATAACGCACTGCATGCAGTATTTTTACTTAACGTGCAGCGCTGGACACCAACGCAACGTGTGCACTGTGAACAGGGCATTGATTTTTCATTGCAGTGAGTTATTCTGCGTTAAATGCTGTTTTAACGCGCGACTTTAACGTCCCACTGTGAACTTAGCCTAAAAGAATAAAGGAAAGGGGGGAAAAAAGAAGTAATACTGTAAATGAAAGTTGCTGCTTATCTGTTCTTGGTTAACCCTTTATGATCTTTACCCCCTTATTTGTAGTATTCAGCAACTGGGAATGGTTGCTGTGCACTAATGATGCAAATGTGCTACATACAATACAGCAAAATTGTTCAATTTTTAGCTATATTAAATAAAATTGATAAAATAGAAATGGTTATTTGATCAAAGGGTGTAATTGCTTTTTTAAAGAAAAAAACCCCCTCCAGGTTTGAAGTGCAAAGCAAATATTCAAACTGCTTATTTTAGATGTAGGAAATATTCTAGATATAATAATATCATTTTGCACTTGTAGACAGACTGTTTAAGGTTTTGGTGCAACCTAGATCTAATCAGACTGCAAGCAATCCAACTAACCAGGTATTGCATACCACAGAATAGATTAACAATATCTTTATTCAAATGCACCATCTGAATACCAATACATGAATCACCTCAATAGTGCTAAAAGCTAAAAATGCAATGCAAGAAAACTCACTTCAAAACACACTTTACATTTTAAAGGAGTGCATCCATATCTCACATGGGCAATCTCAGAGCACCAAATAATTCCAAATGATTCTTCAGAGCACATCTCAATACACATGCAAGGGCACCATGCACATAAACAATTACTGTACCTGGTTAGATAATCGATAAGGAGAGTAGGAAACCAAATGCTTATCTCACAATTAACAGTACACCCGACATTCATGTGTGTCCTACGCTGCTAGGGCTTTCATGTAACAGAGGAGTACTAGAGGGCAGGGACGCTCTCCGACCTCAATCACGAGTAATCCTGAGTGATTACTCGTGATTCAAATGAGGTTTAATTACAGCAGGTGTGCGGCGGGGATGAAAGGGTTATTTACCCATAAATCGGTCGTCCTTCCTGCGCTCCAAAGCGGTCCATGTGTCCTATTAGTCGTGTCCAAGCCTCGCTGCCGTCACTTCCTCAATCCGGCTTGAAGGAGGAAGTGACGGAAGCGAGGCTTCGACACGACTAATAGGACGCATGTACCACTTTGGAACGCAGGGAGGATGCCGATTTATGGGTAAATAACCCTTTTATCCCCCGCTGCACACCTGCTGTAATTAAACCTCATTTGAATCACTAGTAATCACTCATGATTACTGATATTTGAGGTTGGAGAGCATCCCTGCGAGGGGATCTAATCGCTGCCTTCAGGGTTTTTCTCATACCTTCTGTTTTTTTAAAGAAGAGCTGTCAGCCATACTATCTCTGAACCCCCCCCCCCCCCACATATATAAGTAGATAAATACTTGCCCTACTTACATAACCTATGTATTGCACTGTTCACATTTTGATTTTAGTGATTTTTCTACAGTAAAAAAAGAGAAAATCCTTCTTAGCATTTCCCATTTTAAGTGTGGCTATTTTGAAGCCAATCCTGATGTAATTTCCTCCCTCTACTATCATCTGCCTGATTTGCCCGCCCTTCACTATAGAAGGTGCATTGTCTCAGCATGAGAAATATTGGCCAATCAGAGAGGAACAGAGGTGTGGGAGGGGGAAACAGGAGGGAAAGAGGCTTCAGCCAATCAGGCTGCATTAGTTAAAGGAATCGTCGGGCATAAAAATAGTTTCACTTACCTGGGGCTTCTACCAGCCCCATGCAGCCATCCTGTGCCCTCGTAGTCACTCACTGCTGCTCCAGTCCCCTGCCGCCAGCTAGTTTCATTTTTGCCTACCTCTGGGTCGGCGGGCACATACATTCTTACGCGTTAGTGGTACACATAAATTTTTACGCGTTGCACCACTAACGCGTAAAAATATGTGTTAATGTTCCTGGACCAGCGGGAATGCGTAAAAATGTACTCAATGCAGCCTGCGGACCCCGAGGTCGGCAAAAACAAAACTAGCTGGTGGCGGGGGACTGGAGCAGCAGTGAGTGACTACGAGGGCACAGGATGGCTGCATGGGTCTGGTAGAAGCCCCAGGTAAGTGAAACTAATTTTTTTATTTTTTTTTATACCTGACGATTCCTTTAAGTCTGAGGGGAAAGTAGAAAAGCAAAAAAGGACGACCCAGCATGCCTTGCAACTTCCTTTTTGTTTTCCTAAATTTTGTGTGTACCAAATAAGCCAGGTGAACTGGGGAATGGTCATTTATCAACAAGAAAAGTACCGTATATACTCGCATACAAGCCGAATTTTTGACCCCCAAAAAGGGGGTCAAAAGTTGGAGGGTCGGCTTGTATGCGAGTCTCTATTGTGGTGGTGGTGGTCCGCGGCGCCGCCCGCTCGCTCCCTCCCTCCCGCTCGCTCCCTCCCTCCGCGGCCGCCGCTGCTATTACCTCTTCAGCCGGCGGCCGCTTCCTCTACTGCGGGTGCTCCTCTTGCTCTGCTCGCCGTGTATCACAGCAGCGCGCCCGGCGCTGCTGCTGTGATGAGGCAGGAGAGAGCGGTTCCCCTGGTAACGGCGTCGCCGTTACCAGGGGAACCGCTCTCTCCTGCCTCGTCACAGCAGCAGCGCCAGGCGCGCTGCTGTGATACACGGTGAGCAGAGCGAGAGGGGCACCCGCAGTAGAGGAAGCGGCCGCTGGCTGAAGAGGTAATAGCAGCGGCAGCCGCGAAGGGAGCTGCGGGCGGGCGGACGGGGGATCTGGCTAAACTGGGCACTATACTGGCTAAACTGGACACTTTACTGGCTATACTGGGCAGTTTACTAGCTATACTGGGCATTATACTGGCTAAACTGGGCACTATACTGGCTAAACTGGGCACTATACTGGCTAAACTGGGCACTTTACTGGCTAAACTGGACACTTTACTGGCTATACTGGGCAGTTTACTAGCTATACTGGGCATTATACTGGCTAAACTGGGCACTATACTGGCTAAACTGGGCACTATACTGGCTAAACTGGGCACTATACTGGCTAAACTGGGCACTTTACTGGCTATACTGGGCAGTTTACTAGCTATACTGGGCATTATACTGGCTAAACTGGGCACTATACTGGCTAAACTGGGCACTATACTGGCTAAACTGGACACTTTACTGGCTATACTGGGCAGTTTACTAGCTATACTGGGCACTATACTGGCTAAACTGGGCACTATACTGGCTAAACTGGGCACTATACTTGCTATACTGGACACTTTACTGGCTATACTGGGCATTATACTGGCTAAACTGGGCACTATACTGGCTAAACTCGGCACTATACTTGCTATACTGGACACTTTACTGGCTAAACTGGGTACTATACTGGCTAAACTGGGCACTATACTGGCTAAACTGGGCACTATACTGGCTAAACTGGGCACTATACTGGCTAAACTGGACACTTTACTGGCTATACTGGGCAGTTTACTAGCTATACTGGGCACTATACTGGCTATACTGGGCACTATACTAGCTATACTGGGCACTATACTAGCTATACTGGGCACTTTACTAGCTATACTGGGGCACTACCTACCCATACTGGGCACTATACTAGCTATACTGAGGCACTACCTACCCATACTGGGCACTATACTAGCTATACTGGGACACACTGGGGGGATCACGTGGCCTGCACCAATCCAGCATTTCCTACCCCCGGCTTATATGGGGGTCAATCATTTTTCCCTGTTTTTTAGGTAAAAGTTGGGGGGTCGGCTTATATGCGGGTCGGCTTATATGCGAGTATATACGGTAAGTGATTTTAACGTTTGCATTGCCTGGTCAGCATCTTTATTAATTGTTTACCAGATAAAAATAAAGAATTGTTTTTTGATTTTATGCCCGACAGTTACACTTTAAAGAGTACTTATGGTAAAACTGACAGAACCTCATGACAGGCTTTATAAAAATGATGGGTGGGAGGGGGTGCAAGCTAAAATACTTGCCTGCCCTTGCATCATCCCTTTAAGCAGGTGATCGCTCAGTTTGTTGAAAATCAAATTTAGCCCAATATCTTGGAAACGTAAATAGAAGGGAATTTACTTTTATTTACTTAGAAATGGTTTCTGGTAGTGTTCTTTTGCTGAAAAGTTCAAATGGTTATTACTTACTGTTTTGTTTTGCAACTGAATAAATCTGATTTTGTACCCGACTAACATGGCTGTCTTAAAAATTCAGATCTAAATCTGAAAATAAAACTGTGAGACTCTGTTTCTAAAGTTGTATTTACCATTAGTACTACACCTACAATTCATTACCTCCTAAGTTTAGTACAGGTTTGCTGTAACGCTTTAACAACCATCTGGCCACCCACCACAGGGATGTTGCAAGTCTTTCATGGAAGCCTAGGTAGCCTGGTCTTTGCTGAGTCCAATCCACACTCTCTCCCCACCATGATATGGTGAACTGCATTTGCAATCTGGAGGTTTTGAGTATTGTATGTAAGGAGGGTGCAGGCCGCCAACAACGCAACATTTAGATCCAGCATAATGACACCCATCCACATCATGTTTTTTTTTTTTGGGGGGTGGAGTCAGCTTTCTGGTTGTTCTTTTTCTCCCTTTCCTCACCCTGTATTATAATTAGTCAAAGGTGGCCATCTCCCCTGCCTTTTTCTTAGTCTACACCTTCCTATGCTATGCAGCTTGGCCACTAGAAATTTGTAGCAGTGTAATTACATTTCCACAGACACAGGAAACCTGAGCCACCATGCTAAGCTGGGGCCATTTGGTGCTTGTAAGATGATATGAGTTAATTTGGCAGTGGAAATGCTAGTCGGTTAAGAAAATAAATGTATGAATGTCAAAACATTCTTTAAAGAGAATCTGTATTGTTAAAATCGCACAAAAGTAAACATACCAGTGCGTTAGGGGACATCTCCTATTCCCCTCTGTCACAATTTCGCTGCTCCTCGCCGCATTAAAAGTGGTTAAAAACAGTTTTAAAAAGTTTGTTTATAAACAAACAAAATGGCCACCAAAACAGGAAGTAGGTTGATGTACAGTATGTCCACACATAGAAAATACATCCATACACAAGCAGGCTGTATACACCCTTCCTTTTGAATCTCAAGAGATCATTTGTGTGTTTCTTTCTCCCTGCAGTTCTCATGCACGGAAGTTTCAGGCTGCTCTTTTTTCTCCTGCAAACAGCTTTGCCCTTGTCTGTAATTCTTCAGTATGTGAAAGCCCAGTCAGCTCAGAGGACGATTTATCCAGCTTGTAAAAGATAAGAGAGAAGAGAGAAGCTGCCCTAATCTAAATAATACACAGGCAGTGTGCATAGAGGGGCCTGGAAGGGGGAATTCATAGCAGAACCACAACACTGAAGAACTTGGCAGCCTTCCAGACACAGGCTGACAAGTCTGACAAGGGAAAGATACATTGATTTATTACAGAGACTGTGATAGCAGAAAGTGCTGCAGTAAGCCAGAACACATTAGAATAGCTTTTGGAACTTGTAGGATGATAAAAAACAGGATGAAATTTTTGTTACGGAGTCTCTTTAATGAATATCTGCTCACAGACTCCTAAAGTACTATACAGTAGTGCTTACTTTACTAAGAACAATCAGTGCCATGATAAATACAGTAGCAATAAAAAGTATGTGAACCCCTTGGAATTATATGGATTTCTGCACAAATTGGTCATAAAATGTGATTTGATCTTCATCTAAGTCACAACAATAGACAATCACAGTCTGCTTAAAGAGAACCCGAGGTGGGTTCTAAGAACGCTATTTGCACACAGAGGCTGGGTCTGCATGTAATACCCAGCCTCTGTTGCTATACAGTTTCCCCCACAGGCCCCCCTGCACTCTGCTTGCCCCCCATAAATCATACGCCGAGGCGTCGACACAGCGTGTCGCAGCCGGCTGTTTACTCTTGGAAGTTTCACTCTCGCTGCTCCCCGCCTCCTCCATAGCACCAGTCCCCGCCCGCATCCTTTCCCTCCAATCAGTGGGGAGGGGAGGGACGCGAACGGGAAGCGGTGCTATGGAGAAGGCGGGGAGCGGCAGAGACTGACACTTCCAAAAGTAAACAGCCGGCTGCGACACGCTGTGTGTCAACAGCTCGGCGTATGATTTATGGGGGGCAAGCAGAGCGCAGGGGGGCTTTTGGAGGGAAATGTATCGCAACAGAGGCTGGGTCTGCATGTGCAAATAGCGTCCTTAGAACCCACCTCGGGTTCTCTTTAAACGAATACCACACAAATAATTAAATGTTTCCATGTTTTTATTGCACACCATGTAAACATTCACAGTGCAGGTGGAAAAGGTATGTGAACCCTTGGATCTCCTTTGGCAGCAATAACTTCAACCAAACGTTTCCTGTATTAGCAGATCAGATGTGCACAATGGTCAGGAGTAATTTTTGACCATTCCTCTTTACAGAACTGTTTCAGTTCAGCAATATTCTTGGGATGTCTGGTGTAAATCGCTTTTTTGAGACCATGCCACAGCATCTCAATCGGGTTGAAGTCAGGACTCTGACTGGGCCACTCCAGAAGGCGTATTTGGTTCTGCGACGATTCATTAGATAAAAAAAATGTTTTTTCCAGCACCATTAGCTCTTAGTAACTGTTTGAAGATATTTTAGTTACATCAACAAAAAGATGCATTAGGCACAGTGGAAAAAAAAACAGCCAAAAGCCTAACTGGGTATCTTTTCTTTCTTCATTCTTGTGGATGTCTAATTGGATACCTATAATCTCTAGGTGGTAAGTTGATGATTTTTATTTCCTGTGTGTTTTTCCATACATAACACTCCACATGTGCTAGATCATGTTATTCCATATACATTGCCTCTTGACATCTAAATGTCTTTTTTTCTCATTGACTTGCAAACATTTGTCTCTCCTAAAGGTGCCCATTAGTGTGATTTTTAGCGAACAAACTTGGTTTCGAAAAGATCATTCAGATCGAAAGAATGGATGGTATTTCATTGATCCACAGCATTAAATAATCCAATTTGTGACTGTATCTAAGGGTACATACACACGGCATACAAATATCTTTAGCTGCGAGGCAGGAACAAAAGACAGACTATTGCAGTGTGCGGTTTTGAGCAACCGTTTGCTCCAGCAACAAGTGTACAAACGCGACAACATACTGAGTGATCTCAGAACGGAAGCAGTCTGCCACGGACTTGTAAAGTGATTAACGTCGTCTGCTTCCAAGCTGTCCCCAATCTGTCCGTCTTTAAGACATTTGTACACATAACACAACAACTCTAAATTGCGAGTCGGTTTGCACTACGAAAATTGTGAGCGATCGGACGGTTTGATCTCTCACGCTAGGGTTTGTTGGCAGATAGTCTTTGTCACACACTGAATACTCACAGAGCAGTTGTTGCACAAACCATCCTCCCTCACCTGTTTTGAGATACATTTGTTTGCCGTGTGTTTGCCTCAAAGGACATCTGAGGTTAAAATACATTTTTTTAATCTATCCTCATTCTCCTAAAAATGACTTTTTTAGATATCTCACAGTTTTATTTTATATTTAAATCTAGTTTGTAAGTGTTTGTTTACTGTTTCATTGTCTCTGCTCAATGACCCCTTCATTGGAGTATGCCAGAGCTCAAATCTATGAATTATTGAGCCTTTTTATCTTTCTCGCTCTTAGTAAAGTGTTTTACGGCTGTAATTACTTATCAGTGAAGGTTTTGCTATAGTCTGACCCAGTCCAACCCGGACAGAAACTGTAACTTGCATACCTGATGCATAACTCTTTTAGGCAGAGAAAGAAAAAATGGAACTCAGCATAGTTATTTGTCTGCTTGGCACTGTACATGCACATGTCTGTCTCATCATGCCACATGTCACCTCGGTTGTCCTTTAAAGAGAATCTGTACTCTAATATTCTTACAATAAAAAGCATACCATTCTATTCATTATTTTCTCCTGTGCCCCTCTGTGCTGTTTCTGCCACTCTCTGCTGCAATCCTGGCTTGTAATTAACAGTTTTAGGCAGTGTTTACAAACAAACTAACCAGCTTCTAATAGGCTCAGCTAAGCATAGTGTGTGAGTCATTCAGAGTGTGCAGGGGGCCTGCAGAGGGTGTGTATCGCTTCTACCAATCACAAGCAGCCCTGCACATTCCACACAATCAAGCCTTAGCCCGACAAACAGGACAGAGGAAAGATACATTGATTTATTACAGAGACAGTGCAGTTAGGAAAGACTGCAGTAAGCCAGAGCAGATTAGAACAGGCATAGGAACTTATAGGATAGAAGAACTAAGGCTGAAACATTTGTTACAGAGTCTCTTTAGGGCTGGTTCAGACGGATGTTTGGAGGCGTTGCGTTTGCTGGCGTCGCGTTCAGCAGCGTTCGTGTGCGTTTGGATGCGGTCGCGTTTTTTCTTCCCGTAGGGGAACATTACCCGTCGCGGTTAACCTCCCCTGGAAGCTACATGTAGCTTCCAGGGGCTCCTTGAACGCCAGGGAAAATCGGGACCCAAACGCCGCGTTTTTGTAAACGCGCTTGAAAGCTTGGTAGAAACGCTCCCATTCACTTGAATGTAAGCGTTTAACACCAAGCCCTGAACGCTGGCAGTAAACGCTCTGCAAGCGTCCGTCTGAACCAGCCCTTAAGCCTGTTCTGACGATATCTATAAAAAAGCCATGTAAATAGACCATTTCTTTAATTCTTTTACAGCCAGTTTATTTAGAGGCTTACAAGTGCTGCAGGCCAATTTATTTTAGCACATTTTTTATTTTTTATTTGTTAGTCTTCTTTGCTTCTAATTAGTACTTCTGTAATGCGTAATAACTAGCGGACAGTGTGAGACAATAATAGAGGACTTCTACGTTCAGTTTCTATATTTTCTGCTAGTAGAGAGAGAGAGTAAAGCATTCCAAGAATGTACAGCACAACAAGTTCTGAGGACTGAGGTCAAAAGCAGTGCACTTATCTCATGGGATAATTCAATTGAAGCTGCTGATGGCTTAAGGAAAAGAACAATAATAGTTTAGGATCAATTGGGTGAATGCAGTTTTTATGCAGTACGATCTGAATAATCTGATTGAAAATGGGACTGGTCACTAAAAATTGCATGGCATTTTATTCATCCATCTGTGGCTTTCAATTTTCATTGCACTTTACAGTATATTAACCGTAACCTCGAATTAATAATGCTAACCATATAACCTTTTATTAAACTGGGTTGCGTGTGGTAGCATGTAATGTATTTTTTTCTGTTAATTTCTACATAAGAAGTAAAAATACTTACCAGGCTTTCAGTAAGATTGCCTGTATTTTCTCTGAAATGATACGGAATGGACAAGGTAGAAATGACAGAACAGAATCTCATGTGCTGCAAAGCGCCAAGACAAAGATTTCACATCCTGGGACCAGGCTGGGGATATTGTTAAATAGAAGTTTTAGAAACTCACACTTAATATCTGGGCACTTTTTTAGTGTACACATATTACCATTATTATCAGCAATTATTAGGCAATTAGTAATAAGTTTGATCAAAATGTAGGTGAGGGGAGAATAGTTTCAAACCCGTCAGTAATGCCCTCAGTATAGCCATGTCTGCAGGGCCATATCCCTCCACAAATATTGGACCCCAACCTCCCCGTCTCCTCCAGTTCTACCTTCTATGTAGAGAGCTGCAGGGGATAATTAGGATGATTTATATTCGTCTGTGATGGCAGGGGTATTTCTCTCTCTCTCCTCATATCCCTGCTACTTTTGGGCCTCTGGCCAGCTCCCCTCTCTTCGATAACCATTCCCTACTGGTGTTTCTGTGATGTGCAGATGTGAAGGTAGCTGGTTGGAGAGTGAAACAGATGGGAGTAAAGGTGGAAGTGAAATATTGTAATACATCGTTCACTACACCATCAACGAACTAATCTTTGCTTCCAATCTATCACAACCAACAAGAAAAATCCAAATTTTGGTTAGACGAAAATTCATTCGGACGACATTTTTTTCACTCGTTTATAATCGATTGTGTGCACCAATAGAGATTATTTACAGCTAATCCGATCAGAATTTCTTAACGCTCGAACGATTTTTCGCTAGAAATTGGACTGGTAGTGGCCAGCTTAAAGGGAGAGCTGCTAGTTTCTTGCCAACTATAAAACATCATAATGCTTCCATTTACTGCTAAGCATGGGGTAAATTAAAGCAATTTTGAACCCGATTTAAATGAATTAAATGAAGTGTGCTTTTTAGAAGTTGACTCCGCTACCATGTCACCATGACAACCTAGCGGTCCGGCAACAAAACTGTCACCATGGCAACTGAATGGCTGTCTTTTCAATGAAATGGTCACCAATGTAACCTAGTAGTCGTCATAACAATGCAACAGAATGGTCGCCATGGCAACCTAGTGGTCACCATGGCAACCTAGTGGTCGCCATGGAAAAGCAACTGAATGGTCTCCATGGGGCAATGGAGTGGTTGCCATGGGGTCCTCATGGCAACCAAATGCAATTGTCGCCATGGCAACCAAACTGAATAGTCACCATGGCAACCAGTGGTCGCCATGGCAACAACAAATGGTCACCATTCCAACCATACAGAATGGTCGCCATGGCAACCAAATGTTATACACTGATGTATTTGCGCACGTTGATCCACATTGTTTAAATCCGATCAGCAACATGGTAGTGTGCTTAGGCACTTAAAGGACCACTACTGTGAAAAAAGTAGGTAGTTAAAATCTGACAGAACCGATAGGTTTTGGGCCAGTCCATGTCCTCATGGGGGATTCTCAGGGGTTGTTTTGTCATTTCTTTTGTCAGTTAGACTTTGCAACTGCTGTTGACAACCAAGAAAACTCTGAGAATCCCCCATGAGGCGATGGACTGGCCTAAAACCTGTCGGTTCTCTAAGATTTTAACTGCCTACTTTTTTTGCGATAGTGGTCCTTTAAAGAGAACCTGAACTGAAAATAAAAAGTCAAAATAACCATACACAGGTCATACTTACTTCCTGTGTAGTGTACTCCTCAATCTTTCTCCTCTCCTGCGTCCAATTTGTCCACTGTGATCAATGAAATTCTCTGTCCTCCATTTTAAAAATAGCCATTACCCCATAACACTTCCTGATTAGCACACGGTTAAGCTGTAATATCACTCACTTGAGCCATAGGGAAACATGGACATTACCTTGCACATTCAGTTGTAACTGACAGCTGCTGATATACAGTGGGATGCGAAAGTTTGAGCATACTTAATCATCATGATTTTTCTGTATAAATCGTTGGTTGTTACAATAAAAAATGTAAGTTAAATCTATCATATAGGAGATGCACACATATTAGAGAAGTGAAATTAAGTTTATTAAATTTACAGAAAGTATGCAATAATTGTTTAAACAAAATTAGGCAGGTGCATAAATTTGGGCACCGCAAAAAAGAAATGAAATCTATATATAGGAGATCCTCTTTTTGCAGAAATTACAGCCTCTAAACGCTTCCTGTAGGTTCCAGTGAGAGTCTGGATTCTGGTTGAAGGTATTTTGGATCATTCCTCTTTACAAAACAACTCTAGTTCATTCAGGTTTGATTCCTTCTGAGCATGGACAGCTCTCTTGAACTCACACCACAGATTTTCAATTATATTCAGGTCTGGGGACTGAGATGGCCATTCCAAAACATTGTACTTGTTTCTCTGCATATGCCTTAGTGGATTCTGAGCAGTATTTAGGGTCGTTGTCTTGTTGAAAGATCCAGCCCTGGCAGAGCTTCAGCTTTGTCACAGATTTCTGGACATTGGTCTCTAGAATCTGCTGATACTGAGTGGAATTCATGCGTCCCTCAACTTTGACAAGATTCCCAGTCCCTGCACTGGCCGCACAGCCCCATAACATGAAGGAACCACTACCATATTTTACTGTGGGTAGCAGGTGTTTTTCTTGGAATGCTGTGTTCTTATTCTTCCATGCATAAACCCTCCGTTGTTATGCCCAAATAACTCAATTTTAGTTTCATCAGTCCACAGCACCTTATTCCAAAATAAAGCTGACTTGTCCAAATGTGCTTTAGCATACCTCTAATGGCTCTGTTTGTGCTGTGGGCCAAGAAAAGGCTTCCTTTGCATACAACATCTCCTTGTGTAAAGTGCGCCGAATGGTTGAACGATGCACAGTGACTCCATCTGCAGCAAGATGATGTTGTAGGTCTTTGGTGCTGGCCTGTGGGTTGACTATGACTGTTCTCTCCATTCGTCGCTTCTGTCCGAGATTTTTCTTGGTCTGCCACTTCGATCCTTAAAGAGACACTGAAGCGAAAAAAAATGATGATATTATGATTTGTATGTGTAGCACAGCTAAGAAAAAAAACATTAAGATCAGATACATCAGTCTAATTGTTTCCAGTACAGGAAGAGTTGAGAAACTCCAGTTGTTATCTCTATGTAAAAAAGCTATTAAGCTCTCCGACTAACTTAGTCGTGGAGAGGGCTGTTATCTGACTTTTATTATCTCAACTGTAATTGAACTGTTTACTTTTCCTCTGCTAGAGGAGAGTTCATTACTTCACAGACTGCTCTGAAAGACTCATTTTGAATGCTGAGGGTTGTGTAATCTGCACATATTATAGGATAATGCAATGTTAGAAAAAACACTATATACCTGAAAATAAAAATATGAGAATATTTTCTTTGCTGCTAATCTTCTAGTAATTATTCATAGTACACAACCAATTCATTATATCATATATTTTTTTTCGCTTCAGTGTCTCTTTAACGTGAACTGAGGCTGTGGTCTTACATTTCCTCAATATGTTCCTAACTGTGGAAACAGCTGAAATATCTGAGACCGCTTTCTGTATCCTGACCCTAAACCATGATAGTGAACAAGCCTCCTCTTCAGGTCATTTGAGAGTTGTTTTGAAACCCCCATGTTCGCATTCTTCAGAGAAAGTTAAAAAAGCAGGCAAACTTACAATTGACCCTCTTAAAGAGACTCTGAAGCGAGTCTAAATTCTCTTTTTTAACCAGTATTCATGTTAAGCCCCATAAGCCCAGCTAAACTGCCGCTATCCCGCGTCAAAATGAGGGGTTATAACCCCCAAATCCTCTCCGTGGTGCCCGGGGAGCGCTTCCTGATTGAGGCAAAACTACAGCCATAAGCTCTGCCTTAAGCGTGTCAATCCCCGCTGATAGCCGCCTCTCCCCTGCCCCTCTCAATCTGCCTTCACAGAGAGGGGCGGGGGAGAGGCGGAGATCCGTGCGGCGATTGACGTGCATGGAGGCAGAGCTGCAGCTCCTAGCTCTGCCTCCATGAGCAGCAAAACCCACGACCAAGAAAGTGGTGGATTTTGCAGGTGGAATTTGGGGGTATTAACCCCTCGTTTTGCCACGGTATAGTTGCGGTTTAGCTGGGCTTATGGGGCTTAACATGAATACAGGTTTACAAAGAGAATTTAGACTTGCTTCAGAGTCTCTTTAAATACTTTCTCATAATTGAATTATCCTGTGTATGTAGGTCCGGGGTCACTGAACTTACCTAGCCAATTTGAGTTCCAATAATTATTATTATTATTGGAATGAATAAAATGACAGCAGTGGCCAAATTTATGCACCTGCCTAATTTTGTTTAAACAATTATTGCACACTTTCTGTAAATCCATTAAACTTCATTTTTCTTCTCAAATGTCACTTTGTGTGTGTCTCCTATATGATATATTTAACTGACATTTTTTTATCGTAACAACCAACGATTTATACTGGAAAATTATGACTATTAACAAGGTTGCCCACACGTATGCATCCCACTGCATAACTGACACCAACTGGTATATTTTAGTTCTGACAAAATATTGTCAGAACTGGAAGGAATCACTGTAAGAAGAAAATGGTGAGCTTCTTAGAGGAACTGACTGTGAAGTTAGTATGTAATATTCATTTGCAGCTTCGTGCTGTGTTTATTTTAAATAATTTTACTCACTTCAGGTTCCCTTTAAGTACAGAAAACTGACTTATCAGGGGTCTGTAGCAAGTCCTTTCTGTCATATAGATCAAGGGGCAACTTCATCAGATTGAACTTCTCTTAAGGTAGCCATACACTGGTCGATTGCCACCAGATCGAAACCTTTGAAGCTGCAACTGCCGACTGCCGCCTGCCTCGCCGCCCCTGCTCCCTCGGCCAGCAGCAATAATATTACCTGTCCACCAGCGCGAGTCCCCGGGATCCGTTAAGTCACAATTCTTTTGGCGTCCTCCATGTCTTTTTCATTTCCTTTCTTGTCCCATGGCAAGCGGAAGTTCAAACCGTAGAGGGCACACTGTTTGAACTTCGGCTCGTCACAGGATGCAACAAGAAGTGAAGAGGACATGGAGAAGAAGGCCAGCCAGAAAAAGTGTCACTGAATGGATCCCGGGGACTTGAGCTTGCCAGATATGTGATATTGCTGCCGCTATGCTGCGTCGGTTGTCGCCGAATCGAATGCCGCTAGCAATGTGCTCCCGAACCGCGGGCAATTGAGTAAAATCTTCCGTTTGGACCGATTGACTGAATTGATCGATGTCAGATGGCAAACGGTCGGATCAATCAGTATTTGCGTTATCAATTTTCACAGCTACTATGTTAATTAATGTGCTACATGCTATCGAGCGGCAGTTAAGCTTGTATAAGTTAAGAGCACACGCTACGCAGAGAGGACCGCGTGTATCGAACGCACGTTAATTTTAACTTGTGCGCCTTCAAATTAACTTGCACTGATAGGCGCGTTAGTTTTAATGAAACAACCTCACATGTCATAATAAAAATATAAACGGGGCACATGCAGTACTAGCCCTTCCGAGAAAGTCCCTTGCTGTTTGCAAGTACAGAAAGACTTCAAAAACTGGAGAAATTACTGTATCTATGTAAATGAGCTTGTCCAACAGCTATTCTTCAATCCTTTCCTGAAAATTAAATAGAAGCCAAAACATCTGAAAAAAAGACTTCTGGTAATGAGTGAAGGCTGATGGGCATGTTAGTGTTATTGAATTAATCTGATGGCCTCTTTAGGTATACTTTAAGGGCTCGTTCACACTATAAGCATTTGCTGGGTTTTTTAAGCGCTGGCTATTTTAGAAATCGCCCCAAAAGCACTTGTGCAACGATTCCCTATGAGAGTGTTCACATGTTAGGCTTTGTTAACATCTAAAATCGAAAGATCACTGACAGCAGCAATTTTCGATTTCTTTTTTTGCACGTTTTTTTCTCCTCCTGGTGCTTAGCTGCGCACTGTGATTTTGTATAAAGCACTTTCCAAAGTGCTTTTGCAGAGCTTTTTTTTTTCACTTCCTGGCATCTTTCAGTGAGCTAAAGTATACCAACAAATTGTCCACATCTGTTAAGGTAGCCATACATCAGTAGATTATGGCAGATTCGACAGAGACAAATTTATCTCTAATCTAATCTGATTAGAGAGAGATTTGCATCTTTGTCAAATCTGCCCATATACTGCAGACTGATTCCTGTCCAATTTCAGCGATTTTCATGTGCTCTGCGCATCTCTGTTGATAACCAATTGGAGGAAGCCTAGTGATGTGCTAATCCACTTTTTGGGGGGGGGGGGGAGACACAGGCAAAGGGCCTAGACCTTTTGGACCAGCGCTCCACTCTAGAGTCCATTTTCTACAATTCAGATTTTGTGCCAAGTTGTACAGAGAGGGGTTGGGGAGCCTGGAAGCTCTGGGGTATATCACGTATGAAGGATATGACTGCTTATTCAAAGATTAGGTCCTGGAACAACATGGTTGAAACTGATGGACTTAAGGAGAAGTCAGGGCATTTGTGTTCTCGGTTATCAAGTCGGGTCTTAGGTGGCATCCTAACTCCTGGGAGGTTACTCCGACTAATCACAGACAATCTCAGGGCTTGATCTCAAGTATATACACTGCCAACTGTGGTATCCGCAAAATCCTGAGAATTTCCCCTCCATGCTTAGGTGACAGGATAGGCTTCAAGCCACTTGGATTCAGAAGAATCTGAGGACATCTTCCTGGGTATGGCAAAGTCCTCCGTAAATAGCATTGATAGAGAACGATCATCAAATATTTTTTGTGATTGGTATAGGACTCCTAACAAACTATGTAAATGGAATTTGATGACCAATGACTTATGCTTTCAGGGATGTGGCGAGTCTTCACATCAGCTTCCCTGCTGGTGGAGCTGTGTTCATGTTAAGAGGTTTTGGACTGAGGTGTTTGACCTTCTCTCAGTGGTTCTAGAAAGTGAGGTCCCTCTTGATCCTTGGACCGCTCTCTTCCATTAAAGGGTTGTAGGGGTATCTAAAGCAGATAATGCATTTGTTTCTCATGTGTGCAACTCCTCAGCTGCCCTCCTGGCCAGGACATGGAGATCATTGCCCCCAACCTGCATTGAATTGATCAGAAGAATACAATTTGTTTTTATTATGTAAAGGATTACTTCTAAAGGGGCCCATACACCTAAGGATTTTCCCACCGATATACAGCAGATTCGATCACTGTGATTGAATCTGCTGTGAAATCGTTGCGCAAACGCTGACAGAACGATCAATTTCCGTCCAAAATCAATCATTTCCGTCGAGCTGACCGTGCGGAATATTTTTCTCGATCGCCGGCGGGTCGGGAGTTCGTCGATAGCAGTGTTCGAATGCCCGACGACCGACGCAATACAGCGGCAATACATTACCTGATCAGGCCGGCGCGTATCCCGACTGTCATCGCTGCTCCGTCTCCGCGCTGGCTTCAGAGTCCAGCAGGCTTCACTTCTTCCTGTCCCGGCAGGAAGTTTAAACAGTAGAGCGCCCTCTACTGTTTAAACTTCCCCAGACAGAAGTGAAGCCAGCCGGAACCCGAAGCCCAGCGGAGAAGACAGTGGGGACACGCGCCGGCGGAGCAGGTAATGTATGCGGCGGGCGGGCAGCGGCAGCACCACCACAGATTGTGATCGTTTTCATGCTGAAATCGAATCACAATCTGTTTGCAGTAAAGGCAGCCATACGATCCCTCTCTGATCAGATTCGATCAGAGAGGGATCTATCTGTTGGTCGAATCTGATGGCAAATCGACCAGTGTATGGCCACCTTTAGAGTTGAAATGATCCGAGTAGATATCTCAAGATTTGGGATAAGTGGTCCTCTTGGACACTTTGTAATCCCATTACTTAAAGTGGATCCGAGATAAACTTTTACTCATTGCATAATTGTGTTCCTTTCATATAGTTTATAGGGCATTCCTTAAGCCAAATACTTTTTTGTTTTGTTTTAATAGTCTAATCTCAAAGCCTCTCCCACAGCTCCTTTTGTGCCTTGGCACTGTAGCAAGGGCTTAGGGGGGCTCAGTCTGGGCAGGAGAAGGAGGAGGAGGTTACTAGACATTGATTTCAGAGGAGGGGAGGGGACTTAATTTACACACAGGCAAGCTGATAGCATCTCCAGCCCTCCGCCTGTGACAATGTGACAAACAGAACATGTCTGGCCTCATTGTATCACAGGAATAAATAATCATAAACTTTTGAAGCTGTTTGCAGCTAGATATGCTGTGTAAACTATCTAAACTTTAGATAAGATATATAGACAAGTTACTTGTTATAGTTAGTTTTTCATCTTGAATCCGCTTTAACTTATTGCTTTGATGGAGCCGCTCTCTATACACGGCCTTTGAGTCCTGGCTTTAGGTGGGTAGTCGGGACATATATTATACTTTATTAACAGTTTCTAGTGCATAGCCATTTTCCTGTTGCCACTGTCTCTACCTTATTTTTTGATGTTTTTTCATTCACACTACGATCTCTGCATAGCGCGGTTATTTTTTATCATGCAAGATCTTTGTTAACCAACATGTTGCGTTATGTCTAAGGTGCATTAAAAAAAAAAATCTATAAAAATGTAAAGTTAAAAAAAATCAAATATTAATAGGAAACTGCTTCCCTTCTGCAATGAGCAGCCAATGGGCGCAGAAAAACTGACTCCAATGAATGTCCATTCTTCTATTCTTCATGTTTTGTAGCTTCATAATCTGGAATTAAAATCTTTATTAGTATGTTTCAGGTCATTATCCTGCTGGAAGGTGAACCTTTGTTGTACAGTGTGTTGAATTGCTTGTATCTATGCTCCAAGTACAAATACAGAAAATTGATGTGTAGTTTGTAAAATTAACCAATACTGGTACGTTTGTTTGACAAAATTACACAGAACCATGGAGTGCTAAGAGTAGGTCGCTGGCTTTGCAAGTGTTACAAGTAGCATAGGATTTATGCATTGCACATGAGACAACGACATGGGCAATGCACAAGACCTGCAACAGAGCAAAAATGTCACTATGTAGGAAAGAACTGAAATATCTACAACCAGGAATAAGTGAAAAGTAAGGGTTTAATAAACAAATGCAATAACATCCACAAGGATTGTGACTGGCAATGTGCATTAACCTCATGCACAGCAGTAAAAACAGAAAGAAATAATGATCAGGTATTAACATATATGGTTGCAGAGAAGTGTATTCAGTAACATATACTAGGATTCAGGGTATATGCAAGCAAAGCAACAATGATCAGGTATAATTGTAATCTGCAGGCAATTGTCAGTAGCATACACAAGTAATATGTAATATATACAAGGATCTCCCTGCACACACACGCACACTCTGCACACACACCAGTTGTACCTCCATCCTCCGGGTGGCGCTGTACCTCTGTAGTGAGATCGATGACGGCAATCTCACTAGGGTGATTCAGAGCCTCGTAGGACAGGAAGGAGAACCGCTACCGACGTTTGGTAGGTGAGTAAAAGTACCCGCTGCACGCTATACTGTGCATTGAGCTCCCAGCGGCTAGCCCGAGCTACACTTTGGATTGCAGATACATCCTGAAGTGCCCAGGTGGCGGACAATGTGAAGTTGATTAAAGCATTTATCTGGTGAGCAGGGATATAAAGAGGGGGGAGTGCCTGAGCCCGCAGGTGGTGGACTCCTTCTGTTATAACACTCCCAGTATTGTCTATGAATGTCTGTCACGCAAGGGTGAAATAATAGATATAAACAGGTTACACTATATGTAATTTTTCCCTATCTTAAAGGTGTCTACTTGCAGTCATTACTGAGATTGAAGGTTGATTGTACAAGGAGTAATCGCTATCGCTATACGAATTGTTACACTCTGGATTACCGCCAGGGTGGTTAAATACTCAGGCTGGGAGGTCAGGTGATAGTCAAAATCTCCTCCTAGCAACAGTCTTGTGAAGCATCCAGTTCTTGGAAGTGTGAGCCCTCTGCTGGTAGGCAGAGAGAAGTTTGTGATGGCGAGGAGGACATCTGCTGGTAAAATGCAGGAAGTCCATGCAAAGTGTACATGATATCACCAGCAGATGTGGATTGCAACAGTAAGGGCCCTTCTCCAATAGTGGCGTTTGCTATGCTAAATCGCAAACCGCTAGTGATTTTTTAAATTCACTACGGTTTGCATATTAACATGGGAATCGCGGTAGGCAATTTCCACTACCGCGATTCGTTTTTTTTATCAAACATGATCGCGCCGCGGAGCGATCCTTGCCGCGATTTTGCTATGCAGTGCAGTGCATAGCAAAATCATGAACGCAATCGCCGGAAGTTTCCTGCACTTTGCGATTCAGCAATCGCTAGCGTTTAGCGTGAACGCTAGCAATTGCTAGTGGAAAAGGGCCCTAAGCTTACAATCTTGTTCGACAGGTAGACTGGTAAAGATGTTTTTTGACTATGAAGTTTACCAGTATGTTAAGCAGTGTACTGAAGATAAACATTGCTTCCTTGTCCATCTACCTTTGGTTGGTTAGCTGTCTGATGTAATCAAAAGTTTGGCATTTTTAGAGAGACTGTACCACAGATACATTGATGCACTGCAAAAGTTCAGACCTTTTCCTCTTGGCATGCTTACGGAACACTTTATATAACTTATCCTGTAAGGAATACAAGTACTATGACACATTTTTTTTGGGGGGGGGGGGGGGAGAGGGGGTACTAAGTCATATTTTTTTGTTCATAAAAATGTGTAACTGTTCAAGAGTTATTATTCTGTGGCTATAGATCGATTTCGAAATGTTCTATATTTCTTTATTATTCAGAATATGCCTTATGTAGCACTTTCATATTCATTGATTTGTTTAGGAGCACAATACATAATATAGGTCATCTCTTCTGCCTATAGGAACATACACCTTGGTGCTTTGTTGCTTTCACATTCTTTGTTTTTCTCCTAGAAAGCTTTTTGACGTAAATGTAAAGTTAAAGGGAACCAGAGACGAAGCACCCTTGTGTATTTTACCATATATATCAGTAAGAACATTAGAGAAAACACTTACCATGCTCTCTGTTTCATCCTTACTGCTAAAAGTGTCTGTTATCAGCTGTGATAAGAATCCCAGACTGAGCATTCAGTCTTGCTTTGCAGGGAATAATTATAGCTGAGTCATTATAGCAGAGCCACAAGGGGGCAGGCTTGGGCTTGAAAAGACACCAGAGAAGACACTCAGCTATAATCTTTCCATAGCAAAGCTAGACTGAGTGCTCAGTCGGGGATTCTTATCAGAGGTGATAACAGTCAGAATAAACAGAGAACAATGAAACTAAGAGCAGATTACGTTTTTACTGTCATGTTCCCACTGATTTATAAGGTAAAATACAAGAGGGTGCTTCATCTCTGGTTCTCTTTAAACATATTGCCTTGTCAGATCTCCACTGTAACCTTTTACACCCTGTGCTGCATATATAGAATATAATGTTTATTGCATTTGTGTGTCGCCAAGTCGTATTGTTTGGTTTGTTTTCTCCGTTTTATAGTGTAATTATAGACGTGGGCGGTTGTGCCTTCCCTAAGGAAGACTTGTCAGCAGAATTTCCTGCTTTCATTAAAGATAGTGGAGGGCTTGCAGAAGTGTACAGTACCCCTTGCACATGTAGATAGTCTTAGCCTCCCTTAGGTGTGTCGAAGGTCTCAGCCTCCCTTAGGTGTGTAAACATCTTTCCTTACATTTGAAGCACTGATGCATTTTCCAGTTCTGAAACACATTCACAAAAGCAGCTTGCTGTTTCTTCAAAACGGACACCTTAGCTACATAATGAACCTTGTAAAAATCTGCTGTTGCTAGAGATTACAAGACCACTCATCAGCATCATTATTAAGCCATTTTTGTTTGTTAGTAACATGAGTGCAGAGCTGCTTAGAACTTGCTCATTATAAGGAGCGTGCAGATGATTGTGGGATGATTAAGGTAGCAAGCTGCTGTCAATGAAGGGAGCTGTCACAATTGTGCTTACTAGAGCTCATTAATACCTAATGTGTCAAAGGGCTAGGGGTTCTGTCATCATACTCTTTTTAGCATTTAGCTAGAACTCTGTAAGAATTCTGACTGATGCATATTTTGCTCTATAAGACACTGACTCTGCGCTGTTTTGAATGCTCGTAACTAAGAAATCTTATTACATGGTATGGACAGTCTTTCTTGCCTCACAACAGAAATTACAGTTTCTAACAATCTATATTAAATATTACATTTCTGAAATAATGAAATCTAAATGTTCATTTGTTGTTCTGTTTCCAGCTTAGTTCTGCTTTGGTTAGATGACCACTGGAGGGCAGCAGTGCACTGTTAGTGAGTCTGTATATCACACTACAAGCATTTTTGTAGAGGAAAATTATGTTTTTAAGGATGTTTGCCATTTAAGCAAGAGCAATTTCTGGTTCTTAGCTACCAGTAGGAGCATAAATGTTCTTATATTTTGTATTAGTCTACATATGTTTTGCACATTTGGTTTCATTCTGATTATGCATACAGTATTTTTATGGACTGTTTTTGTTGGGTTATTTCAAGTCTGATAAATGTTTGTGGGTTTTTTTTTAAATCCCATTTAGTGATTTGCATGATTTCTGTAGCCATAGCCAGGTGGTTCTTACACCTGTAAGGATGCCAGAAGAGGGATGCTTGTCCTGAAAATCAGACATCTGTTGAACTCTCAGCATCTTTTCTAACCTGATCTTTTACAGTGGCAGATGCATGGGGAGAAAAATACTCTTTTTCTCCAGAGAGAGGGTTGAACACGTTTTCCAGCATACTGCCAACTATCAGCAGCCAATAACATGTATTCTACAGACTTCATGTGCTGCCTGATATGGGTTTTGTTTTAAAAATCAAAACCATTTATGCCTTAAAATGTAATGATCACTGTTAGTTTAGTTCTGTAGAGAGTAATGATTCTTTCACTCCCATATTTGTTTGTCAACTGATGTAAGTTGATTAGTAGTTGATTAGTAAGTTGATTAGTAAGTAGTTGATTAGTAAGTATTAGTTTTTTTCCAATATCTAAAGGTTTACTCTACTTTAGTTCAACATACAGTATATGTAACATAGATCATCATTACACAAGCCATTTTGTAACTGCCATTAATTTAAATCGGACTGGAACTTCTGCACAGCACACAATGAAAAGTCTTCATTCCACATATAGTTGCTAAATAAATTCAGCTTTGTGTTTGTTTAGTTAGGTCAAAAGGTCCAATTAGCTTTTATCAGCAGCTGTGAATCAGAGTGTCAGGCCTTTCTGCCTTTACAGGAAACGCTGAGGGCCTGTTTCCACTACACGCAGATTGGATGCAGAAAAACTGACTCCAATGAATGCCTATGGGAAAATCTGCATCAGAAAAATTGCATTTAGTGGAAACAGGCCCATAGGCATTCATTGGAGTCAGTTTTTCTGCATCCATCCTGTGCCCAATCTGCATGCAGTGGAAACAGACCCTGAGGCTTAACGTTTTTCAGAGCTCCCAGGAAAGTGATACAAAGTTAGATCTACCTTCTCAGTTTGGAACCAGTTTAAAGGCATACTATCGATTAACGTATTTTTTAACCGGAGTTTGAGAGAGTTCCTGAAGTGCTGGTAAATAATGATGTATACATTTCATTTGCTTATCTCTTTTGTTTACTGTAACAAATTCCTTTCACTCTGAACTGAGGGCAGCCTGCTCATTTTGTGACTGTAGAGTGAACAATGAGGGGAGGGGGGATTTCCCTTACTGATATCTATGTGTGTAACTGTGTGTGAGAGAGCTCTCAGAAGCTGCCTGTGTTTGAGCTGTCTGCAGAGAGCAGAGGAAATGTAACTTGTTTTAAACATTAATTGTCAGTGACTCAACAGCTTTTCATACCTTTTTTGCTTTCAGGGAAAAATACTCTGCTTCAATGCACAGCCAGTGTTGTTTTTTGCATATCAGACTACAGACACCCCTTTGCAAATGATTTGTCTCAATAGAGTTAAATGCTATACACAATGAATTAAAGCTTTTGCCTCTGATATTTAACATGAAAGTTAGGGAAATGTTTACACAGCTACTTAGCCATGATTTGTACATTGTAATTTTAGAACACTTGGGTATTGATAGTATTCCTTTAAAGCAGTAGGATCAGCCATACTATGCCAGGGAAAAAAACACATATATAAGTAGATAAATACTTGATCTACTTACATAACACATGTATTAGGCCTCTTGCACACTGCAAGCAATTCAGATTCAGATTCCGCTTTTTAATCTGTTTTTACTTCCGATTCAGATTCAGATTTGCAGTTTGCTCCCTGCACACTGCAAATCTGAATCTGAATCGGAGGTAAAAACTGATTAAAAAGCGGAATCTGAATCTGATTTGCTTGCAGTGTGCAAGAGGCCTTATACTGTCCACATTTTGTGTTCAGTGAATGTTATATAGTAAATGAAGAGAATTCTGTTAGTAGTGGGGGCCATGTCTTTTGCCCACAGTTAAGGCTAACTCGTGATGTCATTTCTGCCCTTTACTTTTTTTCTTGTCTCCTCCAATCGCTGAGTCACCTCAGCCTTGCTTGTAAACACAAGTGAGTAGGGGATTGGGTTTCAGATAAGCAGCTGACAGGGAAATAAAAGAAAGAGGAGTAATACATTATAGATAAAAAGAACCCACAGCATGCAATTCTTTGGCACAGACTACTAAAGGGCCAGTGCTCCTTAAGTATGTGATAACTCCAAATCATAACATCAGAAAAAGTTTTGAAAGTTTTGAATGCAGGATTAGCATCTTTATCACTTAATACACTCATACCAGTTGCTGTTGAAATTTGATTTTTATGGTGACGATACCGCTTTAAGCTTGCAACTTCGGTAGATTTTTAGGACACTTGCTGGAAACCACAGCAGCGACGTACAACTTGCTATAAAAGAAAGAAAATCTTCATCTCGGTTTGTATCATTCGGTTAATTTACTAAGCCCATGTCAAATTTCCTGCTGTCTTCGAATTTCAGTTACTGAGATATTCATAAGATACGAGCAAGAAATGTAAGGAGTGTGACTTTGTGCTTGAAGTCTTGTAATAAGTTTTATGTAAAACTTAGTCTTTTGTTAAAAAATTGCATGCGCATACTGCACTTTTTTACAGATATGCAAGTGACATAGCAACTTGCATTATGTATGTAATGCATGCATTGTTAATATAACGTGTTACAGAAGCAGCACACGCACACGTAGCACACGTGGATGCAAGTCAAATACAAAATGGGTAGGGACAAACTTGGGAAAGTCTTAGCAAAACTACAAGAGACCTATGTGGTAACATTTTAACACTGATAAGTTTGTAGAATAGAGTTTAGAGCTTTAGGGTTGAGGCCCATGTCTTGTGTATTCTTTTTAGTCGCAAACTGAAACAAAAGCAATTAAATTTTCGCATATTCTGTACCAAAGTAAAAGACTTGAACTTAGCTTTTTAAATATGTATGACATGACGGTTTATTACTATTTTTGCAAATAAGGTCTCATAATCATTGATGGTGTACAATGAGAAATCAAAAAAAAACATTGTCATTATATATTGTGCTAGGAACATAATCTAAATGTTGTAATAACCAGGATGGATAAGCAAATACAGTTTGTGGGTTTAACTTCTACTTAGCACTGTTTGTTGTAAAGCTATATTGCATGTAAATGGAGAAATAGTGTGGTTTCTTTTCAAAATTTTACCTTAATTTCCCTTTAACATGCATAGAAAATAAGGTAATTACTAAACTAAATTTTCACATACTAAAAACCTAATTTGCCCTGAAAAAAAACAATGTATAGATAATTAGTAGTAGTAAATGATTAGTAGTAATAACGTTATTGACGAATGAATGGGAGCAGTACTGATGTGTGAAAATTGCGTCTCGTCCTGAAATGGTTACAGACATTACTGTAGGCCATTGTAGTAGCAAAAAAGGGGCCTTGGAGTCTACATTGTAGTTTGCTGTCAATGCTAAGATGCCATCTAGAGCTTACTGGACTATCACAATCACTAAGTATTGTATCATTTAAAAATGAACAGCCAGCAGTGAAAGAATGAGCAATTATTGAGCTACAAAGCTGAAATAGCAGTATAATGTATAACAAAATGAAAATCTTACTATTGCAGTTATCATTCACGTTTACTTTTATGCTCACCTTTAACGACAATAAAAGATTCTAACCCCTTGACCACACCCCTAGCCATGTTACAGATTTGCTGCCAGGCAAAAAAAATGCTCCAAAATCCTACACATTCTTTTCAAGGATACCACAACTGAAATGTGACATAATGAGATAGACATGTGTATGTACAGTGCCTAGCACACAGATAACTATGCTGTGTTCCTTTTTTTCTTTCTCTGCCTGAAAGAGTTAAATATCAGGTATGTAAGTGGCTGACTCAGTCCTGACTCAGACAGGAAGTGACTACAGTGTGACCTTCACTGATAACAAATTCCCCTTTTTTACCTCTTTCTTGCTCTCAGAAGCCATTTTCTGCGAGGAAAGTGTTTTATAGTTGGAATTTCTTATCAGTGAGGGTCACACTGTAGTCACTTCCTGTCATAGTCAGGACTGAGTCAGCCACTTACATACCTGATATTTAACTCTGTCAGGCAGAGAAAGAAAAAAAGGAACACAGCATAGTTATCTGTGTGCTAGGCACTGTACATACACATGTCTATCTCATTATGTCACATTTCAGTTGGGGTATCCTTTAAGAGGGATGTTCTGGCAAATTCTTAGCTTTGCTATGGTTATGCCATTTTACAGGTCAGTGACTTTGGGACATTAGCCCTCATAGACCAAGAAATTGGGCATATACTGGACTGCCAAAGCAGACTTCTAAGAGAAAGTGATGTTGAACCTAGAAGGAGTTCTCACATTTACAGCTAACTATAGGCATTTTGAGTGACAGGGGTTTAATCACTAGCCGACAGCATCACACTGATGGGCGTAAGATCCTGCGTGCCTGTTTTGCAGGAGATAGCACGCGACCCCTGCTTGGATGGTGGAGCTCCCGCAGCAGGCAGCAGGAGGGTGGCACCCCCAGGACCGCCTAACGCTGATCAGCGTCAAGTCCTGGGGCGGAGATTAGTGGCAAATAGTGATGGAACTCCGCTACGATATCAGCCTGCTAGCCAGCGATTGCGGCTGGCAGGCTGTTAGAAACTGGGCTTTTTGTTGGTGGCACGAAAAGGACACAAGATTCATTTGGGTGGTAAGCTGTATGGCCATGCAGCACACTGTTAAAGCTGCAGCGTTCTAAATTGTAAAGAATCGCCTGGTCACTAGGGGGTGTAAGCCTGTGGTCCTCAAGTGGTTAAACTGTGCAATTGGGGGAGAAAGGCCTAAGTCAAGGAAGTTACCAAGAACCCAATGGTCACTCTGTCAGAGATCCAGATGTCCTCTGTGGAGAGAGGAGAACATTCTAGAAGGAAAACCATCTCTGCAGAAATCCACCAATCAGGCCTGTATGGTAAAGTGGCCAGATGGAAGCTGCTCCTCAGTGAAAGGCTCATGGCAGCCAGCCTTGCGTTTGCCAAAAGGCACCTGAAGGACTCTGACCATAAGAAACAGTCTCTGGTCTGATGAGACAAAGATTTGAATGCTACGTGTCATGTTTGGAGGATACTAGGTACTGCTCATCAAAAGGCCAATACCATCCTTGCAGTGAAGCATGGTCGCGGAAGCATCATGCTGTGGGGATGTTTTTCAGCGGCAGGAATTGGGAGACTAGTCAGGATAAAGGGAAAGATGATTGCAGCAATGTACAAAGACATTCTGGATGAAAACATGATCCAGAGCGCACTTAAACTCAGACTGGGGTGATGGTTTGTCTTTCAGCAGGATAACAACCCTATGCACACAGCCAAGATATGAAAGACGTGGCTTCAGGACATCTCTTAATGTCCTTGAGTGGACTAGCCAGAGCCCAGACTTGAATCCAATTGAACATCTTTGGAGAGATCTTAACATGGCTCTACACCAACCCTTCCTCTCCAACCTGATGGAGCTTGAGAGGTGATGCAAAGAGGAATGGGTGAAACTGGCCAAGGATAGGTGCGCCAAGTTTGTGGCATCATATTCACAAAGACTTGAGGCTGTAATTGCTGCCAAAGGTGCATCGACAACGTATTGAGCAAAGGCTGTGAATACTTATGTACATGTGATACGTTTGTTCTCTCTTTTTTATTTTTAATAAATTTGCCAAAAACCTCAAACATTTTTCATGTTGTTATTATGAAGTGTTGTGTGTAGAATTCTGAGGAAAAAATGAATTTGTTAATTAATTTTGTAATAAGACTGTAACATAACAAAATGTGGAAAAGTGATGCGCTATGAATACTTTCCGGATGCACTGTAAGTTGTCAGTTACAAAAATTGTAATTGTTCAGTGTAGTTTGATGCACGTTTATTTTCTTTTCTTTCTATTTCGCATTTCCTTTTATATCTTTTCTTTTCTTGTTAGTAGAATATACTTTTTTGGTATTATGCGTTCTCACAGCAGCACAAATACCGTAAGATATACTTTTGACCTTTAAATGTTAACATATTTTGCTGATTTCCTCCTGTCAGTATACACTGAACACCCTTTCTTTCCATGTTTTAAGAGATTCTTCTCTTTTAATTATTTATGCTATTAGTACTGACTGTACATGCATTTGACCTTGTGTCATGCACTTTTAATTAGTACACTTGTACTCCTATGTCCTGTGACCGGTGCATGTCTCCTTTATTTCATTTGTAAGTAGTTTGGAGATCCTTTTCACTTGATTATATTTATGTATAGATTAGGAAATGTCACTCTGTTTTGAAAGCGGACCTATCAATAAGTCACGTGTCATAAATCATTGGGATCCATCAGTATTTCCAAATTGCATTCCTATTTATAGCAAAAATATCAGTTTTTCTATGAATAAAGCTATTATTCTGAGACTCTTCTTCCTGTTTTGAGGGAAGGTGGATCCAATCGCAATCTGTATTATATCTGCCCGCCTCTGGATTAACTGGTATATGTTTTTTTATATATATGGGGAGTCCTCTCCAGGTTAGAGGTCCATCACGCCTCAGCTGTCTGATCCAACCCGGAGGCAGACTCAGTGAGTAAGCGCCGACAGGTAGACACCGATGTCGTCCCTGTCACTATTCCAGCAGCGCAGCTGAGAACTGTAAGTAATGAACACACTGAGGATAACACAGTGGTGGGAGATAAAGACACAGAGAGTGATGGGAATCTATATATGCAGCAGGATAGAAAGATCGGTGATAGAAACTGTACTGTTTATAACATTTCCAGTAGAAAGATGACACAGTTAGAGATGAATGTCTTGAATAAGGGATTGGGATTTGTTCCAACATCAGGGATCAATATGTTTAATGTGAGAGTAGATCTGTATAAGTATACACGGAATATCAGATGGAGAACTTGGTTTGGTCTCCATAGACCAAGGAAAGATAAAGAACTAACAGTAATACAGAAAGAAGAAGCAGAGATTCCTAAAAGACTGAGACCCAAGAGTAAACAAGACCCCCCTTTTACTAGTAATGCACTTGAATTGTTTGAGAGGTTGGTGTTGAAAGAGACTAAGCGCTGTATTGAGAAAAATAAAAGGAGGCAATATAATTTGACGAGAGATGAATTTAGTGCATTAATGGCTCTTAAAGGGGACACATCCATAATAATTAAAAAAGCGGATAAAGGGGGGGCCATTGTAATACAAGATCGTAAAGATTATGAAATGGAGGTTAAACATCAATTGGATAATGAACAGATGTATAGAAGGTTGTCTAATGATCCCACTCATGTGTTTAAAAGAGAATTGGATGCAATGCTGGATGATGCAGCAAGCACTGGTATCATTGGGAGAGAATTGTTGGCTGTTCTTAAAAAGGATACACCAAGGGTACCAGTGTTTTATACGCTACCAAAAATTTATAAGGACCTCGGGTGTCCGCCAGGGAGACCCATTGTTTCTGCAGTGGACTCCCTGGCGGAGCCTTTGGGGATATACATCGATTCGTGGCTGCAGCCTATAGTTAAAGAAAATGAGATTTGTCTGAAGGACACTACCCATTTTTTGAATAGATTGGAGAATATTGATATGGAGGGTGTGAATTTTTTGGTGTCCATGGATGTCGTAAATTTGTATAATAACATTGTACATGTGGAGGCTTTACAGTCAGTGCAAGAAAAGATGAGAGGAGATGTAAGGGTTAAAAATGAGATGCTCATTTTTATCATGTCAATGTTGGAATTTTGTCTGACTCACTCTTATTTCAGATTTGGAGATTTGTTTTATCTGCAGACCCAGGGTGTGCCCATGGGGGCGCCTTATGCCCCTTCAGTAGCTAATATCGTCATGTCAGATTTTGAGAATACCCATATTTTGGGAGGTGACGCCCAGGGGCGCATCCTGGGGTACTGCAGATTTATTGATGACTTATTTTTTTGTTGGAGAGGGAGTGAGGAGGAGTTGTGCCAGTTCTTTCAGTCTTTAAATCATAGGCATCCTACATTAAAGTTTAAGATGGAATACGACACCCATAGATTGCATTTCTTGGATGTCGAAATCACGAAGGGGGAGAGTGAGGTGATAACAAATTTATACAGAAAGACAACTGATAAAAACTCTTTCCTGATGGCGGAGAGCTGTCATCCCCGTCCACTTATTCGGGGGCTCCCTAAGAGTCAATTTGTAAGGGCCAGGAGGATTACCTCCACCGATGAATTATATTTAGAACAGGCACAACTGCTCACACAGGATTTCATCACCAGAGGCTATAGTGAGAAGAGATGTAAAGAAATTGCAGCAGAGGTCTTAGCACTTGATAGGAGGTCATTGAGAGAATGCAAAGTTGACACCAATGCAGAGTCAGGAGAAATAAATTTTATCACTACTTATGGGAGTGGATCTAGGTTTCTCCGGGAAGCAGTCCACAAGTTTTGGCCAGTTATAGAGAGTGACCCCCAGCTTGTCCATATCTGTAAGACTCCACCGAGATTCGTGTATAGACGTGGTAAATCAATAAAGGACCATCTAGTGCGGGCAGATATAGGCCGCACGGGTGGTAAAAAACAAAGATTTTTAGGACCAGAAAAAACAGGGACATATCCTTGTTTAGGATGCCAACATTGTAATAGTATCATAAAAGGTCCCGTTGTACACCATCCTAGCTCAGGGATTTCTATCCCACTTAAACATTATGCCACATGTGATACCAAGGGGGTGGTGTACCTTATTAAATGTCCATGTGGCCTGGCCTATGTGGGCCAGACCACACGTGAGATAAAAACTAGGCTCAATGAGCATAAAAGTAACATACAAAACCCCCCCAAAGAGAAAAAAGGTGATTTACAAACGAAAAAAGAATCCCCACTGGCGCGCCATTTTATAGAATTGCGCCATAGAGTGACACAGTTAAGATGGCAGGTGCTGGAGGTGGTGCAGAATCGTGAAGGGATGGATCATAGGAATACCCTTTTAAGAAGGGAGGCTTGCTGGATGGACAGGCTGGGGACTCAGACACCAGGGGGGTTGAACGAGGATTTTAGCCTCAGATGTTTTTTGTAATTTTATTCAATAGGGTTGCTGCGCTTTCTTCTTGTTACCCAAATTAGGGACTTGTAACTTTAAGGATTGAGCCCACCCCCAAGAGGGGAGTGTGTTATTTTGAATGTTGTATAGGGTGTAACTTTAAGGATTGTGCCCACCCCCAAGAGGGGAGTGTGTCATTTAGAATGGTAATATAAGCTTGTGAAAAGGATGTGAACTTCAGCATTTGATAAAGGGCTCTTGCCCGAAACGTCATGCTGTTGCATTGCTGTTGTACGGCTGCCATTATAATGCAATAAATACTGATATGCACTTTAAAGGGTCGAGTCCTGCCGGGAATTTTTTCTTCATTGAGGGAAGGTGGCTCAGGCACATAGTGTTATGCACATCTAGGGACTGCATGCCAGACGAATAACTGAGTAAAAGCTGACGCGTGTTTATTTGTGGTGAACCGATTGACACTTTTGCCTAATGCTGGGAATACATGGCTCGATTTCGAGCCATTAAGATTGCTCAATAGATACTTTCTGACATGTCCAATCACCATTCGATTTGTTTGCGGCTCGATTTATCATTGAAGTGAATTGAAAAAAAGATGAGAAAAATAAGCGGAAGATAAGAGAATCGAGCGTGCAAAACGATCTGGCGCAGAATCGAGCGCCAGAATCGACCCGTGTATTCCCAGCATAAGACTTGATGTGGCCACACACCATACAATTAAAAGATGCAATTTTACACCAGTTCCATAATTACGATTAGTTGTCCCGAAATATAGATTTTATATAGTCTACCCATGTTTGTGTAAATTTGGTTAACTCTCTTCCTTCCAGAAACTCTCTAGATTGGGGTTTAGCGCTTTTAAAATATGTTTATTCTGTGATGGGTTCTAATATTGAAAGAAAGGTGGTGGTGCTGAAATATATTAATAGTTGCGTTTTAGCAAGTGATGTAGGAACCAAAACCTATAAATGTAACGTTTTATTTTGCACTAAATGTAATTAAATACATTATAATTGTAACATGATTTTTTTCCTTACAGTCCACAATACAGCACTCCATCCTACCACTCAGACATTCTCCATGAAAGTGCAATTTATTTATTTTTTGGGTGAAGACTCGCTCGTTATCCAACCATTTTAATTACCATTGTATTGGGAACACAAGTCGTGCAGTAATAACAAAACAGATCAAGATGCCTTGTAAAGTAATTTGGCTTCCCATCATGAGAGAAACTAATGAAAGAATACCTGAATGTAGCAATGACTAGATGATATAAGTGGAGGATGAGACTGTAACCCTACACTGCCTCATCTGAAATGAAAAATGATTGTTTTACTATCTGACCGGAATCGGAGCTGGTTGCCCATTTGGCCCTGTTTGAAAAAAAAAATGAAAACTACAGCAAATAATGCAGCTTTTAATCATAAAGCTTTATTCCACCTTAGTGCCCATGGTAATATCGGCTATGGTGGGAAATAAATAGCAAGTGCACGCTATTTGTAGCCGCAGTTTGCATAGCGGGTAGCCTGCCACCTGGTATTTTATTAGGTGTCTATGGTGTCCACATTTTCCACCATAGCCACTATTACAATGGGCGCCTATGGCAGCGCCCAAACTTCTGTAGTGCCTCCGGCACCCAATTTCCTGCTTCCATATGATGGGCTAAGAGATCCCTCTCTGGCTTTTATAAATTATTACCTCTTCTGTTACTTTGTTGTTGTTGCTCATTTTCTTCAAATTATTACTGCTCTTTAAAGGGAACCTAAACTGAGAGGGATATGGTTGTTTCCTGTTAAACAATACCAGTTGCCTGGCAGTCCTGCTGATCTCTTTGGCTGCAGCAGTGGTTGAGTCACACACCTGTAACAAGCATGCAGCTAATCCAGTCTGACTTCTGTCAGGGCACCAGATCTGCATGCTTGTTCAGGGGCTGTGGCTAAAAGTATTAGAGACACAGGATCAGCAGGAGAGTCAGGCAACTGGTATTATTTTAAAAGGAAAAATCCATATCCTTCTCAGTTTAGGTTCCCTTTAAACAAAGATTTTATGGCCATAAAAGCAAAAAGTACACATATTTACTTATTATGCATTTGGTATTTTTGACTATAAATAATTTACCGATTTGCCAGGGTATTTTAGTGACTTAATGATGTCATTATCATTTTTTTTTTTTTTTAATCCTCATTCAAAGTTATGTCAAATTATACACTCAGTGATAGAAGCAGATATTCTGGGCTGGATTTTGTCAGCTGAAAAGTCTGTGCAAAAACAAAGTTGCCTGATTTTCAGTTTCACTGCAGATCTTTGTGCTCAGCTGTAGGAAAGTGTCATGTTACATTATTAACGGTGTCCTCTCCAGGTAATGAGTTGATACCAGAATCTCCTTTTGTTGCATCTATGCTAATTCCACTTGGGCTTTCACAAAGCCTTTTAATGCATGTTCTAGCAACCTCAAAGGCATAAAGGACCAAATCTCACTGCCATTTAAGCATTAATCTAAATTTCTATGGCTGCAGTTGCTTTCTGATGTGTAAATGTGTGTACAGATGTGTACTTATGGCAAAACTTGGATAATCAATGCATTGTATATGATTCTGATTACGTAAACACTGCATTTTTCCTTATGTTTTCCAATATGATCTTCAGATTCGATCAGTCAGCCTAGCTAGTGACCACTACTGTATTAAGACATAACTCCAGTAAAGCCTTTGTGGCTAGGCCGAAATCTAGTAACCTATTACCTGTAATTGTTTGTTTTAATTAGATCCTGCAGTTTTCTGGAAAAGTAATGGTGACAGGTCTTATAGTATGTTCCATGTCTCTGAACTACAGTGTAACATTCGCTGAGGCTGCGGGCACGCGGGGTGTCTCCGCAGCCGCCTCGCTGTCCTGCTCAGGAGGTTCGCCTGTTCCTCTGGCGTCTAGTACGCCGAGGACGGGATTGTCATTTGCCCAGAGGGTTGCTGTATTGCGCGGGCGCGCGTGTAGACAGGACCTTTATGCGGGGATGAGGCGTGTCAGCTGACCGGCTGGTCGGCTGACGTCAGAGGTGACTCACAGCGCTCCGGATTGGCTGATTGAAGTGGGCGCGGCCGTGGGGGTCTCCTCTGCTTCAAAAACCTTCGGTGTTCACTCGCAACTGGTCTGCTGTTGCGAATGCTTATGTGTTAGCGCTCAGACCTTAGATAGTATCCGGTGTGCTTTGATCTGGGAGGAAACCAGGGATTTCACACAAGACTAGGATTATTGTATTATTGTATATTTTGATATTCTGTGTATGACTCTGGCTTATCTCTGACCCTGCTCTTGCTAATCGATTCTGTACCTCTGCCCATCTGACTCTGTTGCTGAACTCTGCCTGATATTCTACTACTCTCTTGCCTGCCGATTCTGTACTGTACCTGCCTGCCTGTTGCCGATCCTAGCCTGTCTGACCTCTCTACTCACCAGTGAGCCCTTGTCACTGGTGAGGTGCTCTCTGATAGTACTCACCAGCTCCTCTGGTGAGGTCTAGCCAAACTATTCAGTTACTGTTGTACCAATAGTACCCACCAGCTCCTCTGGTGAGGTCTAGCCAAACTATTCAGTTACTGTTGTACCAATAGTACCCACCAGTAGGGCTTCACGATTTCTCGGTTTGAAACCGAAACCGCGGTTCCTGTGAAGACGATCTGGGGATCGTCTGTATCCGGCGGTTTTCGGTTTTAAATGAGCGGGGGCGGGAGAGGCGCGTCCAGTGCAGAGCGGCACACAGTTCTAGGTAGGTACGCCGTACGGGACTCGGGGGGCGGATCCAGTGGCAGAAGCAGTGCATATTTATGATGCGAATGAGCTGGGCAGCGGAGGGAGGAGAGTCCAGTCTGGAGCGGCGCTTCACACACAGCTTCACCAATCGCTGGATAGCAATGGAATGACGGAGGCGTTAGGCGGAGCTGTACGCTCTAGTACAGCTCCGCCTACCGCTGCCGTCATACCATCGCTATTCAGCGATTGGTGAAGCTGTGTGTGAAGCGCCGCTTCGGACTGGACTCTCCTCCCTCCGCTGCCCAGCTCATTAACATCATATATATGCACTGCTTCTGCCACTGGATCCGCCCCCCGAGTCCCGTACGGCGTACCTACCGATCTATACTGGGCACTTTACTAGCTATACTGGGGCACTACCTATTCATACTGGGCAGTGGCGCTATACTAGCTATACTGGGTACTATAATGGGGCACTATACTAACTATACTGGGGCACTATACTAGCTATACTGGGGCACTATATTGGGGCACTATACTAGCTATACTGGGGCACTATAGTAGCTATACTGGGGCACTATAGTAGTTATACTGGGGCACTATAGTAGTTATACTGGGGCACTAGACTAGCTATACTGGGGCACTAGACTAGCTATACTGGGGCACTAGACTAGCTATACTGGGGCACTATACTGGGGCACTATACTAGCTTTACTGGGGCACTATACTAGCTATACTGGGGCGCTATACTGGGGCGCTATACTAGGGCGCTATACTAGCTATACTGGGGCACTAGACTAGCTACACTGGGGCACTATACTAGCTATACTGGGGCACTAGACTAGCTATACTGGGGCACTAGACTAGCTATACTGGGGCGCTATACTGGGGCACTATACTAGCTATACTGGGGCACTATACTTGCTATACTGGGGCACTATACTGGGGCACTATACTAGCTATACTGGGGCACTATACTGGGGCACTATGCTAGCTATACTGGGGCACCATGCTAGCTATACTGGGGTAACTATACTAGCCATACTGGGGCAACTAAACTCCCTATACTGGGGCAACTATGCTAGCTATGCCGCCACACCCAAGCCCCCCCCCCCCCCCCCCCAAACCCGCTGTGCACGGTACTGTACACTACAGTAGGATGCCACCCCCCAGTCCCCAGAGAAAAAATTTGGTCAGAAAGTGGTCCCTGGGCCGGAAAAGTTTGGGGACCCCTGCTGGACGCCACAGTCCATACACTATTGTTTAAGCTCAGGGGTACATTGTGAATTTAGTGCTAAAGCTTGTTTTGGAAAAAATCGTGAAAAAAATCGAAATCACAATTTTTGACAGAAAAATCACAATTTCAATTTTTACCCAAAATCGTGCAGCCCTACCCACCAGCTCCTCTAGTGAGGTCTAGTCAAACTATTCAGTTACTGTTGTACCAATAGTGCCCACCGGCTCCTCTGGTGAGGTCTAGCCAAACTATTCAGTTACTGTTGTATCAATAGTACCCACCAGCTCCTCTGGTGAGGTCTAGCCATGCTATTCAGTTACTGTTGCACCAAGCACTATACACCTAGCTATTCTGCTAGCTATACTTGCATTATTGGTGATTCTGCAGATCACCACATAATCAGGTATTGCATCTGTATTATCGGTGATACTGCAGATCACACATAATCAGACGTCTGTGTTGCTACACCAATCGTTACATACAGCTTTTATAGCTCCTGGAGAACAAGTCTTCTTTAGCTCTCCTCTCTATAGATTTAACTCGATAACTTGCTTTTGTTTGCAGTATTTCCCCTGAGCAGAGAATGGGCCTGAGTTGACCTTACCTTTCCTCACATGTCCTAAAATGCCTAAATAGGAAAAATACTAGTACACATGGCTAGGAGAGGTATACAAGGACCTCTTCAGTAAGTTGAGGTAGGGCATTTTGCAGATATGCACAAAGTTATAACACCAGTAACTTGGGGTCTGCAAAAACAGGTCCAAGGAATGATTTAATTCTGCAAATGGGGGCTATTACAATTGTGTGGGTTATAGAGGGCATATTTGATAAAAACTTGGAACCAGTCTGTACACTTTAAAGTACAACTGTAATGAGATCGATATGGAGGCTGCCATATTTATTCCCTTTTAAACAATACCAGTTGCCTGGCAGCCCTGCTGATCTATTTGGTTGCAGTAGTGTCTGAATAATACCAGAAAGAAGCATGCAGCTAATCTTGTCAGAGCTGACAATAATGTCAAACACCTGATCTGCTGCATGCTTGCTCAGGCTCTGTAGCTAAATGTATTAGAGGCAGAGGATCAACAGGATAGCCAGGCAACTGGTATTGCTTAAAAGGAAATAAATATGGCAGCCTCCACATACCTCTACAGTTGTCCTTTAAAGAGAATCTGTACTCTAATATTCTTAGACTAAAAAGCATACCATTCTATTCCTTATTTTCTCCTGTGCCCCTCTGTGCTGTTTCTGCCACTCTCTGCTGCAATCCTGGCTTGTAATTAACAGTTTAAGGCCTCTTGCACACTGCAAGCAATTCAGATTCAGATTCCGCTTTTTAATCTGTTTTTACTTCCGATTCAGATTCAGATTTGCAGTTTGCTCCTTGCACACTGCAAATCTGAATCTGAATCGGAGGTAAAAACTGATTAAAAAGCGGAATCTGAATCTGAATTGCTTGCAGTGTGCAAGAGGCCTTAGGCAGTGTTTACAAACAAACTAACCAGCTTGTGATAGGCTCACATAAGCAGAGTGTGAGTCACACAGAGCCTGCAGGGGGCCTGGAGGGTGTGTGTATAGCTTCTGCCAATGACAAACAGTGCAGCACATTCCACACATTCCAGCCTCTGCCGACAGAGCCGACAGACGAGAGCAGATTAGATCATATAACAGAGATGATACAGCCACTGTGCAAGTAGGAAAGGCTGCAGTAAGCCAGAGCACATTAGAGCAGGCAAAGGAACTTATAGGATAGAAGAACTAAGGCTGAAATTTTTGTTACAGAGTCTCTTTAAAGAGAACCCGAGGTGGGTATTTAAAATCTTAAGAGAACACAGAGGCATGTCCTGTGCGCTATGACATGCCTCTGTGTCAGGGGCGTCTCTAGCCATTTTGTCACTCCAGGCGAGAAAACCTGTGGCGCCCCCCCTCCCCCCCCCCCCCCCCTGTGAGGTGCCACTTGATGAAAATAATCGTTTTACCATAAAATAATTGTAACGCAGCAATGATTCACTTAAAATCATAATGCGGCAATCTTTCACTAGAAAATAACCATAACGCAGCAATGATTCATAATAAAATATAATGCAGCAATGATTCACCATAAAATAATCGTAATGTGGCCAGCGTTCACCAGGAAATATTATGTGGCCTGCGTTCACCAGGAAATAATCGTATGTGGCCAGCGTTCACCAGGAAATAATCGTATGTGGCCAGCGTTCACCAGAAAATAATCGTATGTGGCCAGCGTTCACCAGAAAATAATCGTATGTGGCCAGCGTTCACCAGGAAATAATCGTATGTGGCCAGCGTTCACCAGGAAACAATCGTATGTGGCCAGCGTTCACCAGGAAACAATTGTACGTGGCCATCGTTCACCAGGAAACAATTGGATGTGGCCAGCGTTCACCAGGAAATAATCGTATGTGGCCTGCGCCAAGTGTTATGGGTGGGCTGAGGGGGGGGGGGGGGTTGTTACTCAGGGCCAGCCAGGGCGGCATATAAAAAATTATCAAGAGCAGAGGGCACTCACTGTGAGGTGTCGCCTCGGCAGATAGTGTGTGTGCAGTGTAGCCAGCCGGCGGTGGCACTGGTCCCTGGTGCGTCACATGGTGCCTTCAAGCACGTGTGACAGGCGGGGGGCGGCGCCGCACGTATAAACAAACTAGCGTGCGGTAGTTCGCGCTGCACGAAGAGGGAGAGGGGGTGAACTAGTAGGCGGCGGCACAGCACGTATAAACTAACTAACGTGCGGCTGCTCGCTCTGAAGGGAGAGGGAGGGGACGGACCAGTAGGCGGCACCGGGCACAGGCTGAGCTGCCTGTCACAGCCGGCCCGGCGCTGAACTGATAATGTGGGGAAAAAAAAAACACACGCACACAGCGCGGCGAAAGAGCACCCACGCCCACCCAAGGCGCTCTAGGCCAAAATTTATAGTTGCCTGGTGACAGAGACGCCTCTGACTGCATCTGTCCCCTGGCTGTCTCGCTCCAGTGTCTGTGTGCAGCCAGTGACACAGGTGGGGGGTCAGACTGTCGGGGGCATAAGCTGGCTGGCCGCTGGCTCCTGGTTTGACTGGCGTGGGGCGGAGTTAAAAGCTGGGCCACACGAGGTAAACACTTTACCTGTGTGGCTACTGAGAAGAAGGGGCACGGCTTTAAAGAAGGAGCCTGGCAGAGAAGAGCAGTATTGATTGCTCTATTGGCTGGGGAGAAGTGGAGGTGGAGGCACTGCTGAGCACATGGTAGTGTGCCGAGCACCGGGGACTGAGTCGGGAGGTAATATAATATAACAAAAACAAACATGGTCACAGTAGCAGCGGCGGGGGAATGCGCCTCACCACCTCATGGCGCCCCAGGCAACCGCCTATACTTGCCTGGTGGGTGAGACGCCCCTGCTCTGTGTCTTGCTATTGCCGCCTCTATTCCCCCCAGGGTCTGCTGTGTCTCCCTGTAAAAAGCACTAGGCTAGCGACAATCTCCTTGTCGCTAGCCTTGTATTTACCTGTAGGCTGTCATTCTATCTGGGCTCCCCTACCTCTGTCCCCGCCGCTGCCCACCTCCATGAGCTTCCTCCAATCGGAAGCTAAGCCGTGACCTGGGAGGTACTTCCTGGGTCGCGGGTTAGCAGCGGGGAGCCCAGATAGAATGACAGGCTGGAGGTAAATACAAGGCTAGCGGCAAGGAGATTGTTGTTAGCCTAGCGCTTTTTACAGGGGGGCACAGCAGACCCTGGGGGGGGGGGGGGACTAGAGGCGGCAATAGCAAGACACAGAGGCATGTCATAGCGCACAGGACATGCCTCTGTGTTCTCTTAAGATTTTAAATACCCACCTCGGGTTCTCTTTAAAGAAAAATGCCCAGATACACACACAGTAAGTGTAGCACGACTAGGTGGGAATGTAATTTTAACCGTTCTGTGTTCTACTGTAAGATTTTGATCACTGTAAATTACCTGTCTCTGATCCTGAATATTTTAATCTGTTAAATACATGTTTTTGTTGCCATTAAAGAGTAACTGTAGTGAAAATGACTTAATGAATAAAATTGCTTATAGTTCACTGTATTCATTTATAGATTAAAGGTAGCCATACACTGGTCGATATGACATTAGATCGACCAGCTGACAGATCCCTATCTGATCGAATCTGATCAGAGAGGGATCGTATGGCTGCCTTTACTGCAAACAGATTGTGAATCGGTTTCAGCCTGAAACCGATCACAATCTGTTGAGCTGCTCCTGGCGCCTGTCTCTCCCCCCCCCCCCCCCCCCGTATTCATTACCTAAAGCTGGTTCCGGGTCCTCTGCTCCGCGCTGCACCCCGCACCGCATCCCAGCGTACACTGTGTCACTCCGTGACCAGGAAGTTTAAATAGAGCGCCCTCTATTTGAACTTCCAGTCACTGCAGTGACACAGGAAGTTAATGTACGCTGGGATGGAAGCAGGAACAGAGCCGTGCAGCGCGGAGAAGATGCCCGGGAGCCAGCGTCAGGTAATGTATACCTGATCGGATCGGCTGCCGCTAGCGACGCGCTCCCTACCCGCGGGCGATCGACGGTATTTTTCCGCACGGCGCGATCGACGGACGATCGGTGGGTGCGTTTAGCGCGAACGATAGGCAGCAGATTCGATCCCAGTGATCAAATCTGCTGTCGAAACGGCCGCAAATCGGGCCAGTGTATGGCCAGCTTTAGTCAGTGTGTGTTTGTTGTAAAATCGTTCCTCTCCCTGATTTACATTCTGAAATGTATCACTAGTTGTAACCGCTTTAGTTTTGCCTGGTGATCTTTGCAAAATGTTTGCTTCTGAGCGTTTTATTCATAGAGGGAGCGATACTGTTTGCTTGGCAGTTGAAAAAAAGTTATTGCCTACAATGCAACAAGGTTCACAGACGGCAAACTGTCATGACCATGATCATGACATCACACTGTCAGGGGTTTCACCACAATATCAGCCACACAAACCCTCCTGATGATCTATTCAAGAAAAGGTAAAGAGTTTACATAAGAAAAGGGGTTATCCGCTACTGATTGGGTGAATCCTTGGTTACAGTTTTCTCCTTTGGTTACAATGCATGTAGAACTATTTCTTGTTGTTTTTAGATTGCAATAAACAATTGATGGTTTATTTGGTGATAATGGGTGATCATGATTACCACAGGCTAGCGCTTTGTACCCGCAGTAGATTATCATTGCCAGAAAAGATCCGTGACATCTGGTCATTGATGACTGGACAAACTGGAAGATCTTTAGCTGATCTCTGTTGTAGCTTCCGCTGTTTCTTCTACTTCTTCTCGTCTTCCACCTTTCATAGGGCAGAAACCATTGGAAATGGTGTTTGCAAAATTTGACCAAAGTAGGATAATTTCTTTAATGAATATCATTGTTTTTTGTTTTTAAAGGACCACTGCTTCTAATCACTCTGTTTTGTAGCACAGCACCCCTCTTTTGATTTGCAAACAATAACTCATCCTGTATGTTAATGTTGTTTTCCACTGTTGACTGGAAATCTCAGAGTTGTCAAATCGTGTTGATCACCTTCTTGCACAGATTGCTTATGGTGTTCTACAGAGCTCAGCAGCAACTCAATGACTTTATCTTCTTTTGTAGTGTCATCACCATGAGATTTTTTTTGGGGGGGGGAGAGAGAGATGACTGAATGCAATTTGAGAACGTGTGTGTATAAAAGGGGAGGGAAAGTGGCATCCGGTCAAGTACTGGAGGTTTGACTCCTCTAGGTCTTCAATAATAAAATATTCTGAACAATGATAAGGTGGTAAGTTGGTTTTTGGTTTTGGTGGTAAGATTTCAATGCTATATGATTTTGGCACTGGAATATCTGATAGGATGTTAGTGTATCCCTGGCAGGAATAATGTGTCCCCGAACACGGCGTAGATTTCATTTACCAAGGTCAAGAAGTAGTTAGGTTGCTGATGTAATTAGGGTTGCAATGGTATGAAAATCCACGGTATGATAACCGTAAAAAAAAAATTAAAAAAAAAATACCACAGTATGACGGTATCACGGTATACAGTATTACACAATTCTCGTTTCAATTATCCTGAGCCTGCATAATCTGTGGCTGGAAATGCAACAGGTTCTCTTGAGCTTATCTGCCGTGGTGGCAGTCAGGTCACAGGTGACATGGGGAGAGATCAAACACATTAGACTTTGATTATGGTAGGATTAGATTGTGAGCTCTTATGAGGACAGTCAGTGACATAACTCTGTAGAGTGCTGCAGCAGATGTCAGTGCGATAGGAATACAGAATAATAATATGGTGGGCATTAGACTATGGTGGAATTAAATTGTAAGCTCCTATGAGGGCAATCAGTGACATAACTATAAACGTTATACAATCTTTACTGAAGCATTGTAAAATAAATACATCATAATCTTAATACAGGTCAGAGAGAGGAAAGTGAGAGAGAAGGAAGGGAAATACACAGCAGTCTGTGAGAGAAGGCAGATAGGGAGAGTAATGTTGGGTACACACGTTGCGATTTCTGGTCGATCGATTATTTCCGACATGTTCGATCGGGTCTCGATCGATACAGCCGTCGATTTTACTCATGTTAAGTATGCAAAATTGACGGCTGTATCGATCGAAACCCGATCGAACATGGAAATAATCGATCGACCAGGATCGATCCCACCGATCAAGTGGGAAATCACAACGTCTGTACCCAGCATAAGAGATAGCAGAGAGAGATGCAAGAAAGTGGAAGAGTATCACAAAATAGAGGCGGTAGAGGAAAAGGATAGTGGGGGGGAGAGTCTCTGCAGCTGATAAATTCACCACTGCTTGCATTCTGGCGGCACTTTCAAACAAGCCGGGAATTAGGGGGTGGTGCTCATCCTTAGAGCAGGAAGCTCTGCAGGGCTATAATATGAGCTCCGTCGGTGTCCTTTAGCTGTTAACATGATTGAAACGGATCCACCTGCTAATTGTTTAATAACAGGGCAATGTCGCCCTGGGCACTAAATGCTGCTCAGAAGCACCTCTGGCCGGGAGCGCTCTGCGTGTGCGTTCCTGCCACGGCCAGGAGCTCTCTGGATATGCGCTCCAGCTGCGGCATCATGGCCTGTCCTGCGTGTTACCATCCGGCACCAGTCAGCAAGCTTTTGGGAGCTTGCTTTTCTAATGGGGGAGAGACGGAGAGCAGGGCAATAGCGGAGCGGTGGCGGGGATGATGCAGAAGGCTGCGAAAGCATTAAAAAAACTGTATTTTGAGAATCTGCATGGTACGATTACCATGCACATTGAAACTGCGGTATACCGCGACAACCCTAGATGTAATTATGATTAGGAATTTGAAAGAAATTAAAATGGAAACTTTGAGGATTAATACAATACTCTTTCATTAGTGCTTTGAGCTTCATACACACTGAACTGAACTCATTTGGGATGTACTTGACCTAGAATCTAGCTTGTATAAGTGTCTTCTGAGGTTGCTTTAACCACTTAAAGGGAACCTTAACTGGGGGGGGGGGGAAAGACACTCACTTACCTGGGGCTTTGCCAAGCCTCCTGCAGCCGTCCTGTGCCCGCGCCGGTCCTTTGGTGCCCTCCGGTCTCCCTCCGCGGCTAAGTTTCGTTTTCGGCCAACTGCCAGTCGTCCTCCGGCAAAGTGTGTCCTTCTTCCGCATTCCCTGACGTGCTCCGCATTCCCTGACGCTTTGCCGGAGGACGACTGGCAGTCGGCCGAAAATGAAACTTAATCGCGGAGGGAGACCGGCGGGCACAGGACGGCTGCAGGAGGCTTGGCAAAGCCCCAGGTAAGTGGTTTTTTTTTCCCCCACAGTTAAGGTTCCCTTTAAGGACTGCAGTCTTAACCACTTCACCACTGAGGGGGTTTACCCCCTGACCACCAGAGCAATTTTCACCTTTCAGCGCTCCTTCCATTCATTCGTCTATAACTTTATCATTACTTATCACAGTTAAACGATCTATATCTTGTTTTTTCCACCACTAATTAGGCTTTCTTTAGGTGGGACATTATGCCAAGAATTATTTTATTTTAAATGTGTTTTAATGGGAAAATAGGAAAAATCTGGGAAAAAATTAATTATTATTCAGTTTTCGGCCATTATAGTTTTTAATTAATGCATGCTACTGTAATTAAAACCCATGAAATGTATTTGCCCTTTTGTCCCGGTTATAAAACTGTTATAAAATTGTCCCTATCACAATGTTTGGCGCCAATATTTTATTTGGAAATAAAGGTGCATTTTTTTCAGTTTTGCGTCCATCCCTAATTACAAGCCCATAGTTTATAAAGTAACAGTGTTGTACCCTCCTGACATAAATATTTAAAAAGTTCAGTCCCTAAGGTAACTATTTATGTATTTTTTTTATTGTACATTTTTTTATTTTTTTTTTTAATTACAAAAAAAAATTGGGAGTGTGGGAGGTAATGAGTTAATTTTTTGTGTAAAAGTAATTTATTTGTATGTGAAAAATGTGTAGGGTGTAGTTTTACTATTTGGCCACAAGTTGGCCAAAGTAACTTTTTGTTTTAATGCGACCTCCAAGCGTCCTTCCGGAAGCTTGGAGAAAGTACTTGGAGGCTGGGTAAGATCACAATGATCGTGCTGCCCATCGGAGAGCAGCGGATCATTGCGGGACTTAGATCAACGAACGGGAATGGATTTTCCCGTTCATTGATCTCCGGGCGAGCGGGCGGCGGCGTGTTTACTAGCGGCGGGCGGCGTGTTTACGAGCGGGAGCGCGGACAGCGGCGGAAGTGCGCAAAGTACGGATTTCTCCGTCCCTGGGTGTTAAAGGATGGAAAAAGGGACGGAGAAATTCGTACGCGTGGGGGGAAAGTGGTTAAAACCCCTTAAGGACCAGACACTTCTTTTCCATTCAGACCACTGCAGCTTTAACAGTTTATTGCTCGGTCATACAACCTACTATCTAAATGAATTTTACCTCCTTTTCTTGTCAGTAATACAGCTTTCTTTTGGTGCTATTTGATTGCTGCTGTGATTTTTAGTTTTTATTATATTCATAAAAAAAAACATGAATTTTGTAAAAAAAAAACATTTTTTTTAAACTTTCTGTGCTTACATTTTTCAAATAAAGTAAAATTTCTATATAAATGTATCTGAATTTATTGTGCTACATTTCTTTGATCAATAAATAGACACTTCTTGGATTTTTTTTTTTTTTGGGGGGGGGGGGGGGGGTAAAAGTTATAACGTTTACAAACTATGGTGCAAAAAGTGAATTTCCCCAGTTTGAAGCATCTCTGACTTTTCTGAGCACCTGTCATGTTTCATGAGGTTGTAAGGAGAACGGAGGCGCCAACAGAATAAAATATATCTAAAAACTTTAAAATTCCTCGGGAGGCGGTGGTGGACTCATCTCCCCGAAGCAGGCATGATACTGTCGGTTTTAGTACAAACAAATGTATTTATATACTCCAACCTACAGCGCAATGCGTTTCACGGGTATATCCCCCGCTTCCTCAGGCAATGACGAACCGGAGTACACACAGTGCAGTCTTAAGGTCACAATAAGCGCCTCTCTTGACAGAGGCGCTTATCGTGACCTTAAGATTGCACTGTGTGTACTTCTGTTCGTTATTGCCTGAGGAAGCGGGGGATATACCCGCGAAATGCGTTGCGCTGAAAGTTGGAGTATATAAATACATTTGTTTGTACTAAAACCAACAGTATCGTGTCTGCTTTTGGGGAGATTAGTCCACCAACGCCTCCCGAGGAATCTTTAAGTTTTTAGATATATTTTATTCGGTTGGCGCCTCTGTTCTCCTTACAATATCAGCATCCACACCTTGTGGAGGGATTGAATTCCCTGTCTTCTCCTAATCTACAGAGAGCGACCATCTTAATCCTGAGTGAGGACAGGCCTAATCTCCTCACCTGCCTACACAGTGGTTGCCTAATTGGTAACCCTGACTTGTGAGTATATCTATCATATACTTTTTCCATTTACCCATCACCCAACTTACTACACTATATTGGGCTCTCGGTGTCCCTTCTTTTTCTTCATGAGGTGCTAGAATTCCAGGATAGTATAAATACCCCCCAAATGACCCCATTTTGGAAAGCAGGCATGGTGAGTTCATAGATTTAATCTTTTGTCACAAGTTAGCGGAACATGACACTTTGTGACAAAACAACAACAAAAAAGTTTCCATTTCTGTTAACTTGTGACAAAAAAAATGAAATCTGCCTCGGACTCATCATGCCCCTCTCTGAAAACTTTGGGGTGTCTACTTTCCAAAATGGGGTAATTTGTGGGGTGTGTTTACTGTCCTGGCATTTTGGGGGGTGCTAAATTGTAAGCACCCCTGTAAAGCCTAAAGGTGCTCATACGACTTTGGGCCCCTTAGCGCATCTAGGCCCCTTAGCGCACTCAGGAGAAGTAGTATAATGTGTTTTGGGGTGTATTTTTACACATACCCATGCTGGGTGGGAGAAATGTCTCTGTAAATTAGAATTTTTAGATTTTTTTACACATTGTATATTTACAGAGATATTTCTCCCACCCAGCATGGGTATGTGTAAAAATACACCCCAAAACACATTATACTACTTCTGAGTACGGCGATACCACATGTGACACTTTTTTGGCAGCCTAGTTGCGCAAAGGGGCCCAAAGTCCAATGAGTACCTTTAGGCTTTACAGGGGTGCTCACAATTTAGCACCCCCCCACATGCCAGGACAGTTAACAAACCCCACAACTGACCCCATTTTGGAAAGTAGACACCCCAAGGTATTCCATGAGGGGCATGGTGAGTTCATAGAAAATTTTATTTTTTGTCATAAGCGAGCGGAAAATGACACTTTGTGAAAAAAACAAACAAACAACAATTTCTGCTAACTTGTGACAAAAAATAAAATCTTCTATGAACTCGCCATGCACCTCACGGAATACTTTGGGGTGTCTTCATTCCAAAATGGCATAATTCGTGGGGTCTGTCCTGGCATTTTAGGGTCTCCGCAATCATTACATGTATGGCCAGTATTAGGAGTTTCTGCTATACTCCCTTATATTGGGCATACGGGTAATGCTCTCTGGGCTGAAAGGAAAAATGAACGGCAAACTATCAACCAATCAATGTGGATGAAAAAATATGACGTAGGAGCTGCCACCCAAAAACGTCCAAACCCACTCAGCTCGTATGCCCTGGCAACCCCGATTTCTCCATTCACATCGATCGATGTGGATGAACAAATCATTACCAGAGTTCTTTTTTGATACAAAGTGCTTGCCAAAGCATAGGAACTCCAACACCACCCCTCAGCTCATATGCCTCAGCAAACGTATCTTTTTTTACTGCGGAGGAGAAATCTCGTCCTGCAGCGCTGCATGCACCGACTTGTGTGTAATCTGACAGACGCACAATGCTTCTGTCAGGATGCACCATCAGTGCTGTAGCTGGTTGGATGGTCGGTCGGTCCACCTGGAAGGGTAAAGGATGGAAAAAAGAGAGCGCGAGAAAAAAAAAAACATACAAAAAAAAACAAACAAGCAGCAAAGCAATAACTTCATTAACATTAACATCATTTTTTATAAACTTTGTTAAACATTTTTAACCCAAACATTAACATTGGGAACTAAACATAAACTTTTTTGCTTACCTGTTTGTTTTTTTTTCCTTTACCTTTCCGAGGACAAACCTCTCATCCCCCATGGGACAATGTGCAAAGTGCAAATCGCACAGAGATGTGCCGAAGTACATTATGCACTTTGTCCCAAGTGAAAGGAGAGGTTTCTGGCAGCACTCTGTATTAGGGTCTCTGGAAACCTGATGTCTGGGTTCACACTGCATATTGGCATATCCGGTGGGTCGCATGCACCGCATCGCCCAAAACAGACCTTCAGGGAATACAGCACGAGTAGCATTCGACTTAGTAATCGCATTCGGCCTAGTAATTAACTGCGTCGCCGAAGACTAACATGACTTCCGGGCCAATCTAAATTGCCGCAGAAGCCACGCAGTAACGTAGGCATGCACTAGTGTTCAGTCAAGCACTTCCGGCATAGGGGGGACTGCAAAGTGTGACTTTCGCTAGGCAATTTTCTCTAACGCATCGCGCCAGTGTGAAATGGCACAGAGACCCTTATGTGCCTACTGCTATGTCTGGAGTTCCCTACTCTCTCTAAAAGTGTGTTTGCTCATGATACCTTTGGAAACACTCCCCTAGGCATAAGCCAGGCTGGCCAGGAAAGGTGGGACAGTAAACAATGGTGTCTCGCCTTATTCCAGCCCTGCTGCAGACACGACAACTATTTCTTGGGGTGCGTTGATTTGGGGTACTCGGAATGGGAAAGGCGTAGTGCCTTTCATGTAGCCGGCTAACTACAATTTGGGGTTGGGCCACAGCACCTCCTGGATACAGGAGTTCCGTAACGATCTTTTCCTGGAATTTAAGGAAAGATCCAGTTCTCCCAGCCTTAGGCCACATACAGACATCAGACCATAGTCTTTGGAAAATGAAAGATCACAGACCAATCTTACCACCCTTCCTGTAGTATAAGAGCCATACTCTACACAGTCTTTTCTATGGAGCTGAACTCCACATCAGAAAAAAATCATTGCAAGATGCTGCACACACAGATGCTGTACAGACACAAAAGATCAGTATCTGCAAAAGATCTGTTCCTGCCAAAAATCCATTCCTGCAAATTGCAATGATAGTCTATGAGATCTGCAGATCATCATACACACATGATTTAACTGACATTCATCTGCAGACCTGAAAATCCATCCTGGTGGATCTGATCTGCAGATGAATGTCAGTTAAATCATGTGTGTATGATGATCTGCAGATCTCATAGACTATCATTGCAGTTTGCAGAAATGGATTTTTGGCAGGAACAGATCTTTTGCAGATACTGATCTTTTGTGTCTGTACAGCATCTGTGTGTGCAGCATCTTGCAAAGATTTTTTTCTGATGTTGAGTTCAGCTCCATAGAAAAGACTGTGTAGAGTATGGCTCTCATACTACATGAAGGGTGGTAAGATTGGTCTGTGATCTTTCATTTTAGTCTGATGTGTGTATGTACCCTTACTGTAGAGAACAAAGCTGTTGTAAATAGCCAATTGAATTAGATAAACAGACACTTTTTTTTATACCCGTGTCTGGTTTTGCGGGAAACTAAGTAGGGCCCTAACATCTGGTGATTGAAGTCCACCCCTCCCATGTTAGCATTATAGTCACGTTGAATTTGCACTGTCTTGTCTGTGTGAATGGTGGACAGAAGGTAAACGTCCGTCTTGTCCTTCCATTTCACCATGAGCAGTTCATCGGTACACAAAGCAGCCCGCTCCCCCCCCCCCCCAACGTGCAAGCCGGGTACTAACGAGCCGTTGGGGGAAGCCAGGGCGACTTGGCCGCACGGTGCCACAGCAGCAGATTCCTTCTATCTTTAAATGCTGATAGAGGACCACACTTGTGTAAAAGTTGTCCACATAAAGATGGTACCCCTTCTGGAACAAAGGTGACACCAAGTCCCACACAATCTTGCCACTGCTCCCCAGGTAGTCAGGGCATCCGACCGGCTCCAATTTTGTGTCTTTTCCCTCATAGACCCTAAAATGAGATGTATAGCCTGTGGCCCTTTCACAGAGCTTATACAGTTTCATCCCATACCGGGAGCGCTTGCTTGGGATGTACTGTTTGATGCCAAGGCGCCCGGTAATATGTATGAGGGACTCGTCTACGCAGATGTTCTGTTCAGGGGTATAAGCATCTGCAAATTTTGATGACAGGTGGTCTATGAGGGGCCGAATTTTGTGGAGCCGGTCATAAGCAGGGTAGTCCCTTTCATGACAGGTTGTGTTGTCATTAAAGTGCAGGAAGCGCAGGAACATCTCAAATCGTGTCCTGGACATGGCAACAGAGAACATGGACAGGTGATGTATTGGGTGCGTAGACCAATAAGACCGCATTACATTCAGTTTGACTAGACCCATGTTAAGAAGAAGGCCCAAAAAAGTTTTAAGTTCAGAAACTTGGAGTGGTTTCCACCGGAAAGGCTCGGCATAGTACCTAGCCAGGTTTTCTGTGATGTATTGTGTGGCATAACAGTTGGTCTCAGCCACAATTAAGTCGTAAAGATCCTGTGAAGAACAGATGAAAAAAGTCTAGGGCCGATCCTAGATTATCTGTCTCCACCTGCACTCCAGACTGGGCATTGAAAGGGGGCAATACGGGTGCGGCGGAACCAGGGGATTGCCAATTGGGATTTGCCAGCACCTCTGGAAGACTATGGGTAGTACGGGCCTGTTTTCTTGATGGCTGCGACTCTGGTCTTAATGCACATGCCACCAAACCAGTTTCAACTTCCATTCTGGTGCTCACCACTTCACCAGGGTCTACGGAAGTACTGGTGCTAGGTCCAGGAGATGCTGCCCGCAAGGGGCAGATTAGGGTCTGATCTGATGGGTAGCAGTGACAGGTGGTGACGGGGTGATTGATGGGTGATCAGTGGGTGTTTAGAGGGGAGAACAGATGTAAACAATGCGCTTGCGAGGTGACATGAAGGCGGGTCTGCGGGCGATCTGAGGGTGTGGGTGGGTGATCAGATGCCCGCAAGGGGCAGGTTAGGGTCTGATCTGATGGGCAGCAGTGACAGGGGGTGATTGATGGGTGATAGGTGATCAGTGGGTGATTACAGGGGAGAATAGATGTATACAGTACAGGGGGGGGGGGGGGGTCTGGGGGGATCTGAGGGTGTGGGGGGTGATCAGGAGCCCTTAGGGGGCAGTTTAGGACCTAATCTAAAGGATAGCATTGTCAGATAGTGACAGGGGGTGATTGATGGGTGATTAGGGGGGTGACTGGGTGCAAACTGTGGCCTGAGGGGGTGATCAGGGGGGGTCTGAGGGGTGCTGTGGGCGATCAGTTAGCAGGGGAGGCACGATCAGTGTGCTGGTGTTTGAACTTACAGTGCTATCCTCTCTGGTGGTCGATCGATCACTGTGACCACCAGGGGAGGAGGCAGCCTGTATAATACACTTTGTTTACCTAGCAAAGTGTATTATACACTTTCTATTGGCTTGTTTAAAAATTTACAACCCGCCGGCGCTGCTAATTGGCTGGCAGGTTGACGTCACATGTGAGCAGAGCTTAATGCAATCACCTCCCCCAGGTGCCGCCATTGATCGGTGTTAGGCAGTCCTGGGGGTGCCACTTTGCCGCCATCAATTGGTAGTGGGCGGTCGACAAGTGGTTAAGATCTGGTATGCTAAATCTTTAAACAACGGAAATGGCTGAGCCGTTGTTACCTTAGTGCCCTACCCTTCAAAAGCCACTCCATAGTGTGCTGTGCTGCCCCATCGCGCCTCCTCTTATCTCCACTGAAACAGTACACACCGCTCTCTGGCATACCCGAGTGACATGTCTGTACAATGCACATTCTCAGCAGTGTCACCCAGTATAAAATTACAGTATAAAATTTCTGATATACAATAACATCAGAGGTAAAAAAGTATACAATGATGTTCTAACAGCAAGAAATGTATAATTTCACAAGATCTTTAGCTCATCTTCTCAGGCTCATGCATTAATCTACTATAGAACCTGAAACCCAGACAGGGGTGCCTATTAGGTAGCTCGTTAAGGATTTCATGGTAGATCCTGACCCCACTATAGTTTCCATTCTGTATATACACGTTTGCTCCTAAAATTGTACATCGGTAGATCATTTTGACTTGCTAATTTTTAAAGCGAAATATAACCCTGCATTTCAACTTTGCTCTAAAATATTATTTACAGCATATTATATGCAAAAAGCATTTTTTTTACTAGACCAGCATTGGAAGGGTTAAACACAGAGGTTTAACGTTCCGTGGAGAGATATGCAGAAGTTCAGATTGTTGCATTTTATTTAGTTATATGTATCTATTGATAAATGTTACATACTCTTTGGCTGTCCTCCAAGCTCCTTCTCAGTCAGAGAGATGAGTCACATTCAACACTTAGATACATTTATGTAAACAAAATGTATCTATTTCAGCTTCGGATGTGTCTGCAGAAATCTCCAGGAACTTTAAAGCCCTGTGTAACCCTTCCAATGCTGGTCTAGTAAAAAAAAAATCCTGGCTGCATATAATATACTGTAAATAATGTTTTAGAGCAAAGTTGAAATGCAGGGTTATATTCCGCTTTAAAGTAGCTCACAAGCCAAAAAAGTGTGGGCACCTCTGATCTAAGAAGTCAGAGAAATTTGTCATTCTAGATCTGAGTGTATAGGCTACTGGACAGGCCCTGAAAGTCAGTAAAAACAGGGATTAACCACTGGTGAAAACCAGGGTATATGATTTCAAGGCCAGGTCCATATAGGAGGTTAACAGAGCTGTTTTGTGGCAAAGGGATCTAAAAGAAGTACACATTACAAGTACAAGAAATACAAAGAAGCCAAGATATAGAAGTTTTATATATCTAAGAGCGTAGAGATGTCAGCCCTTTTTATTCTAGTATGAGAGAGGGGTACACTGTCGACCTTTAGACTTGTTTTAAGATACTAGCATGTCACCTCCAGAATGTACAGAAACAGCCGAGCCTATTTTCATAGAGACCAGCTGCAGTGTTTGCTGATCCTTGATGAAATTTGTGATCTCTTTATCATTTGTAAAATCTCCATCTGCGCTCTATATCCTCCTTATGCACACACAGACTACGGGCTGGTCCTGAGTTATTTGTAAGCAACGGGAGTAGCCTGCTGTATCTTACAGTAAAATCAATGATGCAAGTATATTGCATTATTAACCAGAAATATGTTTAAGAAATGTAATGATGCATATGTCCCCAACATTAACTTCAGTTACCTAATCTAATGCACCCATGATTTTCTAAATGTCACACTTTACCTTCTTGGCTAATTTAGGGTTATTTTCTATAATAACAATAATCGTTTCAGAAAAAGGCAGTTGGTCAAGTAAAATTGTATTTTTTTTATGTTATTTTTGAAATCTTTGTAATGATTAATTTGTAAATCTCATCAACCATATATGTTTAACACTACAATGCAAGTGTCTTAAATAATGTTGATGGAAGGAAATATGTCATTATAACGCTTGACCTTCCATTTTCAGAATATTGGAAAGAAGATGAGTTGTCAAGAATTCATTGCCAATCTCCAAGGGGTGAATGAAGGTAAAGATTTCCCCAGGGGGCTTCTCAAGGTCAGTCTTACTATACAAGCATATCTCAGTTGTAGTGCTGCATGGACTGATCATCATATCATTTATTTCAGACCATTTTACATCTGTGTATTCTGTTCATATACTGAGTGTTAGTAATATGTCCTGTAACTCAGTCCTGCAGTGTTTACAATTGCACAATACTTGTATGTTTCTTTATATATCTGGGCTGCAAGTCTGTTTAGTAGATCACAGATATTTATATGCAGGCCTGTTAGCTAATAACTGTGCTCAGCCACCCATATGAACAATTAATGATAGGAGTCAGTCAGCTTAATCTATATAATAGCTGGCTGCTGGGCAATATATTTTGCATGGACATCTTAGGTAATGGCTTTAGGTATGATTTGTTATACTTCACCCCTCTTCAGTTTATAAGAAAGCGGTTTTGGTAAAAATGCAGGAGAAGTGTAGTAATAGGAATAAAAAAAGGCTTAATTTTTGCACTTCCATATTGTGCAGTTTTGTAGTTGTTAGAATTATTGTTATACTTATTTATTAATTAAAGGTTATGTATATAAATGTTATTTATTGTAAACTAAGCATGTATTTGGATTGTACGATGAGTATACTAAATTAATACATCATTGCCATGTATGCATATTTACTGTGTACCTGGAAAACACTTGCTAGGCAGCATAACTATTGACTATCCAGTGTGGGGCGCCTCTAATCACTTTTTCACTTTGTTACCTGGAAAACGGCTATGTATTTATACAGAGCCAACAGTCACTGTAGTAGATTATATAACCACCTTGTACACAGTGACTTGTACTGTAGGAAATCGTGGTCTGCATATTGGTGTTGTTCTGTGATACTTGTTACAGAGTGCTATTTACCCATACTTCATAATAAGCAGGATCTGTGCTGATATCATACCAGAAATCAATGACAATTCACTTACTGTAACTTCCAGATTAACCAAAAACATTTCATAAGTTCCTACACTGCTTTTGTTAAGGGTCCAAATAGCATCTGTGTTTAACATTCAGAGCTGTTTATTCTCTGAGGTACCATATATAGTGATATACTGTGTATGCTAATATGCTTTCCTCTTTTTTTTTTTTTTTTTTTTTTTACAAATTTTTGAGCCACAGAGTACCCAACAAGCTCATGGTGAATCAGAACTCGTAGGAGTGTGTGATGCTGGGAATACAGAATGGGTTTTTTCAGCAGATTTACTGGCCAATCCATTTTCTGATCATTTTTCCGAATGATTTCCATTCACTTCTATGAGAAAATCCATCAGAAAAATGATCCAAGTCAGATCGGACCTGTCGGAAATTATCTATCGAGTCCTCTATCTGCCAAAAAAACTCATTGGGTATTCCCAGCATGAGGGGCTACAATGGACCAGAAAAGCCCTCTTACTACAATATTTCCATACCAAATTTTTGAGCTAAAAAGTGTGGAGAGTCAGCTTTTCTGTGAGTGATGGCCTAGTTGCAGTGCCCTCCTATGCAGAGTATGCATTGGAAGTGTACCAGCAACCTTGCTTGTGGCCTGTTTTGTTGGCCAAAATTGGAGAGTGGGCTGCGCCGATTGTGCTAACTTATGGTTAGACGCATTGATATGATGGAAAGTGCCGACACTGTGTTACAAGTGATATAAAGGTACAGAGAACTCTATAGCAGAATTGATGTAGTCCCTCAGAGCCATCCATTAAGGTTTTATTGTTGAATGAAAGAAGGATTACGGTTAGTTGCTCTGGGAAACTATTGCAGTTTTCTTTTCATGTGTCTCAGACTCAGCGGCGCACATTTATTAATTCTGTCGCTAAGCAGGGAGAGCTACAAGTGCTGGTATACAGGAACCTCTTATGATAGACTTATGATGGGCATTGAATCATAACTCCCTCTGTAAAAGTGCAATCTTAAAATGGAGATTGGTCTCAGATCTGTAGCAGGCATGTCTCAGATCATGGATTTCATGCATGGGAGTTATAAAGGCAGAGTAAAACCATTGCAAAACATTCTCTTGCAATCTTACTTATTGAATGTGTGGAGTCACTAATATAAGTGATAATCTGCATTTTTTACCACTTTCATTTTTTAGAAGTAATTCAGAATGACACACAAATTAGATGTTCTGTGTCCCTATGAATGTCCCCTAAAGGAAAAAAGGTTTACTGTAATTAACATCTAGATTGTAAGGTTACTGTACTTTCAGGTACATATTATTCCAAAGTGTACTAGCTGTACATTATTTTGTAATTAAGTTGCCTCAAAAGAGGTTTAGTATATAAGACTGAGGCTAAGTTCACAGTGGGACGTTAAAGTCGCGCGTTAAAACAGCATTTAACGCAGAATAACTCACTGCAATGAAAAATCAATGCCCTGTTCACAGTGCACACGTTGCGTTGGTGTCTAACGCTGCACGTTAAGTAAAAGTACTGCATGCAGTGCGTTATACACGTTATTAGCTGCGTTGGACTGTTTGCACATGCTCAGTAATGACTTGGAAGCATACTTTTCATTGCCTGTATTTTTTACTGTATCTGCTGTATGCAACGGTAACGCTGCATTGCCACTTTTTGGGCGCGTTGCGTTGTAAGCTTGCGGTGCGACTTTAACGTGGCATCAAAACGCAACGTCCCACTGTGAATCTAGCCTCAAAGTCACAAGCATGAAGGCCAATCTTGCATTTAATTTAGTCTAGTTACTATTGCTAGTGTGTCTGTGCAGAGATAACACTTGGAGTGTCTCTTGTTATATGCTTGTTTCTCCAACTATGAGCAATGTCATAAAAGGCAAACATGGGGAAATTAAAAACAGTCATGTCCAACAGGAAATTAAGACTACCAGAGCCTTTTTTTATATATGTAGCTTAAAGCAAGTGACTTGGGTATCACAGTCACTGAAAGACATTTTGTTAATATTCTTCATCTCACTGTGAATTGTTGCTATGCAATGACGAGAGGCCAAGAGCTGGAATACCTGTGGGAGGAAGTGGGTGGAGAGGACATGAGACCCCAAAAGACGGAAGTCTCCAACCCATGCCACACTAGAAGCCAACTTCGCACCAGAATGGGGAGTTTTGGCAAATACCATACTGATAAGGCAATAAGACTACAGGTGAAACAACTGTTGGGTGGTGTGGATGGAGCGGATCCCGTTCTCACACACTGCCATCTCTATCCACACCTCTGACGAGCAGGTATAGTGGATGCCTGCACCACACAGCTCCACTCCACAGTATACTATTGTTGAATTTTGTCTTAATGAATGAATGCTTGAGCGTTTTTGTACTTCAGTTAATATTCTGATCAACTGGCTAACATTATCATGAGTTTGGGCTTTTTGAAAGCCATTAATTGAAGTAAGGTAGAAGATTAAACCCAGTCACATGGCCAGAGACCTGTGGTTTTCTGTAGAACAGCATGCTTGTTTCTGGTGTTATTCAGATGCTACTTGTCACGGAACAGCCGTGAGAAACGCAGGCGAATCGGGAAGGTTTGCGCAGTCAATTTTCTGATCGCTTCTTGGTTAGATTTGCCCAGTCATTGCAGCAACAGAATGACATTCCTTCTTTTAAAAGACATTTTTTTTTTCCTTTTACCAAATGGCAGGAAGCTTCAGCAGAAGTGTCCCAGGCACCTAGCTGTGCTAAGGGCCCATCCATCAGATAAGTAGCCTGACGGAACCGATTTAGAGGAAGGAGAGTGAGACTCCCTGCCCCCGATCACAGCAGGGAAGCCGACACGTAGCCTGCTGTCCTAGCTTCAAAGAGCCTTCACCTAGAACTGACCTTCTGTTACTCCTAGATGTATATAATATTCCATAAACTGCTATATGTGTCATATTTCCAGTGTTGCCAGGCTGGCAGGCTCTCCAAACTCAGAGCATGCCGGGCCTTGCCTGGTGCTGGTACTGAAAAGGTTTCAGAACATTCTGAGGAAAGGGCTGCCAGTTAGGCAGTTCGAAAGTGCCCTGATGATACCACAGGGGTCCTATCCCTAATGTTTGGTATCAGGGTGCTGGGTAAATCGGGACGGACCTGAAAATGTTAGTAAATCTGCCCTGACCTGTACGCTTCTGTGAGATAGAGCCCATATATGGTTAGATATGATTTTTGGTCCTGAGGGGAAGGGGGAGGACTCCTCTCATGTTCTAAGGGGGTGTGCGGTTCCCGACCTCACTCCCTCCTACTGGATCAGGGGTATAAGAATGGCAGAGGACGCAAAATCAATGTCCTCCACTTTGAACATCATCCTGATTACATCCTTGCCAGCTTGAGGACATGCTGGCACCTAGTTTGTTTGGACTTTGCTACTGAACTGAACTGAAACCAAGAACTTTATGAGTTTTCCCAGAAGGACATATTTCCACAAATTCTAAGTATTTTCTCCCTTTTATTTTCATACTGGCTATTAATGTTTCTATAATTGTTGATTTTAATAATTTTCTGTATATATTAATTATTTATATTGCGTTTTAACCACTTGAGGACCCACCCTTTACCCCCTCTTAAGGACCAGCGCTGTTTTAGCTGATCTGTGCTGGGTGGGCTGTGCAGCCCCCAGCACAGATCAGGGTGCAGGCAGAGCGACCAGAGCGACCCCCTTTTTTCCCCACTAGGGGGATGATGTGCTGGGGGGGGTCTGATCGCTTCCTCCTGCCTGGTTGTTGCGGGGGGGGGGCACCTCAAAGCCCCCCTCCGGCGAAATTCCCCCCTCCCTCTGCTCCCTCCCTTCCCCGGAGATCCGAGGCTGCACAGGAACGGATCTGTCCTGTGCAGCCTCTAACAGGCTCCTGCCTGTCATGTGACAGCGATCCACGGCCGCTGATTGGCCGGGGATCACTGATCTGGTACAACGCTGCTACTGTTAGCAGCGTTGTACGAATGTAAACAAAGCGGATTATTTCCACTTGTGTTTACATTTAGCCTGCGAGCCGCGATCGGCGGCCCACAGGCTATTCACGGAGCCCCCCCGCCGTGAATTGACAGGAAGCAGCCGCTCGCGCGAGCGGCTGCTTCCTGATTAATTAGCCTGATGCCGGCGACGCAGAACTGCGTCGCTGGTCCTGCAGCTGCCACTTTGCCGACGCGCGGTATTAGTGTGAGGTCGGCAAGTGGTTAATAAACGACGCTAACGTCATTTGTTTATTCAGCTACCCTGCTATTCAGCCGCACAAACTGAATGCTGACTTCTGAAGAGTCACTACTATTGTTGCTAGCTAGACAGAATAGAGTGTGTTTAACCGTTTTGTTTGTAGGTCTAAAATCAGCCAGTCAGTGGGTTCCTCTGTCCCATGGTAACAGAGGTGGTGGCAGTTATACCCTGAAATAGTGTGTAATTTGTAATTACCGTAACTCACAGGCTCCCTTCTAGTCGGTCTGCTGCCAAAATTCCAGCGGTTTCTGCGCACCGATTGCGACCACAGCTTGCATGGTCTGTGTGCTGAAACCGATGGGAAGGCATTGTGCGGTCCGGCCACTAGGGGTCCTGTGACACTACTGCAGAGAAATAGACCAGCAGGGCTGCCAGGCAACTTGTATTGATTAAAAGGAAATAAATATGGCAGCCTCCGTATTCCTCTTACTTTAGTTCCCCTTTAAGAATACTGCTTCCCAGACATGCCCTAAGGCTGGATTTGGTCCTTCCTGTCGGTGTTCTCATTTTGGTCCCAATTAGGGAAATTCATGCAAATCTCCTGTGATCAGGCACTGTGTGCTTGGAGTCCTTCCAACGAACCTCTCAAAGAGCTTCATATTTGAAGCATTGTTCTACGCTAAGCAAGAGATTGCATATAGGTGGATTTCTAAAATGTTCCCCTCCTTTGTAAACTCAGAAAAGCAAATAAGACAACAGCTTACCGTTTAAATAATGCCAGAACTGAATAGCGATGTGTAAATGGCCCCTTTGTGGCCACGCTCTTAACCTCTGCCTTCCCAGTGCACACGCTCTTTATACCTTGCCTGCACAACACTGCTACCTAAATGATTGTGTTTATGGTAATCTTGCATCGGTATTCACTAAAATGATCAGACAACAGTATAGGGGACGCCAAGAAAGGTTTTATCAAAGCAGGTATACGAAAACTTGCTTAAAATTGCTACTGTAATGCTGGGAATACACGTTTCGTTTTTGCCTTCGTTTATGCCTTCGATTCGTTCAGTAAACGAATCGAGTGTTGAAAACGTATGTGAAAATAGTCATAATCTCATTATAGTTTCGATTAATAGACCCCAAAAACGAACGACTAGTGATCGAACATGTTTGATATTATCTCTCTTTATCCATCTAATCGAGCCATTGGTAGGCTTGATGGCTGTTCAGATCGATTATATGTTCGTTTATGTTAGTCCGTCCCTGTAAAAAGGGATTTTCGTTTCGTTTCTTTGCAGCCTTCGATCATTGGAAAAACAAAACCATCAGAATCGAAAAAAAAAACGAAACCATGGGTGGTGATATTAACCGTACGTTTGATTATTTCGGGAACGAAAAGGACAAAAGGCACAATCGAAACGAAGGCTAAAACGAAGGCAAAAACGAAACGTGTATTCCCAGCATTAGGCAGTCAATCAGAATCCTTGTATTGTTTATTACCAAAAACTAGGGATGGGCTAATAATTCTGAGTTGATGCAAGATTATGCACACCAATTAAATTCCACTTTGGCAGAATTAGATTGGTCAATTTTCAAGCTGCATAAACTTGCTTAACCCCACAGAGACTCAGAATTATTTGCATATAGTCACAAGGGGTGAATATATCCAGGTGTCCTCTCCCTGCATCAATCCACATGAAAATGACAGAGAACCTTTCTTTAAAGGGGTTCTTTCGCGAAAAAAGTAGGCAGTTAAAAAATGTGACAGATGACAGGTTTTGGGCCAGTCCATCTTTTTAAGGGGGATTCTCAGGGCTTTCTTTGTTTTCAACAGCATTTACTGAACAGCAGTTTAACTGCCAAAATAGCAAGATACCAGCTGGCCTCCCTAATCACTTGCACACTATTATGTCAGTTTGTTTTCAACAGCATTTCCTGAACAACAGTTGCAAAATCTAACTAACAGAATAGTGTGCAAGTGATTAGGGAGGCCGGCTGGTATCTTGCTATTTTGGCAGTTAAACTGCTGTTCAGGAAATGCTATTGAAAACAAAGAAAGCCCTGAGAATCCCCCTTAAAAAGATGGACTGGCCCAAAACCTGTCATCTGTCACATTTTTTAACTGCCAATTTTTTTCGCGAAAGAACCCCTTTAATTTCTTGTAGGATTTTGCCATGAGGCATTGTGAGACAATGCAGCCATGTAATCCTCTAGAATGTTCCTCTGACTGCAGTTGACCTTGCTTTCACATTGTGGAATTCCCGATGTCCTTATGTGATGTAAACAAGGGTTGCTGTATTACATTTTTAGCAGTAAGCTCATCTGTGCCTGACAATTAGGAAGTTTCTAAATGTGAAAATAAATTATCACTTTCAGTGTTAATGCTGAAGAAACTCTTCTGCCCCCAATGTGAAAAACAACCACACTTTCCCAGTGTGCAGAACCTGATTTTCCAGAGTTTCATCTTATATATTCAGGACTCACGAGTATAGGTGGCTGTCAGTCACTGTGAGTGACAGTCCTGCACAATGTCTTTGCACAATCTAATATGTGGCAAGAAATTAACTCTGGCTCATTGTTCCCAGGCCATCATTGTGCAGGAAGTGTTCTCTGTCAGCCTTCACCTCTCTTAAATACAAGCAAGTTGTGATTTGTGTGCGCTTGCAGCAGGAACTGACAGGAGCATTTGTTTAAAGACTTGAAGGCTCCAGCTTACTTATTGCTATACTTTATTGAATTACTTTATTATGATTAAAATCCCTTTCCATATACTCAAATAAATATGGCCATTTGATTAGATACTGTAATAATTTAGTAGTTAGATGCCTGTAGATCAGTACATCAGTTCCAAAGAAAATTAGTTGCAGATGATGTTACATTTACAGTGATCACAATAACTGTGTAAGAATAAAATGTTAGTGACCAAAGCCACCAGTCAATATGTTCTAAGTGGTTAAACCCAGTTAACTTCAATATGTGCAGCAGTGCACCTAAAGTTTACCAGGGTCTACACAAATTACATGACAAATTACATAATTTGTGTAACATGTGCTATATAGGCAGCATCTACATTGCTTGTATAAGGGGCAACACAGTTATTGTGTATATATAATGCAATTTACACACATTGTGAAATGTTACTTAATTTGCATAAACCCCTTTAAACTTTATGTGCACCGCATGCACATGCTATGGTTAATGGGGCTTAGTTAATGTACCCCTATCTGACTGAAGTTTGCATTCCGATTTTGCTCTAGTGAAAGTACTTGAGAAGCTGAGCAGCAGACAAGTCAGGGGCACTCGGTAAACTGCCATAGTTGAATTCTGATTTCTATCATAGTATTGGTAGAAAGCCAATTGGGCCTCAGGCCAATTTTTAGCGAGGAAAAAAAAACCCTTATTCTACCAGCATGTTTATGAGATCTGACAGGCTTCCTTAGTGCCTGGAAGAAACACAAACTTGGGAGAACACACAAACTCCATGCAGGTAGTGTCCTGTCTAAGAGTCAAACCTTGGGACAAAGATAAGAATGCTATCCACAACACCAATGTCATTAAAGAGACACTGAAACGAAAAAAAAATTATGATATGATTTGTATGTGTAGTACAGCTAAGAAATAAAACATTAAGATCAGATACATCAGTCTAATTGTTTCCAGTACAGGAAGAGTTAAGAAACTTCAGTTGTTATCTCTATGCAAAAAAGCCATTAAGCTCTACGACTTTCAAAGTCGTGGAGAGGGCTGTCTTCTGACTTTTATTATCTCAACTGTAAGTAAACAAAGTAAACAAATGTCTTTTTCTCTGCCAGAGGAGAGGTCATTAGTTCACAGACTGCTCTGAAAGAATCATTTTGAATGCTGAGTGTTGTGTAATCTGCACATATTAGAGAATGATGCAATGTTAGAAAAACACTATATACCTGAAAATAAAATTATGAGAATATTTTCTTTGCTGCTAATCTTCTAGTAATTATTCATAGTACACAACCAATTCATTATATCATTTTTTTTTTCACTTCAGTGTCTCTTTAAATGGTTTTTCATTCATTGCTATGGATTGCATCACTTTTATTTTGTTATTTCTCATGGTTATAAAGTGATGACATTTTGTACTTGATCTTACTACTTTTCTTATTGCATTGTTTGAATCAACCCATTAAGTTGGTTGCCTTTTGAGTGCTGTATGTTACAGATGCATGATATGGAAATAAACTTATTAATCGTTATTTTTTGGATGTTTTTATCAGCATGACTTGCATTGACATTAAACAGACATTTATTTAGGTCAGTTCATCAATAAAATGGACTTTATTCTACTGTCATGGAATATTGTACTTCATCTCATGCCTAAGTGCACATCTCTCTGCAGAAACAAGTTGTACATTTCATGTAACAAAGATTCCATTCCCATCCGGATTAGCTGTGAACTATACAACAGACCTGCTAAAAACAAAATAAAATGGTTCTTCTTTCATACATAGACTTTTTAGACTAAAACATTTGGAGCCTGACAAATGTACTGTATAGACTCGCATATAAGCCTAATTTTTCAGCACAAAAAATGTGCTAAAAAGTTACCCCCACCTATTTGTTTTGAGCACTGTGGTGACCTGCAAATTGCTGAAAAGAGTGCCAAAGCGCTGTGGTTATTTATACAAGCTGATAGATACCATACTGGAGTGGTCACCAATAGCAGCTGGCAAAGTATTGATTGAAAGGAGCGCCTGTATCACTTACTATTTGTCCTAGTTTCTGAGGGAAAAGTGGGCACGTCGGCTTATACGCGAGTTTATACAGTATTTCCATATTGTCTGGCTTTCCTGCTTTTCCACTGCCTCTAATACGTTTAGCCTAGCCTCTGACCTAGCCTAGCAGATTAGGTGCTCTGACTCAAGTCTGACTGCATTAGCTGCATGCTTGCATGCCTGATTCAGACTTTATTGGCCAGAAAGATTAGCAGGACTTCAAGGCAACTGGTATTGGTTAAGAGGAAATAAATATAACACAGCCTCCATATGTGTCTCGCCTTGAGTTCCTTTTAAAAACAGAGACCTGTATAATGTGTCTGACCATGACCCTGCATACTCTCATATACATTAATCTATGTGAATGTTATAATCAAGTATCCTGTTCTCCCCTGTGAAGAGGGTAGGAGGGATGTTGAGCAAAAGTAGCAGGAATCAATGTATAGTTATTCAATGTTGGAGTGCTAAATGACCTCAGGAGACATTGGAACTGACTCTAGCAGACATTCACTAATTTTCTATCTTGGCACAAAGCAAACATGAGTCCAAATGTTTTTAATAAGTTACATTCAGTTTTAATGTCTGAGAATTGAACATTGCCCATTGTCTGTTTTTCCTTTTCTGACCTGCAGGTTGTCTGTTTAATTTCTTCCTTTCCTTTCTCTCCATTCTTTCTTTCTTTCTACAGTTTCATGTACCGTAAGTGTTTATTGCCTACAGTTCAGTTCAGTTCATGTGTCCGTATTGCCAAATGAATGACAATTATACTCAACATTACCTGGTAGAATACAGGTGCCTGGAATGTCTGCAGCACACATTAATATGCATAGTCATGGACTAATTTACATGAGTATACAGTATAGAAAAAAAATACTAAGGAAAATAAGCAGTTTCAGCTGGAATTGACACACTGATCAGCTACAACAATAAAACCACTGATAGATGCAGGTTAATAGTAATCATTATCGTGGCGCTTGTCAAGAGGTGGGATATATTAGACAGCAACTGAACAGTCATTTCTTTAAGTTGATGTGCTAAAAGCATAAAAAATGGTTTTAGAGGGATCGCAATGATTTGAACAACTTTAGCAAGGACTGTATTGATGGCTTGAGGATTGTCTCCAAAATGTCATGTCTTGTGGGGTGTTCCTGGTATGCAAGGGGGTTAGTACCTACCAAAAGTGGTCTAAAAAAAGAGAACTGGTGACACCGCCATGGGATCCAAGTGCCCATTAATCCATATGAGGTCTCCACTATACAGAATACCTACTATCACACAAATGAAAAGCTTGAACTGACAATGAGAGAACACACATATTTAGAGATCAGAGAGGACAACCCTGGTGATTTTTGTCCAGCACTGAAAGCAACTGCAATGGCACATTACTGTCAGGGCTGGACCATACCACAAAGGAAGAAGGTGGTATTTTGTGATTAACAAGGCTTTCTTTTAGTTCAAAATTCCCTAGATTTCAATCTCAACATATGTGGGATATGCTGGAAAAACAAGTTAATTCACCTATTAGGATTAGCAACATAAATGTCTATTTGAGTATTTTCAGCCAGATATTTATAACCACTAACTTGAATGCTTAGCATCTGCATAATGGGTTTCAAGTAGGAGTGAGCTTCCAAGTGCGCAATCCGAGTTTCATCTAAAGCAGGCCCTGGCAGTGGGGGACTTTGTAGCCACCTCGGGCTGTTGCATGTCACGTTGCATTGCTCCGATACTTCCTCCCACAAAGCTGGGAGGAGGATGCATGGGATTAATGTGGAACACAAGACCCATGGGTGTAAATTGCCCGTTTCAATCCAAACTCTGATCGAGCATTCGGAAGCTCATCTCCAGTTTCAAGAGGCTACTGTGATACATATACAGAGTAAGTGTGGAGACAGCCTTCAGAGACAGTATATTTATTCACATGATATTTTTTGATAGAGATGTTAGTCAATACAGACTTAATGACATTTTTATCAAGAATTAATTTCTCAAATGAGGTTTGATCAGTAAAGGCCATCCTTTTTATCACAGCATGGTGGGAGTGCAGGGGAGCCAGTACTTTAGTCTTTAGATCAGATTCCTGCAAAAAAAGATACAAAAAATATATATAAAAAAAATCTGATGAGTGATGCAAAGTTAGTAGCCTATTCCCCCCCTCCTTTTCATTCCCCATCATCCTGATAATGTAATATCCAATTCAATCTGTATGCAGAACACCACTATTTTAGACTCCACTGATTTCAGTTTAACTTGCAAACATAATCTCCCTCAGGCCTCAAATCTCATGGGAAGCTCCATGGGCAGAACGCAGTGGCTGATAAGGCTTCCGGGGTAAACCTATCAACCCTTTTAGGCATTTTTTTCTAACAAGAGCTTGTATGTATGGTATTAGTATTAGTATGGTATTAGTATGTATGGTGAAACCGTTCTTAGTGGTGCAGTTTCAGCATACAAACTTTGGTCGCACATCCACAAATGCAGCAGGATGTAGCAGTGAAAGAAGAAAGTGCGTTCATCTTGCGATGACACCCAGCATTTTTGTGAAACAATCCAACTCTGGATTAAGTTTTCTAGAGACATTCTTTGTTGATGAGGTTTGTCCAGGGTTAAACCATTCAGTATAGGCTAGTTTAACTAATGGTGATCATACACGTTAAATGTTCCTGTTCAACCTAAACAATCGAATGAAAGTTGAAAATAATCTTTTTTTTTATCAAGAAAAAATAATCGATTAACCCATTTTTGTTCAATAAAAATCCAATTGGTCATGTTGGAAAAATCGTTATTTGATTTAATGGAATAATCAAACAAAATTATCTAATTGAAAGTATCATGTCTGTGAAAGTCTTTAGTACAAACTTTGATAGAGGAATACAGGAATCAAGTCTGAGGAAGGCTTCCTAGCCGTAAGCTTACTCCTTTTCTTCTAAGTTTGCAAAATAAATGGTGTCATCCTGATTCAAAATGTCTTTCTTGTACAAACTTTGAGATTGAGTCATTATCCTAACCTAGATCACAAATAGGCAATCACATGAGATGATACACATATCCTTAGCTAACCTACATGCCTCTTTTAAAAATACCCACAGTGTTAGAACGTATAAATGATGAAACACCACATGTAAAGCTTATTATGAATGATGCTATAAATAATATACATGTAGAGAATGCCATTGCTCTCTCATAAAATGGCAAACTGTGCCAGGTATAGTATCCAGTGGTTTAAATGGCCTAAAGCATGCATGCATGGAATGCTTTGTTGATGCGAACAATAGAAAACATGTGGCTGCACTGAATTATTCACCATTCTTTCTTTGACTGTTTTCTGCATTAATGCAGAGCTCCAAACGAAAACTTGATTTTACCTTTCCAATGTCATCTATATTTTAAAAATGTCCCCTTTATTCTCTGAGGTACAGCTAGTGGCATGACAGTATACTTTGTAAAGCACTGCAGAAGATGTCAGCACTGTATAAATACACAATCGTAATCTCCTTAGGATCACAGTTTGTGTAAACCTGGTTGCAGAATGTATTGCTGTGACTGCTTGTCATGTTTGTTTCTAACAGTCTGGAGACTGTTTTCCAATATAGTTATGAGCCTCAAGACAGCTCTTTGTATGCTTGTCGAGATGAGAAGAATGTTATGGTGATTTTTGCTTATAGCTCCTCCTGCAAATGTGAATGTAATACAAAACTAAGACTCAATGGATTTTTGGTCAGGGAAGGCAATTCTTTTCTCAGACGAGGTGGGAATGCAGAGGGAGACGTAGCTGCAGACGGGAGCAGTCACCTTAACTGCCTCAGACCTGCGTACTGCATAAAGCTGTACAGAGCTACTGGTCTTCTGAGTAATATCTGGTCACTTTTATACTGCATTCTGATAATCTACTATCTTAAGGTGAAAAACCAGGCAAACAATCTGAGATTAGGGAATTGTCATTTATGTGAACTACCCCAGACATTGTATGACCAGCTTAGCAACTGATGAGCTTATTAGGAGAGTTTTGGGTTTATCATTATCAGAATGGCCAATTTTCAAACTGCATACATTTGCATTAAAATGTGCATAATACTGCATCATCTTGGATTTATTTGCATCTCATTGACCTACCTACCCTAGTCTAAATACCATTAAGACAACATTTTTTATGGACTGGCAAAGGATTATGGGGATGAGCAGACATTTCATATAAAGTAACTTTTTTGTAAATTGGAAACCTACCTGTTGACATTTAATGGTGAAGGCCCATCCTCAAACCATTCTTTTGTCCTCTTCATAAAATGATGTGGACGAGTAAGAACTGGCAATGGAGTTGCTGCAGCTTCTGCTTGTGCCCTTTATCTCTAGAAGAAAGAATGATAAGCGGGATGTAATGCACAGCGGAGATGCCGCCGCATGGTCTAGTGACAGGGCGGCTATCTCCGCGTTCAGACCAGCGCCTTTTGCGCAGCGACACGCGTCTGGCTTGGCTGGACCTTCTAGTGCACACAGATGGAGAGCTACGCATGCGCGCGCCAGGCGGCAGGACATTTATACCAGCAGAAGGGGAATCAGCTGATCAGGCCGATCAGCTGATCCCAGCTGGACTCTGGATTGGCTGAGTGGCTCTGGCGGAGCTGCCCAGCACTGCAAGTATATATAGATCTTGCTTGTCAGTTGCTGGTTGTCTGCCGTTGCAAATACTTACGTGTGAGGACGCAGACCAGTCAGATCCCACAGTGTGTTAGAACCAGGAGGACCTGGGATTCACACTTAGCCAGATTACGCTTGTGTCATACTTTACACCAGTTCCAGGGTGTTGTGACCAAGGACCTCACACCCAAGCTTAGGATTACTGTGTCATTACTGTGTTATACTTTAGACCAGTTCCAGGGTGTTGTGACCAAGGACCTCACACCCAAGCTTAGGATTACTGTGTCCTTACTGTGTTCTACTTTAGACCAGTTCCAGGGTGTTGTGACCAAGGACCTCACACCCAAGCTTAGGATTACTGTGTCATTGCTGTGTTATACTTTAGACTAGTTTCTGGGTGTCGAGACCACGGACCTCATACCCCAGACTAGGATTGTGATTTATATCTGTTATTCCATTTGCTCTGGTGTTGCCGACCTGGCCTGCCTGACCCTTCTGGCTGTCGCTCATTCCTCGAGTTTTCAGTCTGTCTGTACTACCCGTGACACTATTCCACCAAGTGTCAGTTAGCTGCAAGGACCTCTTGCTCAGCAGAGAGTCCTTCCTGCAGTGCAGCCAGTGGCCTCTATCCCATTGGCGTCCCCTGGCTGCAGTACAGTCTGATTTCCAGTTTACCAGGGAATCACTGGCTGCCAGATTATCTCTATCTCCTCTCTCATGGAGATATTCCCTGCACAGCCCAGGGCCACCTGCCCCTCAGGTGGTTCCTGGCCGAGCTGCCTGTATCTCCCGCCTCACGGGAGATAGCCTACTGTTTCACTTAACACTTATACTTCATTAGGTGTCCAGAGGTTAGCCATACTTGTATTATTGGTGATTCTGCAGATCATCCATAATCAAGTATACATCTGTATTATTGATGATTCTGCAGATCATCAATAATCAGATTCTCTCTGTGTGCTGACACCAATCGTTACACGGGATAGTTTCAATAGCCTTCCTGATCAATTATCTCCCACCCTGTAACCATTTGCTGTGTTATACTAATATATATATGCATATATATCTCTATATATACTAGTGACCTTAGCCTGCTTAAAGCGGAATATAACCCTGCATTTCAACTTTGCTCTAAAACATTATTTACAGCATATTATATGCAAAAAGCATTTTTTTTTTTTTACTAGACCAGCATTGGAAGGGTTAAACACAGAGGTTTAAAGTTCCGTGGAGAGATATGCAGAAGTTCAGATAGATACATTCTATTTAGTTGAATGTATCTATTGATAAATGTTACACACTTTTTGGCTGTCCTCCAAGCTCCTTCTCAGTGAGAGAGATGAGTCACATTCAACACTTAGATACATTTATGTAAACAAAATGTATCTATTTCAGCTTCGGATGCGTCTGCAGAAATCTCCAGGAACTTTAAAGCCCTGTGTAACCCTTCCAATGCTGGTCTAGTAAAAAAAAATGCTGGTTGCATATAATATACTGTAAATAATGTTTTAGAGCAAAGTTGAAATGCAGGGTTATATTCCGCTTTAAAAACGGGCTAGGTCTGTCACCACTCATCCGCTGCGCGCCCACACTGCCACCGCGCACACACACCCGCCCCTCCTGGCCCCCTGCCGCGTCATTCCCCCAGCTCTCGTCAGGGTCTCTGCATCCCTCCCTGCACATGCACACTGCAAAAAAACACACACACAGGGACATGGCAGAGACACTTGCATTTTATTAGGTAGGATATATATATATATATATGTATGTAAATATATATATCTCCGGTATATACTTAAATTATGAAAATATTTTACTTATTCATCACCCATGTATTTTCACATGACGGCTATACTGGAGGTGTCATGTTTGATTTATTTTGTTGTATATGTGATCTGCTTGTTTGTGGATACTTAGACTGGAAACACTAATGAAAATTGCATTAGTACTTTGAACTGTGTCTACAAATACTACTACTTTTTTTGTAGTTAATCTAAATAATATCTCCAGGCCATTACTGTGTGCAAGCCTTCTTCTATTGTCCCAGTATATGAGGAAAGAATAATATTTTAACATATGTCTCACCCTTTTCACTTGTGTCCTTAGCCGGAACCAGCAAGCTTAAAATTGTATGTCCTAGCATTAATATTTAAATTGTTGTTAAAATCCATTTTATGTGGCAGAAGACTCCCTAGGGACATGCACATAGCACATGACTCTCTAATATATTTTCTTTGGATTAGGCTGGAACTGGGGAATGGGAATAAACAGTAAGACATGGGTACATATTGGGCTGTAACAGTTGCCTTTTAATTAAATTTATTTAAGAAGCCTTTAAATCAGTGTGCTATATAATTATGTGGTCCTCTAATAACTAAGCGCTTCAATCAATCAAAGATCTCATTTGTCAACAAGACAAGCAAATTTTGATGAGATCTGCTAAGGATATGAAAATGTGAGTAAAAGCTGAATACCATGTCTTGTTACTACCACGCATACTGTGCATTTGATTTGTCAGGAAAATAAAAACCATAACTTCTCCCCTTCTTCCTTTATGTATGAAATGCCACAGCTTGAACTATTAGTTAAAGGTAACTTTTCACTAGTGGTAACATTTCCAGCTGAATCATCATCATTGTTAAAGGGACTCCGAGCAGTGCAGAAACTATGGAAAGATGCATATCATTTTAAAGCTCTCTTTCTCCTCTTTCCAATGATATATAAACCGCCACCCTACGCCTTTTAGTTTTCGCTATTTTCGCGATTGAAATTGCCGCGGCCGCGATTTCAATCGCGAAAATAGAGAAAACTAAAAGGCGTAGGGTGACGATTTAGGGGTCGCCAGAAAGAGGAGAAAGAGAGGTTTCAAATTATATCCATCTTTCATAGTTACTTGTATTACACAGGACGACACTTTCCCCAGTGTCAGCAGCTCCATTCAGCAGAATGGAGCTGCTGACTGTAGGAAAAAGTCGCCCTGTGTAATACAATGTAACTATGGAAAGATGGATATCATTTTAAAGCTCTCTTTCTCCTCTTTCTGGTGACCCCTACATCGTCGCCCTACGCCTTTTAGTTTTCTCTATTTTCGCGATTGAAATCGCGGCCGCGGCAATTTCAATTGCGAAAATAGCGAAAACTAAAAGGCGTAGGGCGGCGGTTTATATATCATTGGAAAGAGGAGAAAGAGAGCTTTAAAATGATATGCATCTTTCCATAGTTTCTGCACTGCTCGGAGTCCCTTTAAAGGGAATCTAAAGTGAAAATAAACTTATGATATGACTTGTATGTGTAGTACAGCGTTGAAATAAAACATTAATAGCACAGATATGAGTCTCATATTATTTCCAGCACAGGAAGAGTTAAGAAACTTCACTTGTTATCTATGCAAAGGAGCTTCTCTGAGCTCTGCTACCAAACTTTGGTCTCAGGCAGCACAGCTTTCTGACGCCTTTATCTAAACTGTCTCTCATGGTTTCTTGTTTGTTTTAAGGTTTTACTGCAGAGGAAAGTTCAAAGGGTCATTCACCTACTCTGATTCATAGTTTAAAATGCAGAGTGTAGTAATGTGTAAACTGCAATTATTAGAGAATGATGAAATGTTATAAAAAAAAAAAAAGCTATATACCTAAAAAAAAAAAAAAAAAAAAAAGGACTATTTTCTTTGCTGCTAATTTTCTATTAATTATCCCTGCTACACAACCAATTCATTATATCATACATTTTTTTTTTCCGCTTCAGTGTCACTTTAACCACTTGAGGACCGCCCCCAGCCGATGGGCGGCGGCAAAGACCGGGCCTAAACGACCGCAATACGCCCATCGTCGGGGGCGGCTGCGGGCGTGGTTATGCGGCGATCGCGTCATTCGTGACGCGATCAGCCGCCGGCGACTGGCTCCGCCCCCCTCGCGCTGTAACCCGCCGGCCTTTCGGAAGCGCCGGCGGGTTACTAGCACCCGGATCGCCGCTGCCCCTATGTATAATAGGCTTTGTAATGTATACAAAGCCTATACAGGCTGCCTCTTGCCCTGGTGGTCCCAGTGTCCGAAGGACCACCAGGACAGGCTGCAGCCACCCTAGTCTGCACCCAAGCACACTGATTTCTCCCCCCTTTCCCTTATCGCCCACAGCACCCCTCAGACCCCCCCCTGCCCACCCCTCAGACCACTGTTTGCACCCAGTCACCCCCCTAATCACCCATCAATCACTCCCTGTCACGATCTGTCAACGCTATTTTTTTTTAACCCTAAACTGCCCCCTGCTCCCTCCTGATCACCCCCCACCTCTCAGATTCTCCCCAGACCCCCCCCCCACCTGTGTACTGTATGCCTCTATCCCCCCTGTTATAACCCACTGATCACCTGTCAATCACCCATCAATCACCCCCTGTCACTGCCACCCATCAATCAGCCCCTAACCTGCCCCTTGCGGGCAAACTGATCACCCACCCACACCAATAGATCGCCCGCAGATCCGACATCAGATCACCTCCCAAGTGCAGTGTTTACATCTGTTCTCTACCCTAAACACCCACTAATTACCCATCAATCACCCCCTATCACCACCTGTCACTGTTACCCATCAGATTAGACCCTAATCTGCCCCTAGGGCACCCAATCACCCGCCCACACCCTCAGAACGCCCTCAGACCCCGGCCCTGATCACCTCGCCAGTGCATTGCTTGCATCTATTTCCCCCCTCTAATCACACCTTGAGACACCCATCAATCACCTCCTGTCACCACCTGTCACCCCCTAGCACACCTACCCATCAGATCAGGCCCTAATTTGCCCCGTGTGGGCCCCTGATCACTCGGCCAAACCCTCAGATCCCCCTCAGACCCCCTTCCGATCACCTCCCCAGTGCATTGATTGCATCTATTTTCCCCTCTAACCACCCCCTGAGACACCCATCAATCACCTCCTGTCACCCCCCTAGCACTCCTATCCATCAGATCAGGCCCAATACAACCTGTCATCTAAGAGGCCACCCTGCTTATGACCGGTTCCACAAAATTTGCCCCCTCATAGACCACCTGTCATCAAAATTTGCAGATGCTTATACCCCTGTACAGTCATTTTGAGAAATTTGGTTTCCAGACTACTCACGGTTTTGGGCCCGTAAAATGCCAGGGCAGTATAGGAACCCCACAAGTGACCCCATTTTAGAAAAAGACACCCCAAGGTATTCTGTTAGGTGTATGACGAGTTCATAGAAGATTTTATTTTTTGTCAAGTTAGCGGAAATTGATTTTTGTTTTTTTCACAAAGTGTCATTTTTCACTAACTTGTGACAAAAAATAAAATCTTCTATGAACTCCCCATACACCTAACAGAATACCTTGGGGTGTCTTCTTTCTAAAATGGGGTCACTTGTGGGGTTCCTTTACTGCCCTGGCATTTTAGGGGCCCTAAACCGTGAGGAGTAGTCTAGAAAACAAATGCCTCAAAATGACCTGTGAATAGGACGTTGGGCCCCTTAGCGCACCTAGGCTGCAAAAAAAGTGTCACACATGTGGTATCTCCGTACTCAGGAGAAGTAGTATAATGTGTTTTTGGGGTGTATTTTTATACATACCCATGCTGGGTGGGAGAAATCTCTCTGTAAATGGACAATTGTGTGTAAACAAAATCAAAAATGTGTCATTTACAGAGATATTTGTCCCACCCAGCATGGTTATATGTAAAAATACACCACAAAACACATTATACTACTTCTCCTGAGTACGGCGATACCACATGTGTGACACGGGGGCCCGAAGTCCAATGAGTACCTTTAGGATTTCACAGGTCATTTTGAGACATTTGGGTTCAAGACTACTCCTCACGGTTTAGGGCCCCTAAAATTCCAGGGCAGTATAGGAACCCCACAAGTGACCCCATTTTAGAAAGAAGACACCCCAAGGTATTCTGTTAGGTGTATGATGAGTTCATAGAAGATTTTATTTTTTGTCACAAGTTAGCGGAAATTGATTTGTATTGTTTTTTTTTTTCACAAAGTGTCATTTTTCGCTAACTTGTGACAAAAAAAAAAATCTTCTATGAACTCACCATACTCCTAACAGAATACTTTGGGGTGTCTTCTTTCTAAAATGGGGTCACTTGTGGGGTTTCTATACTGCCCTGGCATTTTAGGGGCCCTAAACCGTGAGGAGTAGTCTAGAATCCAAATGCCTCAAAATGACCTGTGAATAGGACGTTAGGCCCCTTAGCGCACCTAGGTTGCAAAAAAGTGTCACACATGTGGTATCGCCGTACTCAGAAGAAGTAGTATAATGTGTTTTAGGGTGTATTTTTATACATACCTATGCAGGGTGGGAGAAATCTCTCTGTAAATGGACAATTGTGTGTAAAAAAAAAAAATCAAATAATTGTCATTTACAGAGATATTTCTCCCACCCAGCATCTGTATGTGTAAAAATACACCACAAAACACATTATACTACTTCTCCTGAGTACAGCGGTACCATGTGTGGCACTTTTTTGCATCCTAAGTGTGCTAAGGGGCCCAAAGTCCAATGAGTACCTTTAGGATTTCACAGGTCATTTTGCGACATTTGGTTTCAAGACTACTCCTCACGGTTTAGGGCCCCTAAAATGCCAGGGCAGTATAGGAACCCCACAAATGACCCCATTTTAGAAAGAAAACTCCCAAAGGTATTCCGTTAGGAGTATGGTGAGTTCATAGAAGATTTTATTTTTTGTCACAAATTAGCGGAAAATGACACTTTGTGAAAAAAAAACAATTAATAGCAATTTCCGCTAACTTGTGAAAAAAAAAAAATCTTCTATGAACTCACCATACTCCTAACGGAATACCTTGGGGTGTCTTCTTTCTAAAATGGGGTCATTTGGGGGGTTCCTATACTGCCCTGGCATTTTAGGGGCCCTAAACCGTGAGGCTTTTGATTCTGAGGAAAGCTGGCTCACAGCTGAAACGTCAATCCTTTGTGGTTGTGCAGAGCCACCGTAGGAGGAGAGTGAGTGATGTCACAAGGAAATCCTAAGGGAAAGCCCATGCTGGCTACAGCATTCTATTGAACTGCGTGAGGGGAGAGGCTCTTGCGTGTCCCCCGGCTATCTCCACATCAACTTTTCCTTGTGACAGGGAGACGTCCCTGACAGGGTAGGAAACCAGGTTGCTATCTGGACTCACTTTCTGTGGTGACTCAGCCACCTAGCCCGGATTCTTTGCTGCAACACTACTACAGTGCACCCAGGAGGGTGCTGGTAAGCAACAGTATAACCCCATTTTGGATTACAATCATAGCATGTCCATATATTTGAATCATGAACTGTTACCTGCCGCTTAAAGAGAATCTGTATTGTTAAAATCACACAAAAGTAAACATACCAGTGTGTTAGGGGACATCTCCTATTACCCTCTGTCACAATTTCGCCGCCCCCCGCCGCATTAAAAGTAGTCAAAAACAGTTTTAAAAAGTTTGTTTGTAAACAAACAAAATGGCCACCAAAACAGGAAGTAGGTTGATGTACAGTATGTCCACACATAGAAAATACATCCATACACAATCAGGCTGTATACAGCCTTCCTTTTGAATCTCAAGAGATCATTTGTGTGTTTCTTTCCCCCTTTAGCTCACTGAAGAGTTACAAGCTGATTGTTTGTTTACTCTTGCAGACAGCTCTGCCCGGTTGTCTGTAATTCTGCAGTATGTGACTCATCAGTATGTGAACAGAGGATTTATCCAGCTTGTAAAAGATAAGAGCAAAGAAAAGCTGGCTTATGTAAATAACACACACACACACACAGGGGAGTGTGCATAGAGGGGGCATGCATAGCAGATCACACTGAAGAGTTGGCAGCCTTCCAGACACAGGATGACAAGTCCGACAGAGGAAAGATAAGCTGATTTATTACAGAGATGGTGATAGTATTAAGTGCAGTAGTAAGCCAGAGCACATTATAATAGGTTTAGGAACCTGTAGGATGGTAGAAAACACAATGACATTTTTGTTACAGAGTCCCTTTAAGCTGTGCATAGCGATTGTGCTGGATGAGTATTTGTGCCATCATTATTGGAGAAACTGAGAAATTTCATCAGTATCAGTGAATTGAATGATAGCGTTTTGCTTTTTTAGTCTGCATGCAGGAATTGTGCTACACGCCATATATGAACTTCTCCAGCTAGATGCTACATAGTATGTTGTTTTGCTGACAACACCAGGAACTTCATTAGGCAGGCCTGCCTTATAAGAGCTCTGAGGGCAGAAGGCAGGGAGGTTTACCTGTGGTGGTTTCTCTCCCATGTCAGGGGTATTGCTTGTGGGTAGTGTTGGGGCTTGAGTCCTGGGTCTTTTTATGTGGGGGTTGCACTTTGGGGCACACACCGCATTGTCTTTTATAGATTATTTAGTAATAAATGGATTTATACTTTTGCAATTACGGGTTTTTGAACTTTTTTCATAAATTAAAGTGCACCTGCTACTAGCCTCACTTTCTTAAACTTTTAAATTGAGCACTTGAGTGCTTATGCTTACCTAAATTATAAATTACAGTTTGCTTTAAACCTAATAAGTTGCCTGGATATATAAAATCACATATAATAATGTGTGATTTTTTTTTCACCCCCAGGGTCTGTTTTCCACATATGGGGCTTGATTCACTAAGGCAAATAGCATGCCTTATCAAAGTTAACAAGTTTTACCAAAGTTAACACGCCTTATCAGAGTAGCATAGCGAGCGCTGTGAACCCGCAGGGGCTCAGGGCAGGATGAGTGGAGCTCTCGTCATTGCCAGTTAGCAGGCATAAGTTCGTAGCGCTCACTATGTTACTCTGATAAGGCGTGTTGACTTTGATAAGGTATGCTATTTTTCTTAGTGAATCAAGCCCATGGTCTTGAAATCCCTGCCCCCAGTGTGAAATTGGGCCAGGGTGATTTTTTTTTCTTTCCAAACAATAGGTGCAAAGGATGCTGGGGGATTGATTTCATAACTCCACCCGTATGTCCATGTGATCTAATCTAGTCAGATAGGCAGGCAGACATCTGAAATAAGAATTATAGCAAACAGACAGGATAAGACAGGCTTCAGCAGTTCTCTCTTGTACACACTGTGAAAAGAGAAGTAATTTAATCCAAGCAAGCAAAGAGCAGGGGAGGTAGGGGCAGGGGAGGCACCAGGCTGGAGGGGAGTCCACATACAGCGGGTGTACTTTAGCAAAGCTTCAGCATGATGAGAAAGAAGGAAGTGCTACTCTAGATATAAATGTGAGCCTGTTCTATTCACTACAGTGTACCAGATGTAAACTTTATATGTTTATCTATCTAAGTGTAAACAGTGCATGGACTACATATGTATTGCCATGCAAACCTTTTGTTTTTGCTGGAGGTGCGCTTTTAAATCACCCCATCATAAATAGTATGAATGTAATTTGTATCTGATTGTTTTGGGTTTTTTTCTATGGGAATATTTTTACACCCATAGATTCTGCAGCATGCATAGTAATGCTTAAGTGTTACTGCCTTATTGTAATAAAATAATATACATGGTTAAATATAGATCTGACACCATCTCTATATCTGTTATTGAGAGAAAACTGTAACTAGTAGCTTGTGGAAGAATTAGGCCAGCTCGTTCAGTAACACATTCTTACAGCTTGTGAATTACTGTCACTTTTAATGGGGAAATATACACCAAGCATAAAACTGCAATAATAATATTACTAAATTAATTAAGATGAAACCATTGAGAATTGTTTATTATGTCCTATATGAATCTTATCCCTACCGTGGCAAGACAGAAACATTAGCCTCAGTTAACATTCAGCCAGTAGTACATTTTTTTAAGGGACTTTTTTTCCCACAGTTTGTTTAAATCTCCTGTATTCAGGGCTTAGTAAATGGAATCCTGTTCTGAAATGTCATCTTCTGTTCCTGGGAAGAGAAGAGATAGAGAAGACTGAAAATGGCTTTAAGAAAACAAATAATTCCCCCCCCCCCCCCCCTTTAACATTTGGAGTTCAACACCTTTCTAGTGTTCATTCTTGGCTGAAAACATCACTTCTGCACTGAGTACAGAGGAAGCCATTGCTACATGCCGCTGTTAATGCAGCTTGTACATGTTACTGCTTAGCACTCATAACTTCCAAGCAACGTTTGCTTCCTGCTTCAAAATAATGTTAGCTGACAGATTCTCATTAATGTACTGCCAGAGGAAGGCCAGCGTTAGCAGATCTGCACAAGAGACAATATAGTCCTGAGCCCTGCAGTTGCTTAATGAAAACTGTCAGTTAATAGTCTGCCTGCATAGTATTATCGTTGCTTAGGAAAAAGTGCATGTACACCCAGTACTTCACTGTAATTTTCCTGTGTTTGTTAATTGGTAGCATATGAATTAGTGGAAAAATATGACCATAGTGTCATTTGTATGACAGTAGTGTCAGTTTGTAAGGGAAATGGTGTGCTTTTATGAGAGCATATACAGTTGTGGAAAAAAGTACACCCCATTAAAGCCTTTTCTTTTTAACATGTAGAAATATAAATATTTTATCTTCATTCAAACAATACATATAGATATATTTGGTGCAACAAAAAATGCTTTTTCCTCCCATGGAAAAAAGTACTACGTTTGGTCTAATACTTAATATTGCCACCATTTGCCTAAATAGCTGTACTGTAAATGCGCATCTTATAACGGTCTACCCATCTCCTACTGAGATAATTTTTTCCTACTCCTCCATACAGTGTGGAGATTTGTTCCTGCAGCCTGTCTCTTTTCCGGTCTCTTCTGGGGAAAAGATTTCTTCCAAATTCTCATGTCAATAAAAGATGTCTCCTGGAGGAGGAAGTGCCGGAGTTATCTCTAGTAATGGTCAATGTCTAGGAGAGCTCAGAGCTCATGGAGAAGCATGTGGTTGTTTGATCAGCTGATAGATATGCAAAGCTCTGATTTGCTGTGATCACATCCTGCTTTAGCACACGATCATGACTAGCAAATCAGAGACTTGCATATCTATCACCTGACCAAATTGATAACGTGCTTTTCTATGAGTTCTCCTAGAAATGACCATCATCACTAAGTTATCTTTTTCTCTGTGGGGTACAGACAACAGTAATCAAAGTTAAAGTGTTTTTTGCTTTTATTGTGTCACAAACATGATCAATGAAATGCTCATCTTTTTGAGAATTTTTTTGTTCATTTCATGCTCAACACTGGTGCAAGTAACTGATGATTTTGATCAATCCAGTTACAAGCTGTAAAAGTTTGCAAAACATGAACTTAAAATGTGCATTAACTTGAAATTATTAGCAGCACAGTGGCCATCTCTACTGTCTCATAACAGGTGGTTGTTATAAGTTGAAAATATATTTCTATTTTTTTTCTTTTGCAGAGCTCTAATGGCTATTTATTTATTTCTTTATTTATACCATGAAACCTGCATTTTCTGATCATGGACGTAGCAAGAAGGAAAATGTCCTGTTCATTAACACATATAGCTATACGTTTGTATGGTTGCTATCATGCTCATAACTATGGAAACAGTGAAGAGATTGTATTATCTATAGAGGAGAAAGTCTCGGAATAAAATGGTTACAACTTACAAGGTTACATGATTTTGTTTTGTGCATAGTGGTATGTACAAAGAAACATAGGATTATTTTTTCATATTGGTTCTTTAATTGTAAACATCCAGCCCTAACACAGAGAACCTGTCTAACAAGATGGTTTGTCACTCTTGTCTTTTTTCAAATGATGGCCTGTCCAGATGTAGTGCACTTTCTGCTTCTTTCTTTTAAACCAATCATATTCGTTCTCTCCTGTTACTAGGGCATAATAGAGCATGTAAGAGGGCATTGACTGGTTGCTATGAAGGAAACGGAATGTGTTCTGCTATGAGATGTTTCATGCAAATTATGTCCATGTGAAAATAACAACCTAACCCCAAATCCAAAAGTAGCCATAGTTAATACTGATCATCCTTCAAAAAGCAAAATGGAATGTTAAAGTCTCTTTTTTTGCAATACACTAGTTCACTACCCACTAAAAACTCTTAAAGAGGAACTGTAACGTCAAAACGTCCCCTGGGGGGTACTCACCTCGGGTGGGGGAAGCATCCGGATCCTAATGAGGCTTCCCACGCCGTCCTCCTTCCCTCAGGGGTCTCACTGCAGCCTTCTGTGCAGCGGTGACGTCAATATTTACCTTCCCGGCTCTTGCGCAGGCGCTCTGACGGCTGTCGGCTCCGAAGTAGGCGGAAATACCCGATCGCCGTCGGGTCTGCTCTACTGCGCAGGTGCAAGTTTCCGGCGCCTGCGCAGTAGAGCGGACCCGATGGAGATCGGGTATTTCCGTCTATTTCCGAGCCGAAAGCAGCCACAGCGCCCCCGCTGGAGCCAGCAAAGGTAAATATTGAATCTACAGTCGGGTCTGTTGCCGGCTGTTCGGAGGGCTGCAGCAAGACCCCCGTGGGACAGAGGACGGCGTGGGAAGCCTCATTAGGATCCGGAGGCTTCCCCCACCCGAGGTGAGTACCCCTCAGGGGAGGTTTTTTATGTTACAGAGTCTCTTTAAGAGGGTTGTAGAAAATTTGTAAGGAGCTGGACATTGTGTTATGGTTCTCAGAGCTCGGCTCAGTTGTCGCATTGGCATGATCATTGGCCCCAGGAAATCGACAAGAACCTGCGAAAGTGTTAAATATACCTTTTTATATTAAAGCGGAATATAACCCTGCATTTCAACTTTGCTCTAAAATATTATTTACAGCATATTATATGCAAAAAGCATTTTTTTTTTACTAGACCAGCATTGGAAGGGTTAAACACAGAGGTTTAAAGTTCCGTGGAGAGATATGCAGAAGTTCAGATTGTTACATTCTATTTAGTTATATGTATCTATTGATAAATGTTACACACTCTTTGGCTGTCCTCCAAGCTCCTTCTCAGTCAGATAGTGAGTCACATTCAACACTTAGATACATTTATGTAAACAAAATGTATCTATTTCAGCTTCGGATGCGTCTGCAGAAATCTCCAGGAACTTTAAAGCCCTGTGTAACCCTTCCAATGCTGGTCTAGTAAAAAAAAAATGCTGGTTGCATATAATATACTGTAAATAATGTTTTAGAGCAAAGTTGAAATGCAGAGTTATATTCCGCTTTAAACCAGTGTCATCTTTGGAGGTAAGCAACCTCTTTGTTTTCATATGTTAAGTGTTTTTAACAAAGTTTTACCCATTTTGGGTGCCTCTTATCCCCATTGTGCTTCTTACCCTACCTTGGAGGGACCTATTCCACAGTTACCTAGCTTCAGCTTTTACCCAGTAGTAACTTTATCTAGAGAGAGACGGTGCTAGGAATATCCAAGATAACCCAAGTGAAGAGGGAGTCAAAATCTCCACCTGCCTACTTGGGAGGTTGCTCTTGTTGCAGTGTTTATTTGTGAGTGCTACTATTTTTCTACCACTCTCCGTGTAGTGATGTAGTGAACCATTTGGGCTACTGTTGTCTCTGTGTTATTTCAAAGGTGCAGTGTCATCTTACCCTACACTGATTTTATTAATTTGGTCTTTTCACTTAGACAGCTGAATTGCACACTTGCACGTGGTTCATTTGCCAATTTTCCAGGAATGAGCAACATCTGGTTGCTTTATAATTCCACAATGCATTTTAAATGAAACAACTCAGATGCAGTTGAATTGCAGACTTTCAGCTTTAATTCAGTGGGGTGGACAAAGTGATTGCATAAAAATGTGAGGCAACTAAAGTATTTTTTTAACACAATCCCTTCATTTCAGGGGCTCAAAAGGAATTGGACAAATTAAATAACTGAAAATAAAATGTTTGTTTATTTTTAACACTTGGTTGAAAGCCCTTTGATTGCAGTGACAACCTGAAGTCTTGAACTCATGGACATCACCAGATGCTGTGTTTCATCCTTTTTTAATGCTCTTTCAGACCTTTACTGCAGCGGCTTTCATTTGCTGTTTATTTGTGGGCCTTTCTGTTCAAAGTTTGGTCTTCAACAAGTGAAATGCATTCTCAAGTGGGTTAAGATCAGGCGATTGACTTGGCCATTCAAGAATTTTCCACTTCTTTGCTTTAATGTACCACTGTGTTGCTTTTTTAGAATGTTCTGGGTCATTGTCCATCTGTATCATGAAACACCATCCAATCAATTTGACTGCATTTAGCTGGATTTGAGCAGTCAGTATGTCTCTGAACACCTCATAATTCATTTGACTGCTTCTGTCCTATGTCACATCATCAATTAACACTATTGTCCCAGTGCCATTGGCAACCATGCATGCCCAAGCCATCACACTGCCTCCACCACATTTAACAGATGATGCGGTATACTTGGATAAGGAGCTGTTCCACTCCTTCTCCATACTTTTTCTTGCCATCATTCTGGTAGATGCTGATCTTGGTTTCTTCTGTTCAAAGAGTGTTTTTCCAGCAAAGTCCAATCTAGTCTTTCTGTTCTTGAGTCTATGATTATGAGTGGCTTGCATCTTGCAGTGCACCCTCTGTATTTACTTCCATGCAGTCTTCTCTTTATGGTAGACTTGAATATTTATATGCCTACCCCCTGGAGAGTGTTGGTCACTTGGTTGGCTGTTGTGAAGTGTTTTCCTCACCATGGAAATGATTCTGCAATCATCCACCACTGTTGTCTTCTGTGGATGTCTAGGTGTTTTTGTGTTGCTGAGTACACCAGTGCTTTTTTTCTCTCTCAGGATGTACTAAACTGTAGATTTTTTTTACTTGTTTTATTGTAGCAATTTCTCAGATGGGTTTTTTTCTGTTTTTGCAGCTTAGGGGATGGCTTGTTTAACCTGCATAGAGAACTTCTTTAACTGCGTGTTTTCTGTTCACAGCAAAATCTTCCACAAGCAAATATCACACCTCAAATCAACTCCAAGGTCCATATGCAATTAACTTTTTCTCCTGAGTTTTCTCCTAGGTGATATTTTCAAAATTGTCAATAAAATGCCCTTTAAACCACCAGCAAGCAAACAAATACTCAAAATAATTTTGATTGTACTTTTTCATGCACTTTTTTAGAACTTTTTCAGTTGCAAAGTGCTGAAAAGTTATTTAAAATAGTAGATACAAAATTACCTCCTATGAGAAAACTCAGGAGAAAAAGTTAATTGCATATGGGCCCAGGTCTTTTATCTGAAGGGAATTTGTTAAACATGCATTAGTTGCCTCACATCTTTATGCAATCGTTTTGTTCACCCCACTGAGTTAAAGCTGAAAGTCTGCACTTCAACTGTATCTGAGTTGTTTCATTTAAAGGGGTTCTGTGGGGGTTGTGGAAGAGAAAAACTGACACTTACCTTGGGCTTCTATTAGCCCCGTGCAGCGGTAATGTTCCACGCCGTCCTGCTCCCATCCGCCGTTCCCCGCAGCCGGCACCGGGCTATTATTCGTCTGACATACAGACGAATAATGCGCGTTGCCGTGCCTCCGCTCGCGTCATCTGAGGCTTACTGCGCAGGCGCAGTACAACGGAGTCTTGTACTGCGCTTGCGCAGTAAGCTTCCGATGACGCAGGCGGAAGCGAGCGGGTGCGCGGCCACTCTAGCGCAGCCGCAGTTGGATCCCATGACGCTTAGACCGGGGCCGGCGGCGGAGAACGGCAGATGGGAGGAGGACGGCGTGGGACATTACCGCTGCACGGGGCTGATAGAAGCCCAAGGTAAGTGTCCGTTTTTCTCTTGCACAACCCCCACAGAACCCCTTTAAAGCAGATCCGAGATGAAAAACTAACTATAACAAGTAACTTGTCTGTATATGTTACCTAAAGTTTAGATAGATTACACAGCATATCTATCTGCAAACAGCTTCAACAGAATATGATTATTTCATCCTGTGATACAATAAGGGCAGCCATGTTCTGTTTGTCACAGGCTGCTATCAGCTATCAGGAGATGCTATCAGCTTGCCTCTGTGTAAATTCAGCCCCCTCTCCTCCTCCCTCCTCCCCTCTGCCTCTGAAATCGATGACTAGTAACCTCCTCTTCCTCCTGCCCAGACTGAGCTCCCATAAGCCCTTGCTACAGTGCCAAGGCACAACAGGAGCTGTGGGCGAGGCTCGTTTAGTTTATAGGGAATTAAAGTATTAAAACAAAACAAAAAAAGTATTTGGCTTGAGGAATGCCCTATAAACTATATGAAAGGAACACAATTATGCAATGAGTAAAAGTTTATCTCGGATCCACTTTAAAGTTCATTGTGGTAATGTACAGAACCAAAGTTGTCTCTTTTCAAATATTTATGGACCTAACTGTATGTCAGCGATTGAAACACAATGGTGCTGCTGTGCAGGAGAAAACTGCTGCATGTAACCTGGTAGATGACACCCTACTGCCTGCAAATCTTTCTTCTTGTAGGAATCTGGATTTCAATTCCAGTTGTATAATTTACACTTATGTTGTGAGATAGTTATTTAATTTGTGATACTTGATGATTTGAGTTTGGTTGGCTGATTAAGTAGCTATTTGCTAATGTAATTGTAGAAGGAGCTGGTATGATTCCTGGTGGTCAAAACGCTGCCAAGTATCTGTGAGAGAGACCTGAGGGAGCTCAATGGTGCAATATTGTTTGTACAAATGCTATAATATGTATTATACTTACAAGGGGGGTTGCAATATTCTGCAACCACCATTAGAGCCTACGGGAAAATAACGTTCCCACTGGGTATTCCAGGTAAGCACCTCCACCAGTGTTCTCGTATTTGCTAATTCTGATAACTGCAATTTCAGGAACCAGGGTGAACAGAATTTTTGATTTCTTGAATTTCGAGTCTAAATTTATTTTTCACAGTTTCACCAGTCCATTCCTACCGACAAATTTCAAAAGGGGTATTGTGAATATCTAAACAGTTGAGAGGATCTTAGAGAGTTATGTAGTGAATACGTTTTGAAGGAGAAAAAAGTACTTCTATTTTATGCAGTAGACAAGGAAAATAACTATCAAGAAAATGTATTCTTTAACAGTTGTCCAGTTCATCATTTTATTAAAATAACACATAGATTGTTGACAAATTTCACATAAAGGTGACCGTGTAAATGTAGCATGGTATAAATGTGACTGCAGCCCTGAGTTTAAGAGACACTTGTTGATTGGATTGAAAGCCATGGCAAATGGCAGATACTAAAGGATAGATGTAATGATTTGCTCAGCTGCCTGTGCAGGCAGGCAGCTTTTTGACCATTGTTTAGGTTTGCGTGCTGCAGGACTCTGGAAAGGAGAGCTTCTGTCAGTTTTGCAGCTTGTGCTTGCTGAGGAATTTGCATACGTTGTCATGCAAATTGCCTGGCCACATTCATTGGAGGCGTGTACTATAAGTACTATGTGTTTCCCACAATGCTTGGCTGGTCATAAGGATTCCTTCCTGTGAAACACTCCTGGAGGAGTGTCAGCCTTACTCTTGTTTGAAGATCAGCTTAGAGTAATTCCTGAAACTGCGCTAGGCAGGTTTCTCTAGTGCAGTTAGGATTGCTTATCTGTTTTGTTTGTTCTGTTGCGATTGTCCTGTCCCAGCGGTGGTCGACAGGAAATCGTTCTGATCTCTGTTCTTGGAGTATACCTGGTGCAGCGGTTGCTACCAGCTATCTCTTCTGATCTGTCTCACCTGGATCGAACTAGCATCCTGCGCTAGTGCTGTGGGTCCTTCTGTTCTGCCTTCCTGGATCGCACTCGCCTTGCGCTAGTGCTGTGGATCCTTCTGGTCTGCTATTCTGTTCTGTCTCCTTGGATCGCGCTAGCCCCTTTTCGCTAGTGCTGTGGATCCTTCTGTTCTGTCTACCTGGATCGCACTGGCATCCTGCGCTAGTGCTGTGGATCCTTCTGTTCTGTCTTCCTGGATCGCGCTAGCCACTTTCGCTAGTGCTGTGGATCTCTCGCTTGTCCCTGTTTTTGTGTGTCTGTCTTGTCTGCTACGAACGCTTGCTGGAGGCTCGGTGAGGTAACCGTTAAGCAAGCATTCGCGTCCTCTGTTTCATGTTTGTCTGTCGATGGTTAGTTAGGCGTGCTTGTGCTTATCCCGTGGAGACCGCGCATAAACGCGTGCACTGTTGCGAATGAGTGCGGTGTTCGTTTTTAGCTAGCGTTTGTTATTTTCCGTATCTCCTTATTGTATGATTTGCTGTGCCTTTGCTACTCTCGTGCTCTGCCTTGCTATAACCTTGTGTCACGTCTGGCGTTCGCACCTCTCGCGATCGCGTTCCTACTTCTTATCTGCTGTAGTGTGTGCACCGTCGCGGGTTGGCGACTAGTTTGGTGCACACACATACAACCTGTCCCTTTGCTCGTTCTCATTCGCAATCGCTTCTCTTGCGATTGCGTTCTGCGCTTCGTACAATTCCTGTCTGGCATTTGTGGAGGTACAGAGGATTGGTTCCTCTGCACTCCACAACGCCATCTGCCGACAGGAATTTCCCTCTACGGGTGCGTAGCACCTTTTGCTGGGTTCCTGCAATTATACGCTTGTGGAGGATTTCCGCCGTATCAGCGCACGCGTTGTGCGCTGATCACGGAGGACGTTCCACAGTCGTTACAATAGATATGTCACTTTACCAACAAAGATCAGTATAGTTAGAACTACAGTCTTCCCAGTAGTAAAATATGGCTGTGAAAGTTGGACTGTAAATAAGGTCTTGCTTAGAAAATCTAAACAGTCAATACTTATAGAAATAAGGCCAGAGTGTTCACTGGAAGGGCTGTGACACTATTAAAACTCAAATACTTGGTCACATAATGAGAAAACTGAATTCTTTGGAGAAATCCTTGATGCTTGAAAAAAAACTGAGGGCAAAAGAGTAGGACAACAGATGTGTAAGGCTAAGATGGGTAGAAAGCATATGTGAAGCTATGCATATGCCCTATGCAACAGCTAAAAGAAGCAGTGATTGACAGACACCTGGCGTGCAGAAGTACATATGGTCACAAAGCGTTGGAATAGACTGAACGAATGAGGAGGAGGAAATATAACCTTACAATCATTTAATTCGTCTTTTGATAGATCAAAAGGAGGTTTGCATCTGGCATCTATCATATGGGATCTACGAAATTGTTTAGCTGCAGATGAGAGATGCAACAATTGAAACTCAAGGGCATTAGAACAAACTTTGATTGCTAGAGCATGTGCGGTTAAACAATGTTTAAATGAAATGTTCCCATTGCACCTGGTTAGCTAAAAGAATTGATTGCTGTATATCTTTCTACCTTAACAATAGTTTCAGCTTCTCCATGTGATTAATTTGTCTGTAGATGCACAATTTTCTTTTTTAGAGTCTCTTAAGGTAGTGAAATAATTACAGATAGAGCACATGATTTAATAATTTATGGTACATCACTTGCCATATTAGATACTAGTTATTGATGCTAATAATTTAATAATTATTTGGTCCAAATGTTGTAGAAATCATTTGACCCATATGGTAATACAACTAGATTCCTTTGCTTTTGTTTGATATGATGCAGATTACCTTGAGACCATTCCTATATATGGCTCTTGATCTTACAGCTAAAGATACTAGAAGATAGATGTTTGAAGTACTCTGGTAATGCTTTGATCTCGTATCCCTGCCATCATTTTCTATTTACTTTCTGCTGTCTTCACGGAGAAGAATAGGCAAAAATGTTGTCTTTTTTTAAAGTATGTGATATAAATTAGTATATTGCAATAATGGTACTTCGGGAATCCCTTTGGAGTTCAGTTATATATATATTCCATCATAAAATTTAAATATTAAATGGGATTTCTGTATGTGGCTGCTTTAAATAGAATTGCATAGTTCCTTCTATTGATTTTTTCCTTTATCCCCTTGAAATGAGGGATGGGAGAGTTAAGTTTTAGTCAGCAACAACTGCATTAGACTTTGCCACCCGCGTACTGCATATCTGATAGGAAAACGTGGATGTGGATCCATATGCAGTAAAGCACCCTCATAGAAAAGTTATAGAACAACCGGCATAGCTGCAGTATTACAGAATATGGCTATACAATATTATATATATTACAATATTGCAGAATACAGCTAATCCACTCGACTATTCTTCAACCTTCCACTACTATCTGCTTTATAATACCATGCTCTTCTCTCAGCAATGATGCATTGTTTTCCCTCATGCCACACTATGAGGCAGTCTTAGCAGTCTTCTAGTGTAGAAAGATACCATGGCAGTTTTTCTGGAAAGGGGCAGGGCTATCCACTAAACCTGGATTTGTCATCAATGGTCAGGTTTTAAACATTTTTCCTGCTTCTCTATAGTAAATTCTGCTGCCTGTGCTACCTCCCCCCAGCTACCCCCCCCCCCCCCCCCACACACACACGCACACATCCATCTGATGGTTATTGCTAACCAATAAAACTGACCTCCTTCCACTGAATTCTTGTATTTTGTGCTTAACTCTGACTGATGATCATTACATTGCCATAACCAAACACTGTGATCTCAAAATGTTAGCATTTTGGAAATGTAATAGCCACTCACCTGTTCCAAAATGACTCTAGTCTACCAAAAACCTATGTGGTGATTTGTAACAAATTACAAGTACAAAAGGGAATGGTATCAAATTTACTGTACTTTTGCACAAAATATCACAAATTCACCTGATTACTAGATGTAAATGCAGTAGCCTGTAAGCTTACTTTGAGACTTAAAGGGATCTAAGCACATATTCCTTAAATGATACAAGACAAACCTCCCATTAGGGGAAGTTCATAAATAGTTCAGGCCGATGGGGAGAGGGATGCTCCTTTGGCGCTGTGCACTATTGCTGCAGGCACTTTAAACACCAGCAACTGTGGCAGGGGCCCTAAAGACGGAGAATCCAGATATACACGGAATGCTAGTGAGAAGTCCTACAAAGGTAGCTGTCTCTTCTTCTCCTCCCACAATGACCCACATTCTTAAGGAACCTCTCTTGGGGGAGTATTGTTTTATTTTTTTAAGAATTATGTGCTCAGATCCCTTTACTAGAACCTATCCAACTGTGAGAATCATTGCTGTATCCTACCACCTCTAGTATCTCAATACAATGTTAGCACTGTGCCTCATTTTTTCACTGTATCAGCAGTTAGTTCTTGCCTTTACATGCTGTGTTGTGCTTGTTGTATAGGAACAAAAGTATATAATCCAGGTGGTTCTAGGACATCATTGCTTAGCTGCCTACTCAGAATGGAGACCTCTAATTTCATGCTATAGCTGCTACTGGCAGTAGGCACATATTACAGCATTACAGAAAATGTCAGAAGCATTACAGAAAACTTCTGGAATCTAATACCATACTTTATATTGTACAGAGAATGACACTTATTGCCACACTGGTCTGAACTCGGCCGTGATGGACTATAACAACCACCATGGTTAAGAGTTGTGCAGCAGACCAGAGTGTGTACAGTGGCCCAATGATGATCCCTAAAGATCTGGCATGTCTGACCTTTAGCTATGACTAAGCATGGCCCAACGGGATTGTTCTTGGCACCTCCCCACCCGCTGGAAGCCGCTAAGTCATATGCACCTGTCGTCTTGGCGTCATCAGCCAAAGGCGACAGTGCACTAACAACATTGTACTGAAGTGTCATCAGCCTTTGTACATGATGCGTCTTTTGCTATGCAGGGGGGAGCAGAGAAATGATGAGCGTGTGTAATGGAGAAGTTGGTAGGAGCAGCGAGAACAATGCTATTGTGCTGTGCTCGGGCATTGCTAAAAATCTAACACGCCGGATCTTCATGCAATCGTTGTGTGCCTGATGGTAGTCACGCTGGTCTGACCATAATGACCACCCACGCAATGGCAGTAGTTATGGTGCACCACTCAGAGTTCAGACCAGCATGTGTATAGACCTTTAGGGCTGGTTCAGGTGGATGTCTCAATCACCTGCCCAGAGTCTCGTCCAAATGCTTTTCTGCAAACGTGCAGAAAAGCATTTGTTGACTTTCAGCGGCAATTCCAAGCGATCATCATTTTTCATCCCGCAGGAGTGCAGCGCTAATGGACCCCAGAACGACCAGACCATGCTGCTTCCAGACAGTGGAAAAAATAAAGATCAAAATGTTCCTTTTGCATAAACGGCAGTAAATGATGTGCGTGTGAACTGGCCCTTAGTTGTTGTACTACAAAAGGGAGATGTTTTAAGTAAACACTGTACGGTATTTATTTCTGCATCTGTAGATTTATTTCTTCATCCATATTTGAGGAGGATTTTTCTATTTGTGATTAAAAAGTTTATTTTAGAATTTTTTTATTTTTTATTTACATGATTTTGTTTTGAAACTTTTATTATACTCAAAATGGATACTAGACCCTTGACGGATTTTATTAAGTTGCAAGCACGTTCACGAAATTTAATTTAATTGAAACACTTTTTGCACAGAAATCCTGCTGAAATGGAACCCTGGGGAGGTTAATGCCCTGTGAGTGCTAATGACCATTGTAAGAGTGGTTCAACAGACTTGGTGAGTCATTTACCACTGGGTGCTGGTGGTGGATGAATATTGCTACCCATATTAAACATTTTACTACCAAGCACCGTATATATACAGTGCGCGGCTGTCAGTTCTCAGCCATAGCGCCTTATATATACAGCGCTCTGCTTTGTATCTAATCACTAGTTGTAATTTGATCTCTCTCCTGGCGGCAAATGGGCACGACATCACGCGGAGCTACACACCGCGAGCGAACGAGACGTTAAGAGATTGCAGTAGTACTTTGCGTGGGAGTTGTCAGGGATGTTAGCAATCCGATCGGGAATCAGCCTGTGGTGTATGGGTAGGCAACAAATTTCTCCCTCTGATCAGATGACTGCGCAAACGCTGCCCGGTGATGCATTGCCTTGATCGCATGTCCGTGGCTGTGAGCAGTCTGTGCATGCGCATTACATAGTTGTGACATAGTGCACACACAGAGTGCTCCCGGCCGCGAGATCAAGGACGAGCGTCGCCAGGCAGCGCCTCTTCAGTCTGCACCGACCCTCCTGACCAGGAAGTTAGTTTGGGGGGTCAGTATTTAGTAACGGAGGGGGATAGGGGAGAACGGGGGGGGGGAGCGGTGGGCATGAGAAGAGCCCACTCCACATGCCTGCTCCCCGTTTTTAAATGTATATTTGCACGGAGTTATCCTTTAATTCAAACCCCTTGCCAAATACATTTTTGTAGTTTTGTAGATGGGGTTATTCTGGAAATATCCAGGGGACTTGGTCCCTTTGCACCACTAAAAGGATAGTGCAAACATTCTGCTTTTCGGATTTTCAGTCCATGGAAATTCAGTCAATTGTGGATGCCCCAGTTCTCTAACAATGAGACCGAGCTATTGGTATGTGGTATCCCCATTCACGGGAGAAGTTGAGGAACATGTTTTAGGGTGTATTTTGTGGCCTCCAAACAACATGTGTACATTATGTACTTTCAGATTAGCATGTTTGCCCCCCAAAAATGATTTTTTTACATTTTTCCAATCAAATTTGAGAAAAGACTAGAGGGTGAAATCTCTAATATAATTATACCCCTAGTTGAATATGTTGAGGATCTAGTTTTCTAGATGGGGCCATTTTGGGGGATATTCTGAGGAATTGGTCCTTCTGCACTGCTATAAATGAAGTATGGTGCTAAAAATTCTGCTTTGAATTTTCAGTCCATAAAATTAAAAATGCACTCCGGGCCCCCCAGTTCTCTAACAATATGACCGAGGCATTAGTGTTTGGCATCCTCAAGCATGGGAGAAGTAAATGCATATGTTTTAGGATGTATTTTGTGGCCTGTAATTGGCATGTTGGCATTATGTGCTTTCAAATTAGCATATTTGCCCCTAAAAATAATTTTTTATATTTTACCCCATTCCTCTGATCAAAATCGAAAAAAAACCCGACAGTCGAATCCCTAATTTTACCATTCGTCGGATACATTGGGGGGACTTGATGGAGTCATTTTTTGAGGTATTCAGGGGTCCTTGGTCCACTGCTATTAATGACGTATGATAAAAGTTCTGCTTTGGATTTTACGTTCTTAAAAATGCATTCAGTTGATTCTGGGACCCCCAGTTCTCTAGTGTGACTGAGGCATTAGTATTTGGTATCTCCATGCACTGGAGAAGTTGACAAATATGTTTTATGATGTATTTTGTGGTCACCAAACAGCATGTGCACATTATGTGCTTTCAAAGTAGCATGTTTGAAGCAAAAAATGAATTTTTTAAATTTTACCCAATTTTTCCAATCAAAATTGTGAAAAGACCAGAGGGTCAAATTATACCCCTTGTCAAATACGTTTGGGGGGGGGGGGGGGTCTAGTTTTCCATATGGGGTCATTTTGGGGGATATTCAGTGGTCTTGTACTTTTAGCCCTGCTATAAATGAAGTATGGTGCTAAAAAAAAAACTTGCTTTACATTTTTAGTCTTCTGAAACCCAAATACATTCAAATTTTCCTGTGACATCCAATAATACCAAATTGGAAATACATACACACATTTGTTGTCTCTACACTCAGGAGACATTGAAAAAATAGTTTTAGGAAAAAAAAAATTTTTTAAAGGAAACTTTAACTGAGCGGGATATGGATGTTTCCTTTTAAGCAATACCAGTTGCCTGACTACTCTGCTGATCTCTGCGGTTGCAGTAGTGGCTGAATCACACACATGAAACAAGCATGCAGCTAATCCAGTCTGACTTCAGTCAGAGCACCTGATTTGCGTGCTTCTTGAGGGGATGTGGCTAAAAGTATTAGAGACACAGGATCAGCAGGAGAGTCAGGCAACTGGTATTATTTTAAAAGGAAAAATCCATATCTTTCTCAGTTTAGGTTCCCTTTAACTCCCCTTTTAAAATATTTTTGTAGCGTCAAAGTGAAAAAACATGTTTTTGGTTTTTAAAATGTTGTGTTGTTTTTATGGATTTACAGTTTTTTTGTAATGTGTAGGATTAAATGTTTAACCTATTTTGGTTCCTGGACGTAGAAACTACGTCCAGGAACCATGCGCGCTCCCGCGGCCGATCGCGCGCGTGCACGCGCACTCCCAGCCGCGGATTCGGTAGCCAAGGAATCAATGTATCGGGCTATGGTGCCCGATCACTGATTCCTCCCCACCGCTGAAAAAGCGACAGCTTCTCTCGGAAGCTGTGCTTTTTCTGGCTGTTCCCTCCCCGATGAGTCACTCTAAGCGTGTGTTACGCTTAGAGTGACGTCATGTAAACAAACTCATGGCCGCCATCTTGTGGCCAAAAAGTAAAACTACAACTGTAAGGAAAATAAAATAAAAATGAACACACATTTACATTATAAATCTATTGTTTACCTCCCACCCTCCCAAAACTACCCAAATAAATTGTTTACTATAAAAAAAAAACCATTACAATTAAAAAAAAACATGTAAATATTTACCTAAGGGTCTAAACTTTTTAAATATCAATGTAAAGATGAAATATTTCTATATTTTTTTTTATTTTAAACTTGTAAATAGTGATAGATGCAAAATGGAAAAAATGCACCTTTATTTCCAAATAAAGTATTGTCGCCATACATTGTGATAGGAACATAATTTTAACGGTGTAATAACCGGGACATATGGGCAAATACAATACGTGAGTTTTAATTATGGAGGCATGTATTATTTTAAAACTATAATGGCTGAAAACTGAGAAATAATAAATTTTTCAATTTTTTTCTTATTCTTCCTGTTAAAATGCATTTACAGTAAAGTAACTTAGCAAAATGTACCCCCCAAAGAAAGCCTAATTGGTGGCGGAAAAAACAAGATATAGATCAGTTCATTGTGATAAGTAGTGATAAAGTTATAGGCTAATGAATGGGAGGTGAACATTTCTCACGTGAAAACGACGGAACACGAATGGGTTAACATTAGAATTAAGCCCTATCTGTTCTGGAAAAAAAAAATAGCAAGATTGTCTGTTTCAGAAAAAGTAGAGAAGAATTATGAGCTGTTGAAATGTAACACTCCCAAAGGCAAAAAAATGCTCCGGTACTGAGAGCTGCATTCACTGACGGTAGCGCAGTGGTTAAGGAAGTGATGATCAAAAATATAATTTATAACCCCTCTTACTTGTTTGGGGGCTGTTCAGTGGCCCTTCTCTGTTCCCAGGGCATTTCCCATGTGCTATGTGCTATGGGAGAAAATAGCCAGGAGTGCCAGCGAATACACCAATAAAAAGGATGGGGCAACAGGGGAAGGGGAATCAGGCACCACCAATCATCTGGATAGAGCAACAGGTGATAGAACTGTGGTGGCGATAAACATGCATTTATACGGCAGTGAAAAGATGGAGGAGGAGCCTTAAATCAATTTGACAGAGTAAGTTTGTATGTTTTAATATTGTCCACACTGTCGGACACATTAATGTAGACAAAAGTGCTAAGTGCTATTGTACTATACACCAGACCAATAAGAACCTCACCCACAACTAGAAAAAGATAGAAAACAGACAGCTCTGTAGTCCCTTTAGCACAATGTTACAGATCAATTTTAGGGAAGTAAAGGTTACCGTAATTGATAACTGAACAGCAATGGGTTTGGACTTGAGGGAAGCTCCTGACTCAGTTTAGATTGAATCTTAGAATGTTCACCAGTTAGGAAAAGTATAGATTCATTTCATTGTTTTGCCTGGTATATACCATGCAATCTCCTGTCAGATAGAAGGATCGAATCGATTATTTCCCACAGTCCTGATCAGATTTCTGATAGTTTTTCTAATTGATTTTGTGTAGAAGTGATCGGAAAATCGATCAGTAAAACAATCAGACCTATCGGAAATAATCGATTTGACCCATCTATCTGATGGGAAATTACATGGTGTGTACCAGGCATTAAGTTCACTTAGAGAAATAAACTGTATTCAATCACAGTCTAAATGACATTTCAGTGTAGTGCAGTTATTGGTTAATCTGACAAACTCCCTTATCTTTTGTTCCTGTTCTATACTGAGTTCTGATGTTATTTGTCAAAGCTTGAACAGGAATTTGTTGTATACCATAAATATTTATGTAGGTTTAAAACCTTTGTTCTTTGCTACACTGCTGTAGTGCTCATTTAGGATCCTCTGAATACAGACCTATGGAATTGCATGCAACTTATTATTTTTTTCCACATTAAAACTCATTAATTTAAATACCTTATCTCTCCTTTTGTATCGGTATGCTGCCTTTAAACAGTGTTTATAATTACTGGTACTTTAATTCCAACCGTGTGCTGTCTCTAATACGCATACAACCTATTACACAAAAAGGAGATTAAAAATGCTGCTCTCAAGCGAAAGCTTTTGTTGCTGAGGCAGACAAATAAACATGTCATTTTGGATCCTTTCATTTTAATTGGAGATGAAATATGCATATACTTGTTGCTTTAAAACACATGCTTTTGGATCTTTTTCTACAGGGAGAATTCCTAATGCATTGCCACATTCTCTTTAGTCCTGCTGACATATTACTCCCACTGTGTGGGCAGAGTTAAATGGTAAAAAAAAATATTCTTTCATCTTCCACCCACTTATCTGATCAGCGCTTAAGTTCCTACACTGCTTTGGTGTGAAAGAGAATTTCATTGTGGATGTTTTATACTACCTTACAAATTGCTCAATGCGTAGTTTGTTCTGTGCTTTCTTCAGTGATCAGAGCTTTTGCACATACCCCAACACCCAAGTTCTTGTTAATAACTGAATACAGCATAATTGTCAAGAGTTCAACTAAGGTCTCTTTCAAGACTGTGGATGGAGGTCTCTTAAAGCTCAGATCTAAGTATTCTTTCTGATAATGTGAAACAAATGAAGCATCTTTAGCTAAAATCCCTGCTAAGGCATTGTGAAAGAGTTAACCCTGTTCTGTGCACAAGAAGATGTCTGCTTGCAGTGCTATGCATGGTGCATGGTGAATGTAGGGGCTGAACTCTGAACTGAATGAAAGAGCTTCGGCTAGCTTTAAAGCGGACCTGAAGATTATATATATATATATATATATATATATATATATATATATATATATTCACTTACCTGGGGCTTCTGCCAGCCCCCTGCAGCCATCCTGTACCCACGCGGTTTCCAATCGATCCTCCGTTCCTCTGCCGTATAAGAAAATCTCTAGTGCGCCTGCGATGGGAGCATGAACAAGGAAGCGCAGTGGATGGTGACTACCAGAAGCAAAAGTGAGCCGTGGCGGGGGAGCGGAGGATTGTTTGGATCGTTTAATTAACTTCGTGGGCACAGGACAGCTGCGGGGGGCTGGCAGAAGCTCCAGGTAAGTGAAACTTTTTTTTTTTTCCTTTAATATATATAGCGTAACCACTTCACCCTTCAGTCGTTTTTCACCTTATGTATCCAAGCAGTTTTCACCTCCCATTCATTTGCCAATAACTTTATCCCTACTTATCACAATTAATTGATCTATATCTTGTTTTTTTCCACCACCAATTAGGCTTTCTTTGGCTGGTACAAGAATTATTTTTTTCTAAATGCATTTTAACGGGGAATATTACGAAGAAAATTGAATAAAATTATTTCTCAGTTTTGGGCTGTTATAGCTTTGAAATAATACATTCTACCATAATTAAAACCCACATATTTTATTTGCTCTTTTGTCTCATTTATTACACTATTTAAATGATGTCCCTATCACAATGCATGGCACCGATATTTTATTTGGAAATGAAGGTGCATTTTTTTCAGTTTTGCGTCATCACTATTTACAAGCTTATAATTAAAAAAAAATGGTGATATACTCTCTTGAGATACATATTAAAAAAAGTTCAGACCCTTGGGTAACAATTTTTTTTTTTTATTGTAATTTGTTTTTGTTTTTGTAATTACAAATTTTATTTGGGTATTTTTTGTGGTGTGGGAGGTAAACAGTTAATTTTAAATGTAATTGATTGATTGTGTGTATTTAAAAAAAAGTATGTAGATGTAGTATTACTACCCAGTCACTTTGTTTTCCTGTCCTGTAAACGAGCGATCACGCTTACAGTAAGTAAAGGGAGGACGTGATTTTTTTTTCTTAAAAGCCATCAGTGGTTTTAACGGAGACTTAGATCAGTGATCTCCTGGCTAACGGGCGGCGGCACGGGAGTGCACGGAAGTGCTCGCAATCGGCCATGAGAAGTGTTTAGCTGCGCAGCAGCAGACTTTTTTGGACATAGCAGATACGTTCAAAATGCTTAAATGATTATGGTCCGCTTTAAAGCGAACCCAAGGTGAGAGGGATATGGAGGCTGCCAGATTGATTTTCTTGTAGCAATGATAGTTGCCTGGCAACCCTATTGATTTTCTGGCATAAGTAGTGCCTTCCAGTCAAAACCCTGGAACAAGCATATGACTAATCCAGTAACCTGAGGCAGCTTCGTCACAGTACCTGATCTGACATATGCTTGTTCAGGGTCTATGGCTAAGAGTATTAGACACAGGATAAGCAGGACGGACAGTAAGTAAACTGGTATTATTTAAAAGGGAATAAATATGTCAACCTCCATATACCTCTCACCTCGGGTTCCCTTTAAGTGAATTACTACATTACTTACATTTTCCAGAACCAAATGGGAAAAAAGGGGGGAGAGGAATGCGTGAGGAAACCAAAAGCCAATATAGTTTAGTATGTTTCTGACAAAGGAATTAAAGATAACCCGAGGTGGGTTCTAAGAATCCTATTAGCACACAGAGGCTGGGTCTGCGTATAATCACCAGCCTCTGTTGCTATACAGTGCTCCCCCCCCAGGCACCCCTGTGCTCTGCTGTGCCCCCATAAATCATACGCCATGCTAGCGACATCACTAGGTGGCTTTTTACCCCTGGATGTGTCAGTCTCGCCAATCCTCCGCCTCCTCTGTGTCGCCGCTCCCTGCCTGCGTCCCTTCCCCGGAGATGTAGAGGAGGTGGGGGAGCGGCAAGACTGGCCTGGGGGGATGCTGTATAGCAACAGAGGCTGGGAATTACATGCAGACCCAGCCTATGTGTGCTATCAGGATTCTTAGAAGCCACCTCGGGTTCTCTTTAAGACAAAGTGCATAATTAAACTTACATTTATGTACCACAGCAGTGGCACAAAAGTAGGGCTGGTGGGGAGAACAAACCTGACCCCACTCAGGTTACAAAGTGTCTCTCTGCAGTTATGGACAAAGCAACAAAGAGATATGTGTTATGTATGTACGTGGTTCAGAGGCGTCAAAGTGAACTACAATTATTAAAAACAGAGGGGGTAAAGATAAACTTAATCCAATAATAAACCAATAACCAATGCCATGAGCTGTCAGGAGCATCATTCTCTGCATATACTATATAAAAATTCTGTGAAATCCAAACGTGGACAGTGAAATGCATATGTAATGTAAGTACAGCCTATATTTAGCTACTGATATATGTGTTTATTTTCTCTGAGACCTTATACCTAACAGCTCCTCTTTAAAGACAGAAACCCATATGCAATTAACTTTTTTTCTCCTGAGTTTTCTCCCAAGTGATAATTATCACCTTGCCAATATAATGCTTTTTTTTACCTAAAGGAGAAAAATCAGGAGAAAAAGTTAATTGCGGATGGGCCAACTTTTATTTATCCAGTGTCTTCAGAGGACAGTACTGAAGTGCTAAGCTCTGCTACAGCTCATTGGAGATTTTGCTCTCTTTATATGCCTGAAGAAGCAGGAACCTAGTCCCAAGAAACGCATTGCAATCTATTAAGGTTTTCATAATTTGGATCAATAAACTTACAGTTCTGAACTTCACTATTGATATTTTTTCCCCCGAGAGGAGGTGAGCACTTTGAAACAGATAGGAGAAAAGCACTATACAAATGTTTGGATTATTGGTTTATGCTTTCCCAGTACAGAGATGTAACCCTTCTGAAAGCTTCTCAGTGTGTTTATAAAAGCCATGTGTACCTTTTATAACTCTGTTCTGCCTGTGATAAACATTTTTCACTGCTCTTTTTGCTTCAGAAAGACATTTGGGAGGGTGCAGGAAAGGTTAAATACTTTTTTACACACTGACCAGAGGCAGGGAGATGAAGATAAGCTGTAGTGCTTGCCACAAAGAGGTAATCCATCACCAACAGATGGAGGAATAGGTTTGTATCAGGGGATCTGTTCTCATGGGAAAAGAATGGTTGGTGAACCCTTTCCTCCTCCTCTTCCTTGACAGCCTCATGCTTGGATGTTTGAGGGATTGGGGAAGAGTCTTGCTAACTAGTAATCCGCCTGCTGCAGAGCCCATGTTGTGCGCATTGCCCCCATGCAAGCTCAGTAGGCGGCAGTTGTAATATGTGCATGTAGCAGCTATGTCAATGCCGTGCATATAATAGCCTTTTAGATATATAGGTAAGCTTTACAGTAAATTGTCAATGGTGTCGCTGTAAGTAATGGAGAGCTGCAGGACCTAGACGGCCAGGTACTATTTATTATGTGCATTGCAGAATATACTGATGTGTAGTGCACTGCACTGAAGTGCACTGATCATTGCTAATTCATCTAAATTTACCACCATATGTATGAAAAACTGGGGACGAAATCATATCAGCTATAAGGAATACAACCAGTAAGTCATCAGGTTAATAAAGGACTTTATAGCAGTTTTACAGGTTTTTAAATTGCCTTATTGTGGACCAAAATCTTAAGATCTAAGCTCATTTAAAGAATGTACTCTGGATCTACTAAATTATTTATAATTTACTTGCAATTTATTCGAAACTTTATATGTATTTACAATGAAGAGTTGATTAGCATACAGTATATCTGAAGTTACATTTATCTTTTAAACAAATATACAGTAATTCCTGGACTTATCCATGGTTCTGTTAGAGGATACAAACAAAAACTAATTTAAGGGGCATCATTGTTGTTGGGAACTTTGCATTTTGATAGACATTGCAGGACTTTGCATTGCAAATATGGCAGTTTAAAATTTTGTAACTGGCAGTGCAAAATATTAGAAAGTATAATGAAATGCTATCAAAGATGTCTTACTTCAGCAGGCTGCTGAATTCCCTTTCTTTTTATTTCATGTGATAAAATTAGATGTATTAAATTGTCAGTGACCAGTGACAGAGCAATACATTTCCGGGACTTTTATTGTAAAAAAAAAAAAAAAACGACCTGGGCTAACCATGAATTGGATAAGGCCTGGTTTGTGTAGGTGCAGTATCCTCTACAAGGGGTCCTAAGTATGAACTAACACGTCCTTCCATAATCTGTATGAATTCTTAATACAAATGTGAACGAGGCAACATGTGACATGGGTATGTAGAGTGCAAACATATTAATAACCAGGCTTTTTTTAGTTTGCTGTCTGAAAGTTAATTTTCAGACATGCAAATGACAGCTTGTGTACTTGCCCGTACCCTGTTGGGAATAGTAAACATCACTGATAAGCACATTACAGCCATAAAAGTTGTCCTAACAGAATACAACTTCTGAGTACAGGGGATGGATAGAAAAGGTCATTAGTTAACGTATTTTAACTCTGGGACACTTAATATACTGCCACTGAGCAGAGGCAATAAAACGTTAAATCGACTTTGTAAATGTTTAAATATGAAATAAAACCATGGGATATCTAATAAAAAATAAAAAACACTTTTAGGAGTAGGAGGACAGATCCAACTGTTTATCTCATCCGTTTATTTTCATCTTAGGTTCATTTTAAAGTGGAGGAATCCAGGGCTGTGGAGTCGGAGTCGTGGAGTCGGAGTCGTGGAGTCGGGCAATTTTGGGTGCCTGGAGTCGGAGTCGGTGTCGGGAAAAAATGCACCGACTCCGACTCCTAATGAATTTGTAACTGTAATTAAAATAGAAAATATGATAAAATGTTATATTTCTCAGATAATAGTCATTAAAAATAATGTATATATACAGTAATAGCTGTGCTTAGTCCACAAAAATGAAATAAACCAATCAAAATTAGTTACTTGTGCTGCTTCACTAAAGCAGTCTCCGTATTTTTAAGGTCAGATATACATATCTGATTGTGACTGTATATATGATGTGTACACAGGAATCTCTTATATATACTAAATAACATCTATGCTGTAAGAATAAAGCCTGATGTGTAGCTGTGTCACTAATAGAGATGGTCAACGAGATGGAAATAATTCTGCATTGATGCTGATTTATGCAAATGTATGCACTCCCTTTGCTGATGAAATTTGATATGTTATTAAAATTTGGTTTGGTGACTACAAATTAAAGGGTAACTGAGACGGATGAAAAGTAAAGTTTTATACATACCTGGGCCTTCCTTTAGCCCCCTTTAGGCTAATCAGTCCCTTACTGTCCTCCACCACCCGGATCTTCTGCTATGAGTCCTGGTAATTCAGCTAGTCAGCGCTGTCCGGCCGCATGCCGCTCCCACAGCCAGGAACATTCTGCACCTGCGCAATAGTGCTGCACAGGTGTAGTATGCTCCTGGCGGCGGAGTGTGTGCATGCGCACTACGCCTGACTGGCTCAAGTACCTGGACTCATAGCAGAAGATCCAGGTGGTGGAGGAGGACAACGAGGGACTGATTATTCTGAAGGCAGCTGGAGGAAGCCCCAGGTATGTATAAAACTTTAATTTCATCTGTTTCAGGTTTACTTTGTTACACAGTAGTACTATACTCTACATATGCACTCCCCACAGAGCTGCAGGGAATCCACTGAGAATGCTGTGCACATTGAACACAGAGGTGTTGTCTGTTTACAATCTCCTCATTCCCCTGCAGAGTACCTGCACATCATTCTTACATGTACCCACACTTACATTGCCTAGGGCCTGATAGATGTTCTTTGTTCCGGTTTGCACCTTTTACAAGTACTCTTACCAAGGACTAGTTTTAGTCTAAAGGGAATAAATATAGTAGTCTACATATCCTTCTCACTTCAGTTGTCTTGTAAAATTCCTAAGCGTTGGCAGTTAGGAGACGAATTTCATGTTACATACTTTTAATCAACAAAATTGTAATATGCAAATTAGAGGAGTCGGAGTCGTGAAGTCGAAGTCGGTGGAATCCTAAACTGAGGAGTCGGAGTCGGTGGATTTTTGGACCGACTCCATAGCCCTGGAGGAATCGCCTCTTTACCTTTGCCTAAGGTTCAATGTAGGGATATTTTTAATCCTTAACATTATCCTAAGGGACAGGGCACACTTTTTTTTTTTTTTTGGTTTTTGTGTTAAGTTTATGAAAGCAACAACTTAAAGAGTACAATCACCACCATAATACGGTGGAAAAAATTGGCAATAGTAAGAAAATCATAAAACATGCTTACCAATACGGCATGATCCACCTGTTATTGTCAAAGTTACACGCATAGGTACGTGAGAGATTGATTAACATCCTTATAAACAGTCAAATACATAGAAGCATGCAATGTATGCAAACAGAAAGCCTGTAAGAAGGCATTTGTATGATAAAACTGCTGTTCACAGAAAATCACCCAAACCAGTAGGATACCTCTAATGTAAAGAAAACGGGATAGAGGAGTATGAAGGGAGAGAAGAGGAAACAAAAAAGAGAACAGGACACACTTTGTCCTTAAGTACACATGCCCCTGGAAGAGAAACAGAGTTGAATAATAAAAAAGTTGGGGCTGTGGTTACTTGCTTTTTTTAAAATGGACCTGAACTCCGAACTTCCTCTCTGCTCAAAAAGATAAGCACCAGCATAATAACCTTCAAAGGAAAAAACATTTGATTATTACAACTTATAGAACTCCTACAGAGATTCTGCAGAGTGCTTCCTTTCTGTGTCAAGGAAGCACAGAAAGGGTTAACCTCCTGTGTTTACGTATTAACTCAGAATTCGGCAGGGTTGGCAGACAGCTGACAGCTCAAATTACACTAGCTTATTACTTGCAGGGAATTAGACAGGCTGTTCTCTATGAACACACAGGGTGGACACAACGTTTATTTCTCTGTGTTCTCCTTGTCTCCTTATGCAAAAGTTTAGGTCTGCTTTAAGTAAATCCTCATGGCCACAGGATTATCACATTCTTTCCACCCCCTCCCCAGTTCCCACTGAAATAGCATGGAGTGTGATACTCGTTTTGATGGTGTATTGATTGAAAGGGCCCATGCCTGAGGTACAATGCCCCTGGAGTGGCATCTAGTGTTCTAAGAGCACAATGATTAAATTCCTGTTGCCTAGTATGGCACCGTAGGCCTATGTACCTTCAAAGCTTGGCCCAACAATTGCATCTCGTTTAGGTAAGATTGAGAATGTTTATAACACTGTCTGAAAGGTCTGGGCTAACTTTCTGGCACGGGTGGCTCACTTCTTCATCCCATGAGCTAGCTCTCTGGAGAAGCCAGTCCAGTTTCAATGTACAAACTTATAGAAAACCTGTTGTTGAATGTGTGAATGGGAAGGGGTAGTGTATATTTAGCCCATCTATTGCATGGTGACAGGTAGTTTGTATTTCTGCAAACCCTCAACCCTCTAATGTATAAGGTGGCAGCATTTTTTTTAACATTTTTATTATAGAACATGATAACTGAAGATTGAGTATTTTTGCATTTCACTATTCAATGACTGTTGTGGCCTAAATGAATGGTTGCAGGGATACGTGGTAGCACAATAACCAAAGAGGCACATAGGCTTTTCCTAATGTGATCTACCAGCATTGGTAAATCGATGTGCTGTTGATTTTGTAGTAAAAGCAGATGTCTGCTGACTAGACTTTCTAATTGGTATTTAATTTTTTAGCAACATATAGTAGACAATGGCATTTTAAATGACTGTGGACAAGAGAGACTCTACTTGATGAAATGGATAGCGTTGTATATATTAAGGAAACCTTGTAGTAACAGGTTGAAAACGCAGCCCTAATCTATTCAATCAGGCTGTTCTCGCATTACCGTGGCCCTTGATATTTTACTGAACACCTCTCTTTTTTTTTAATGCATTAAGCCTTCAACAGGACATGATTCCTTCTGTACCTGCTGCTCATAATTAAAATTAAGGATGGAATGATGCCAGTCTCCATCTGTTCACAAGACCTTGCCATGATCCCTGCCTATATCCCTACGATATAATGTACTTTAGTTGGCATGCATTTTAATATTTTTTTTTTTTTAGTCTTTATGAACGGTTTGCTGATCTTAAGTTTGTAAATATGTGTGTTCGTATAGGTATCAAGTTATAGTGTCAAATGTCATTTTGATAGCTACACACGACAAAAAGGAAAACCAGATATAAAACAATCATTCATAAAAATGTGCTAGATTTATTTTTAACTGTGCTAAGCATGAAAATATAGTATATTTGAAAGATTTACTTCTGGAGTATTACTTACTGCAGGCTTGCAGATCCGTTTTATTTTTTTTTAAGTTATGGAGCAGTCTTGTATATCAGCACGAAATGTTTTGGTGCCATATGGAGGACCATACTGTGACACAATTTTGTGATACATAATTAAAACAGGAGAGTCACTATTAACAATGTTCTTGTGTGTACAATAACTGTGTCTTTTTTTGTAGGCCATGGTTGTTAATTTTGCTGAGAGCGTAATGTGAAGTATAAGTCTGTGAGAAAAAATAAACAATACTGCATAAGGTAATTTGAAAAATCTTTACTAAAATGTTAGTTTCTTGGTGTCAATAGATAACCATATACATCTCCGGTAATCCTGGTATTCACTAACGAGCAGTATGAACCTATCAGAACAAATTGCCGGCAGTGCTCAGTGGTGAAAGCTAACTTCTTAGGCTTTTTGTGGCCTCTGCTGTGCTTTTAAAGTCTGGGTTTCATGGCTCCCTCAAGGTTAATATACTTTCGATTATTGTATTTAACATTTAATACAGAGGTCATGGTATGTATATAGAGTGGGGTATAGCACTGTATTAGCTAGGTCTATTTTTAACATTGAGTCTCAAGCAACCAGTAAAGAACACTTATCAGCCAATCCTCACCGATGCTGGATAAAGGAGACTACTGTAATGATAATTAGAGACAGGTCGTTTAGTTTTGGAGATGCATGCAAGGGCTTTCATGCTTCTGGTATGGCTGTAAAAAAAAAAAAAGCACTCTGGGAGGAGACAGAAAACTTATTTTACCAATTAAAGTGAAAACTTTTACTATGAAAAAATCCAGGGGAAGAGGTCACTAATCAGATCCTTGGTACCTCCTGCGTCAATCATTTTGCTCCGTAAGCTCAGCGCTGCGTAATATGTTGGCGCTTTAGAAGTACAATAAATAAATAAAATAAGTAAGATGCAACTTTCCCTCCTAAAAGTAAGGGAAAGCAGTTATCACCTGCTTATTTTTTTTTTTTTAGTTTGAGTGTTTTATTAATTTCAAACTTATAAACCATACAAGCCAGAATGACAATAATAATATATAATAATATATTTGCTCATTGTATTTCAAAAATCCCTCTACTATCCCTCCCCACCTCCCTCCCCCTACCCCCTAATCAGAATCCTCCCCCCACCCCGGTCACTCCTCGCCAGAGTCCTAATAGTTCCTACAAATAACTGCCATTGTCCATTTTCTTAGGTTGCCTAGTCCTATAGGGACTTTGAGGTTACTCTCTTATTGCCAATCGGCCCAGCGTTCCTGCCAGATCCGCTCTTGCGTACCACGACGTGTACTTAAATGGTGTCACCAAATGCTGTATCTCCTGATCTGTCATTGTCTCCAGAAGTAATGGTTTCCACTTAGTGAAGAACTTTTTTGTCCCTTTCTCCTTATTGATGGTGGCATCCAGTTTTTCAATTTGCATTGTGTCCTAGTTCTTCCTTCACATCCCATAGCGAGGGGGGTGTTGCATAGATCCATTTATTGTAGATGGTTTTCCTTGCCGCTATGAGCGTGATATGAACAATATCCTTAATTGCACGTGGCTTGCCATCTTTCGTCCCAGTGAGGATCACATTAAACAGTAGTAGTAGCGGGTCTTTTGGCATTGGAGATCTCCCTAGTTTTTCTGTAAATTTGATAACCTCATTCCAAAAGTCCTGGATCATTGGGCAGTCCCAAATGCAATGTACCATATTAGCTTTCTTGAATTTACATTTTGGGCAGTGATCTATATAGTCTGACCTTGGCTCTTTATAGGTGATGTTAAAGGCATATTTCGCCTGGTATAACATTAATAAATGAGATTCCCTCCAGGTTTCACTTACTATAAGTTGTCGTATCAAATTATTTCCATCTAGAATTTTCTTCTCTAATTGTGGCAATTGAAAGTATTTATTCCAGCTCTGCATATTATGTATAACTTTGCTTTCTTGTCCTACTGTGGCTAGACCTCTCTGTATATCCGACACTGACATCTTTTCCCCTCTAGGTTTTAGAAATAAATCAAAGGGAAGGATTTTAACAATTGAGGAAATATTATTTAACTTGGATTTAGTGTAAGATTTAATCTGATTATAGATTAGAAAATCAGACTTCGAGATCCCATGACTAAGTCTCAACTCGTTTAGGGTAAAATATCTGTGCTCCTGTAGATCTAATAGGTTCCCCAACTTGTCTATCCCCTTTTCTGCCCATCTTATATAAGACTCATGCCACAAGCCCGGCTTAAAATCCGGGTTGCCCTCTAAGGGCATATATTGTGAGATTTTCCATGGCAAGTTAAACATTTTTCGTACTTCCCTCCATGTCACCAAAGTGTCTCTATATATCACATTTCTCGAACATGTCTGAACATGCATGCCAAATTGTACTTTCTTATATTGGGGAAGGCCAGCCCCCCCATCTCTTTAGGGAGGCACAATCAGGATAGCTTAATTCTAGCCCTTTTACCTTTCCATATGAACTGAGTGAATGCTGTATTTAAAGCTTTAACATCAGTGTGTTTCAAAAGCATTGGGATTACCTGCATCGGGTAGAGTAGCCTCCCAAAGCTTATCATCTTGATTAAAGCTGCCCTCCCTGAGACCCCTAGAGGTATTCCTTGCCATCCTTGTAATTGTGATATTATTGATTTTACTAGTGGGGTAAAAATTTTCATATAAATCGAGTTGGGGTCTCTTCCTATATCTATGCCCAAGTACCGGATCTTTTCCCTTGCTAATTGTACTCCCAAGTTTCCCGCTCTTCCTAAGTCTGCGTGTTTGGAAAGCATCAGCATCTCAGTTTTACTAGTATTGATCCTGAAGCCGGAATGTTGTCCCACCTCTCTAATGATCTCCAGTGCTCGGGGGAGCTGTTTCCTCGGGTCGGATAAAAAAAGTAGCAAGTCATCTGCGAACAAGGCTTGAACTAACTTCTCTTTCCCTATTTTCAGTCCCTCTAGGTTTAAGCCAATCAGCCTTGCTATTGGCTCCAAAGCTAGATTAAAGAGGAGTGGAGACAGGGGACATCCCTGTCTCGTCCCTCTCTGAAGCATAATTGGTCTTGGAGGAATCCTGGAGTAGCGATTTTAGCTTGAGGAGAGCTATAAAGAGATCTGAACATATTAATAAATTCCCCCTGAAATCCCATTTTAAATAGTACTGCCTCTATCCAGCCCCATCTTACAGCATCAAATGCTTTCTCCGCATTGAACGTTACCAGAGCGCTATTCTTATACTTGGTAGGATAGGCCCTTACTTGCTCCAGGGTTAATAGAACCTTACGTATATTAGTAACTGCCGCTCTCCCTCTAATGAATCCCACTTGCTCCTCACCTATCAATTTTGGCATAAGGGTGGCCAATCTGTCTGCCATAATTTTGGTAAGCAGTTTGGCGTCCTGGTTTATCAATGATACTGGGCGGTAGGATCCCAGGTTTAGGGGATCTTTTCCCAGCTTCAGGATCAATTTTATATGAGCTTCGTTTCCTGTCCCTAATTGGCCCTTTCCTTTTAGTGTTCCATTGTATACCTTGGTTAAAGTGGAGGAGATCTCTTCTTTTAGGATCTTATAAAACTCCCCTGGGAGGCCATCGGGTCCTGGAGCTTTATGATTGTGCAGATCTCTAATCGTGGCTTTAACCTCTTGTTCTGTAATGTCTGCGTTTAACATGTCTACTTCTTTCTGACTTAGACCTGGCAATCTCAGACGTTTTAGTATCTTTTCTATACCCTCCTTGTCTGTGCTTTCAGGGTCTGCGTAGAGTGCTTGATAATAATTACTAAAGATCTCATTTATCAGTTTAGGGTGTCTCACTACTTCTCCCTTGTCATTTTCTAAAGCATGCATATCCTGAGGGGTATAATGGCCTCGAGCCAATAAAGCAAGCAAACGTCCTGCCTTATTGCCATGCTTGAAGTACTTAGTCTGTGTATGACTTGGATAAAGTTTCCCTATTTTTGAACCATCTGTCCGCATTTAACTTAGCTGCTATCCATTCTTTCTTTAGGATAGGACCAGGGGATTGTTTGAATTTCTTGTAAGCCTCTCTTACTCTCAGAACTGCTTCTGTATACTTCTTTCCTGTTTCTCTTTTTTTTGTAGTCACATACGCTATAATCCTCCCTCTTAAGACTGCCTTAGCTGTGTCCCAGAAAAGGAATGGGTTTTGTTCATGTTCTCTATTATCCATTTTATATTCCAACCACCAATTTTTTAGGAGGGTGTGAAATCCCTCATCGCCATATAAGTGTGAAGGGAGTCTCCAAAGAATATCTGTTCCCCGCAGTATTTTCTCATGCATGGTTAGCGTTACTGGGGAATGATCAGAGATCACCATATCTTCGATTGTGGACTCGCAAATTCTCCCTGTTACGTGTTTTCCCGTAAATATGTAATCTAATCGGGAGAATGTCCCATGTGGTCTGGAATAAAAATAATATTCTCTGTTGTATGGGTGCATATATCTCCAGGAATCTGTGAGCATTAGCTCCATCTGGAATTGAGCTAGGGGAGTCTCTTTTGTGCTTTGCATTTGAGTGGATCTTTGGGTTAATGATTTATCCTCTACCTGGGACATTACATCATTCCAATCACCTCCAATTATTATGGATTCAGTATCCTCTTTGGCAAGTTGCCATTTAAGATTACGCAGAAAGTGGGCTGTACCTGTATTTGGGCCATAAATATTATAAATAGTCAACTTATCTTATCCCTAATGCTCTACCTTGATCATCTGCCCAAATGAGTTCCGGCTTAGCACGTAGTGCTTTGCTGACAAGTATAATAACTCCCGCCTTACGATCAATTGCTGGGGACTCATAAGCCTCTGCCATCCAATTTTTTCCGTAGAAATTTGGCTTCTCCAGCCTTAAGGTGCGTCTCCTGGAGCAATGCTACATCAGCCCGTAATTTTTTAAGATGGCGAAGGACGTGTGACCTCTTAGCAGGAAATCTTAGTCCTTTGGTGTTCCATGAGATTATTTTAATAGTCATTTGGATCTAAAGGGGTTTTATTTTTGAGAGCATGATAATTGTCAGCAAAGCACCTTTCATAGCCAAGGTTATGTTTATCTATAACAAACAATAGCGAACCATAATAAAGCATGAATACATTTCCATAATCAAGGTTCCCTAGGTAAGGAGTGACCCCCTGAATTCCCTCCCCCTTTCCCCCCATTCCCCTTACGAAGATTGATAGGGGCTTAATAACCTCTCCTATCTCTTCAGTAATTACACCTTCAGACTTCACTTCTTCCCTTCACGGTCGTACAGGAATATAGTCCTCTCCTCCTCTCCCTTTCGCTCCTAGATCCCCGGTCTCTAAAGTCTACTTAACTTTTCGCTATAAACTTTCAACTAGCAAAGAACTTTACATAATGTTATCAATATCACAGACCTCAAAGGTCAAAGGTGCTAGAGACTCACGCTCCTTCCTTTTAGCCATCTGCTTCAGTCTCCTCTTCCGGCTCGCAGGCTAAATGTAAACACAAGCGGAAATAATCCGCTTTGTTTACATTGTACGGCGCTGCTGCGCAGCAGCGCCGTAAGGCAGATCGGCGATCCCCGGCCAATCAGCGGCCGGGGATCGCCGCCATGTGACAGGGGACGTCCTGTCACTGGCTGCACAGGACGGATAGCGTCCTGTGCAGCCCCGATCACCAGGGGGCCAGGTAGGAGAGGGGGGAAGCGGAATCTCGCCGCGGAGGGGGGCTTTGAGGTGCCCCTCCCGCCAGCCACACGCAGGCAGGAGAGATCGGACCCCCCCAGCACATCATCCCCCTAGTGGGGAAAAAAGGGGGGTGATCTGATCTCTCTGCCTGGTGTTTGATCTGTGCTGGGGGCTGTAGAGCCCACCCAGCACAGATCACATAATTCAATGCTGGTCCTTAAGGGGGGGGGGGGGGTAAAGGGTGGGTCCTCAAGTGGTTAAGAGGGCTATGCAGTGCCGCCGAGTGCTTAAGAAGCCTTTCTGCATCTGCTGGTTTTTTGAAAATATAGATCTCTCCATTATTTGCTGTTATTCTCAGAGTGGCCGGATATACCAATGCAAACTATCTTTCTCTTCACCAATTCTGAGCAGACTTGACTGAAGGCCTGGCGTCTTTTTGATACATCAAACGAGAAATCATTGAAGATCATGATCCGTCTTTCTTCATACATCAGCGGTTCGCGTCTTGCTTTAAACGCTGTTAGTATCTTCTGTTTATCTTTGAAGTCCAGATAGCGGACCATTGTTAGTCTTGGAGGCCTTTTATCTCCACTTTGCCTGACCGGTCCAACTCTGTGGGCCCTTTTGGCTCGGCATGTCCCATCAACACCCAGTAGTTCAGGAAGTGTCTTCTCACAGAACTCATCTACCTACTCGTTCTTGTGGTTTTCTGAGAGTCCGACTATTCGAAGGTTGTTCCTACGAGAACGATTCTCAAGGTCCTCCAGTCTATCATAAAATATCTTCTCATTCCTATATGAATCCTCAAGGCGTCTGGTAGCCGAATATAAGTCTGCTTCCAATGTCATAATTCGTTTTTCAGCTTCTCCTAGCCTTCCAGCATGCTCCTGCAGTTGTCTTGTCACATGGCCTAGGGACTTCTTAACAGCTCCTTCTACTATCGCTTGTAGATCCGGAGTCATGAGCGAGGCCACCTCTTTTGCTATCCCCCGGTAATCTCTGCTGTTGAGGTCCCTCTGAGATCCCTCATCCTCCACGCTGTCTGCGTCCCATGACCTCTGAGGGTATCGCGGCTCTGGGCTTTTGCTGTTTCGCTCCTGGCCAGGCGCCATCTTGTTTTTCCTCGCATCTCGGCGGCCTCTCTGCTCCATGTTCTTTTTGGTGGAGCGGGTCAGATATTTCTCCATCTGCAACCCCAATCTTCTGGAGCCCTATGTTCGCCGCCTGGAAGCGGATTCTCGGCGTGTTTGGCGCTAGTTTTAGCTGTTCGGTCCGGGGTCTTAGCGGAGCAGCTTCTAGTTCCCTCCGATCATGAAGGTGCCGGAACCGGAAGTCCCTGCTTTGTTTTTTTTGCTTGTTAATTTGTAGATAGCATAGAAAACCCATCCCCTGTGAAAAACTCTGTAAGAAAGATTACTCAAGGCCCCAGATGTATGACTGTTAAGCCTCGTCTACACGAGGCGATCTGGCGGCTCGATTAGCCGCCGGATCGCCTCTTCCGAATCCCCGCGCGTACCCGCCGCGTCCCCGCTCGCCCGCGCGCACGTCGGATTCGATCCCCCCGCTCGTCCCGGCCGGCGCCGCTTATCTTCCGCTCGATTCCCTGCCATTGTCCCCTCGTGGGGAACGAGCAGGGAATCGGCTGCAGCAAAATCGGACCTGTCGGATGTTATCAATCTAGCCGCATCAGCGGCTCGATTGATAAGTACTATCGGCACGTGTAGACGAGGTTACAGATGAGGAGAAGGAACCACAAGTATGTAGTTGTGAGTGGCTCCTTGCAGACATCTCCGACATCTCTGACACAGCTGTTTCCAACTGCCAAAAAAGCATGCAGCAGCTACATCACCTGCCAGCAGTAAAAATGTCACCATGTAATATATTTCAGAATGTAAATTAGGGATTTAAAAGATTTTACAATGGGCAAACACTGACTAAATCATTTATACATAATTATTGTAAAAATGAAGCAGTATTTTATTACATTATTTTCACTGGAGTTCCTCTTTAAGGCTTTGATGCAATACTGATGTCTGAAATGATTCAATATAAATAGGCAGCTCATGCTACCTCCTGGAAAACTATATATATATATACAGAGTTCTCCCCAGAAATTTTTTCCAGCCGGGTGGCATGAAAAAGTAGCCGGGTGGGGTGCGACGGGAAAATGTATGTGGTATTTACTACCCCGTCTCACCCTCAAACCACCCCCACCCATATATTGCTTACCTACTCATTGGTGGTGAGTGCCCACTATTATTATTACTTAAGTATTTATATAGCTCAGACAAATTCCGCAGCGCTGTACAGCGTACGTTGTCTTGTCACTTAACTGTCCATTTAAGTGGCTCAGTCTAGTTCCTACCATAGTCATATGTGTGTATTGTGTAGTGTATGTATTGTAGTCTATGGCTAATTTAGGGGGAAGCCAGTGAACTTATCTGTATGGTTTTGGGATTTGGGAGGAAACTGGAGTGCCCAGCAGAAACCCATGCAGACACGGAGAACATACAGACTCCATGCAGATAGTGCCCTTCTGATCATCTCCCTGCAGCAGTACTGGTAAAAGCAGGGACATGTGAGCCCTTTGCGTCATCTGTAAGGCGACTAAATGCTGTAAGCCCACCCAGAGCTGTGTATCAGTGTTGGTTATAAAATGAAGCCACGCTGCTATACAGCATGCAAGTTTACAGCGCATGGCTGCCTGTCAGATGACACAGAAAATACTGTTCTTTACCTAAATTTATCTGTGCTGCAGCAGTGGAGATCTGCTATACAGTATAGAAAAAGCAGTGAGGTCTTGTAGCAATGGTGCCTCTGGGCAAGGAATGGTAGGACTAGGGGTGGGTGAAGGCAGAGGATACAAGGTACAGACCTTTTTGAAAAATGCTGGGCAAAGGTGGCAGAATGGGGGCAGGAAATGGAGGCAGACTGCAGTCCAATCAGAATTTTTTTTTTCTTCATTTAGCAGTACAGGATCTGGCCCTCACCTCTCGCACAGACAGTGCAGTAGGAATTGAGGAAACTAAAATGGCTCGGCCTCTCCTGCTATATACAGGCATGAATGAACTCTATGTGACCTGGTCAGTGGTCACAGGAGTCAGACCAGAGCAAGCCCCGATGGAATGTAAGGAGTGAGGGACAGGGTTACTGTGCGGGCTGCCATACTCCATTAGCTGGCCACACGCTGTGAGGTCTAGAAAGTGTGACTCGCTTGCTTAAGCGTAACCATGCCGTCCGGCTATCAGAAGAATACGGAGGACAGCAGTAGCTGGAGGTAGAGCCTGACACGCTGGACGCTTGCAGAGAGAAGGGACCTGGCTGTGAGGAGTACAAGCAGAGGGAGAAGCTGTGGTATTTGGAAACTGTGACTGCATCAATAAATCCCCGTCTGCCAAACCATGTGCGCGTACCTCATACAGGCTCGAGTCTCCCTGCTATGTAAACTCCGGCAAGCAGACAGCCTCTAACACGCCCCTCACAGTCTATAGGCTAGCGCAGATGGTCCCACCTCTCACCACGCGCTGAGCCAATGAATGTACGAGTCTGCCGGGAAGCAGAAGAGTTTGTACGCAGAAAAGCAGAGCAGATTCAGGACAGCGCTGGGTTTTGCCATTTTGCAAGAGAGCCCAGCGCGTCTTGATAGATCACGTGAAACCAGCCGGGCGATGCTTAATTTCAAGTGGGCGGGCCGCCCACTTGTTTGATTCTGGGGAGAACACTGTATATATATATATATATATATATATATATATATATATATATATATATATATATATATATATATATATATATATATATATAATATTATATATCTCATGTTGAATTTAAAATAATTTTCCTTGACCCTCATCTCTGTTTGAACACCAGATTACTGTGAAATATTGTACATACCCAACACAGGAAGAAAATGATTGTAGAGCTGATGTTTGAGCACAGCTGACATTAATGCCTTAGCATTTAGAACAATAAGCTTTCCACCTACACACTATTCACAATGACAGCCAATATACAGTAGACTGTTAACGCAGAAAAAAGAATATGTTCTTTCAAATAAATAAGGATTAATGATTATTACTGGGGAACTGTAAGGGCTTGTGTGCTTTTCAGGTCTACGGGATAACTGCAGATTTGAAAGTCTTTAATCACAGAATCTTAGATGCAGGTTTACCAAATCAACAAGACAAGAGAAACTAATTGTTCATCCAGCACCTCCGTGCTTAATCTTACCAGCATTGCTTCATTTTTGCCAACCCTGAGCCCTGGGCCTGCTAATAATGAACATGACATTATACATGTAATGAGATCAGCTTATTGCTTATGGGTCATATAAGGAGTCCAGAAGCTTTCACACACATATTTACCAGTGGACTGGATTGTGTATCAGTCTTTCACAGTTGTGTTTCTATCAGCTGGCATGTTACTTGACTGCACAAAACAGCAAAGTAGCATATATGATCATTCTACAAACTGACTTAGCTGGAATGAGACAAGGATGAAGCAAAATGCTTATGCATTGTCTATGAGAACTTGTGGATAAGCAAGTGATTAGTATGATCAAGTGATAGGGTTAAAAGGCTCTGATTTGTTGATCACTCTGTGATAAAACAGAGTTATCACACGAAATGAAAACTTTGCAAATCGTTCAGTCAAATGAGTCCTCCTTGTCTTTACAGAAAGTATGCTCACAGCAATTCTGTACTTTTGGGTCATCTATAAAGAAGCTGAGAAGTGACCACGCTTTCTTTATGCTCTCGCTCCTTACGGTACCTGCTGAATCTGCAGTCAGTCAGTCTCTTTTGACTACTTGAAAAAGTGTCTAGTCTAGATCCTTTTTGGAATAGTCAAGAAACTGCCTGTGTCTATCTGTAGATTCAGCAGGTGATGTAAGGCAGAGGGGCAGGGCTTCTGAAATGTGTTTTTTGGGGGGAAGAATTATGGCTGTGATGTTAGAAGCCTCTTGCCCTATGTCACCTCAATAGACCACAACAGATAATGTATGGAGGTAAAAATCTAGGTGAGATGTCATTCACACCTGTTCGCTTCTGTCTGCTTTTTTTCAGCAACTTGTATAAAAACATTGATGTGCTGGAAAAAAAAAGCAGTCTGAAGCGCACAAAGTGTGGTCTGTAATTCAGACCCCACCACACGCACGCACACACACACACACACACACACACACACACACACACACACACACACACACACACACCTAGTCCGGTTATGCACTGATTGTGAGGAAGTTGATGTTGCTGAATAGCCAATTACAAATGTCTATTACTCTTGTTGGAACTTCTGTTCCCACTCACTTTTCTTCCCTCCTCTCTCCATAGAACTGAGTAGGCTTCTTAACATAGAATCTGAGCAACTTGCTTATACAAAATTCATTCTGACAAATGTAGCGTTGCTTTCAGCAAAATAAAAATCTATAAAGGTTTCCAATTTAGTGTAATTTTACTTTTTTTTTGCTCTAAATATCCAGGCAAAGTAACGCAAAGTTCCTTCACTTTTATTACTGGAACTATGAAGCGGCCAAAAAGTTGTAATGGTATGATTAGGGAATTAGTGATCAAAACAATTTCACGATAAGATTTTTTCTTAGCAGCTAAAAGGTTTCCCTTTGACAATGCTTGCTTCCTCTACCTATGATTTACTAGAACCCAGAAATCTCTGTGAATCTTCTTCCACCAGTGTCATTTTAGTAGGACTGACAGTATGACACCTGAACAGCACAAAATCCTAGTTTCTTGTGTTGTTTGATAGTACAGCGCTGGATAATGGAAGAAATCTGAAATAATTATAATGTTACATTGCTATTTCTCTAAAACATAGTTGAGGACCTTATATTGCTAAGCAACTACAAGCTGCTTGATTGCTGCCTGGATACGCTGTTGGGGTCTGATGAAATGCTCATTTGTGTTTTTCTTATAGCAAGGACATCAATTTGATGCACACACAAATATTTTTTTACTCAATCCAAAAAATATGTATTGTTCTCCGTTATTCAACGCTTTGGTGAATAGTCTTCTTTTTATATTCAGTGGCTTAGTAAAACTTACATTTTAAATGGTTCTTCTGGTGATCTGATGTGAAACAGGACTCTAAAATGTTTAAGAAGGTTACTGTTACCAAAATGACTGAAAAACCTGCATCACGGCTTGTTTTGTAGCTTGCTGCATACCTGCAGCCCAGGCAGGGTGCCCATACCCATTCTGGTCCATCACTGAAAGTGCTTACAAATAGAGATGTTGGCAAGCACAGAATCACAAGTTCTTTTTAACTCTCTTGAAATAGAATTTCCTTGATTACTCCTCTTTTGTTCCTATTGACTGTATTAAAAATAGTATAACTTCCTTGATTGCTTTGCTTTTGATATGGTCCAGTGATGTTTATTGAAAGTTACTTGTTCAATTCAAAGAACACTAATCAATATATATGGTCTACACTTACACCCTTTCATGTAGAATAGATACCAGGATGTCACCTGCTGACACAAACTGCAATCTCTTGTCTCCTGTATGTTTGTCATGGTGCCGGACAAAACCGAGTCTTAGGGTTTTATTTATTTATTTATTTATTTTTTGGGGGGGGGGGGGGGGGTGTTCACTCCTTATCAATGAGCTATGTGATTTAATGCCTTGCAGCAAAAAAACAGGAGCTGAGGTTTATGATGTGTAAAACACAAAACAAGTTGCAAGTAAAACATTTTCATAGGTAGCCTTGTCAAATTCTACTTGCTCTGAGACTTAACCCCATTAGTGAAACCAAGTTCTAAACTTAAAGGCCACATCCAAGCTCTCAAAAAAATGAGATCTACTTACCCGGGGCTTCCTCCAGTCCCTGGCAGCCGATATGTCCCTCGCCGCACCTCCAGTGTCCCGGGTTCCCCTCCAGGTTGGCATCTACTCTGCATGCGCGAGCATCGTTCACGATCGCACTCACGTGGTCTGGGGTGTTCTAGGCACAGAACTACTGCACCTGTGCAGAACACTCCAAACCACATGAGCCTGAACGCGTGTGGTGCTCAAGCAGGTGCAGTAGATGTTGACCTGGTGAGGTTGGCATCATTAACTTAGGGGAACCCAGGACACCGGAGCTACGGCGAGGGACATATCGGCTGCCAGGGGCTGGAGGAAGCCCTGGGTAAATAGATCTCATTTTTTTTGTGAGCTCAGGTGTATCCTTTAAGGTTTTTAGGATTTCCATAAATAATGGACACTTTTTTTTTGTTCACAAAGGTTATCATGCTTTGGCTAAGGTTTTAGTACATAGAGGAAACTCTGACTTTAGTTTCACTTTAAACTCAACACCTACCTCCTTGACTGCAAGGCTAAGGTCCAGAGCGCACATTGTTGGAAACCAAAAGTACTTATTTGCGCTCATTCCTTCCTACGGCTCTAACCTTCACAACCTCTTTGCCACATTTGACTCCCTTTGAATAACCCCATCTCTCACTGCCACTTTCTGCACCCACGACATAGCCATCCACTTCAAAATATAAAACCAACTCAGATGGGATGGCTTAGTTCACCATACTTACTCAGTCTATCCACCTGTGATTGCTCCCTCACCTTTTCTCTGTTGGTCTCTAGGAAATCATCTTCCTTCACTTTCTGTCCAGTTGACAATGTCCTCTCCAACTTACCCACTGACCCCTACATTCTGACCCCTCCACTGACTTGCATGTTTGATGACTGAGGAAGGTTAAACAGTTAATAGTCCTAATATGAAAGAGACGCTCCATGGACCCCTATCAGTTGTCTAGCTGCTTTCCCATTCCTCTTCCATATGTTTCCAAACTTCTTGTTTACAAAAGACTAACAACATTTCTTACCTTCATGTCACAACTCGACCTTCTTCATTCTGGCTTTAGACGCACACAGTTAACTGAAACAGCTTTCACAAAGGTGGCCAGCGACCTCTTCATAGCCAGGTCACAAGGCAAAATCTCTCTCCTCCTCATTCAGGAACTTTTCTCTGCTTTTGACACAGTCAGTCACCCTCTCATACAGTGGAACCTTGGTTTCTGAGCATATTTCGTTCCAGAAACATGCTTGTAATCCAAAGCACTCTTATGGCAAATCATATTTCCACATAAGGTAATGGAAACTCAGATGATTTGTTCCACATTCTTTGTTTAAACATCATTGCTCGTCTTGAAAAGCGCTATAAAAGCAAGTTGCTCGCAATACAAGGTTTTACTGTACTTCAAAAGCTGACAATTCTCAGCACTGGTGGCACTACCCTCAACAAAATATATTTCAATATGATGTAGGTCCACGTTTTGCAGCAATTACAGCCTCAATTCTCCGAGGTATTGATTTATACAAATTGTGAATTGTTTCCAAAGGAAGCCCATTCTTCGGTTAAAACACCCTCCAGTTTTTTTTAGAGACGATGGCGGCGGAAATAGACTTCTTACTTCAATTTCTAAAAATGACCATAAATGCTCAATAATGTTGAGGTCAGGGGATTGTGGTGGCCAGATGAGATACTCAACTTCATTAGAATGTTCCTCGTGTCATTCATAGGATGAACTTGGTCGCCCAAAATTCCTAAATAGTGTCGGCTGTTAATTCTTCCATGAAGGGAAATCATTGGGCCGGCAGATTTCCAAGAAATAGCACCCCAGATCATCACAGAACCCCGCCATGTTTTACGATTGGGAGAAGGCAGTCTGGATGAAATGCTTCTTTCAGCTGTCTCCAAGCGTACACTCGGCCGGAGGTCGGAAATAAGGTAAACAATGATTCGTCAGAGAAAATCACATTTTTCCACTGCTCGAGTCACCAATTCTGGTGGTTTCTACACCACTCTAAATGCTTTAAAACATTTGTCTTTGAGAGCAGAAGTTTTCTAATTGCAGTTCTTCCATGGAATCCAGATTTGTGCAGCTCCCGACTAACAGTTTTTGTGGGAACTGGGTTCTGTAGGTGTTCATTCAGCTCTGCAGTGATTTTAGGAGCCGTGGTCTTGCAAGCTTTTCTAACAATTCGATTTAGAGTCCGATTGTCTCTCTCAGACAACTTTGACTTCCGGCCGCAACTGTGCTTTGCTGAGGACGTTTTTTCCTTCTCTTTAAAAGGCAGTCATTACTTTTGAGACAGTACCTTTTGAAATGCCAAGCATTCAGGAAGTTTCTGTTACAGTAGCTTCTGCCATACGAGCACCAACAATTTGGCATCTTTGAAAGTCTGAGAGATCTGCCATTTTTATAAATTATAACCAACTTTTGTTTAAATATCTGTAAAAAAAACAATTATTTTAATTAAACATATCAAATAACAAAAATAATAAACAAAAAACAAAAAAATTAACGTATGTCAAGTGTTGATTGCTTAAAACATGTTCAAAGATTGATGCCAAATTGTTAGGCGTTTCCATTATTTTGTCCAACCTCTGTATTTGACTGCTTTTTAAAACTCTTTTTTTTTCTCCCCCACTCCTATTCCTCTTGGAGACCTCCCCCCCCCCCCCCCCTTCTTAAAAATGTTAAAATCCATGCACACCCAAGCAGTGTTTACCGTGCATCACTGGTAAAGTCCAATGTATAGCATATGGCAAATAATGGACAACAGCACAAATCCTTAGATAATGAAATACAACCTGACATTCTGCTAATTGAAAGGAAAATCTACACCTTTAAATATGGCACATATGATTCAGAGGCTGCTGTTTGTTCAGGGTCCATGTACATGTCTCATGGCATGCAACAGCACAATTAAATATCAAAACGCTTGTTTCTATGGAAACTGTATTTTCAGGCATTTAAGGCATGAAAGACTACTACACATAAAAGTTGATATAAATATGCAGTCTGCAACATGTTTGCTTCATATTGCAAATTATACACAAATGATGTACATGCCAAGCACCATACAACAAAGTACAATGCTATAACTGAATGTGGAAATCTTTCTCTTAAAGTCAACTTACATTCAACTTATAAAGTCAACATGCCTTTGCTTTATTATGCTTTCCCCCGTTAAAATGCTGTTTATCAGTCGATAGCTTTGAAAAGCAAGAAAAAAACACTTTTGAAATGTTTTTAATTGAAAGTGATACTGAACTGAGGTGAAGTTGTAAGCATTTAACTGAGAATGGTCCCATGTGATAGGCTGGCCATACTCGCATTCTAGTTACATTCTGCCTGATCCTTTTCTTCTTCTTTGTTGGTAAAAAGGTGTAATTGCCTCTGTCAACCTCTAGGCAATGCTCTCTGTTATGGCTTGTTCACATTATAAGTGATTTTCGCTTCTTTTTTTTTAATAAGCGCTGGCAATTTTAAAAATCGCCTTAAAAGCGCTTGTGCACTGTTAGCTTATGTGAGTGTTCTCACATAAGCGATGAGCTTTCTATCCAATTTCAAACGCGGCTCCTGCACCATTTCCAGAGCGTTTGCGATTCAATAGAATGTATAGCAAAATCTCCAAGCGCTTGAAAACGTGCTTTGCTGAGAGCTTTAATAAATAAATACATTGTAGTTATTCACTTCCAGGTGAAAGAGTTCGCATCCTGATTGACGTCAGCAAGTGAACAAAACATCACTACACAAAAGTGCTTAAAGCGTTTTTGTAAGCGAAAATCACTTTGAAAGCGCTCAGCACTTGCGATTGTGCTGGTGATTTATAACGTAAACAAGGCTTTAGAATGGATACCTGCAGCTTACCTCAAATGTAGCTTTTACCTCCTCCTTTTCTGCTTGTTTGCAGTTCTTTCGTGTTTGCAGTTTGAGGGCCAGTGCACACCAAAAAGCGGTAGCGTAATCGTTAATTCTTAGCTCTTTTTGAAGTGATTTTTCAGAGCGATTCTAGGGATGTGCCTAGCGATTTTCTAATCATGCCTAGTTATTTTTGGAGCGATTTGGTTTAGCGATTTTTTTATTTTTTGCTACAGAATAGCTGGAACTGAACAGTTTCTGTAGCAAAAACGCTTGGAAAATTGCTCTGTTCTAGCGCTTTTCAGAGCGATTTTCCACTTTCCTTTAGTTAACATTGAGGCTGAATCGCCTCAGAAAAAGCGCAGAAAATGCTACAGGACCCGTGTTTACGCTTGGGAGAAAATTACATCGCTCTGGTGTGATCCATCCCATTCAAATACATTAGCCAAGCGCTTTTCAAAGTGCTAGCAATTTTAAAAGTGCTCAGAAGTGCTCTTGGTGCGCACCAGTCCTAAAAGTGAAGTAAAACACTTACCAAGAGTTGTGGTACTTTTTACTACTTATAAAATCAAAGTGATATATATTTTATTTTGGAGGCAATGTAGTCTTTCTTTTGATATTTTGTCTTAGAATTGTTCAGTTTTATAGGCTGTATACAGGAGAATTTTTTTTTCTTTCATTTTTCACCCTTTCTATTGTTCACATGTGCAAACCGTTATAAAACTCTTCAAAATATATGATTTGGCTGGTCCCGAAGACAAGACAAGACAAGCATGCCATTCCAGTCCACTAATGCAGCATATCGCTAACCAAAATTTTAAGATGCAGTAGCTGTAGCATAATGAGTGAGATTAAAAAAAAAGTTTATGAAAAAAACTGTTTTTATTCCCCCCTCTGTTGTGATGATATAATCTGTTACATTGAAGCATAGCAACATAAGTAATGGCATACAGGGGATTCTCTGCCAGTGCAAGAAAAAAAATAAGTGTATGCAAATCTTCTTAATCACAAGCCTGATGCTTGATGCTTGATTTTAGATATCAGTGTTAAGCATGATAATAGATACCAGTGTTGACTGATTCATCCTCTTTGACCCTTTCTGTATTGGCCATCAATCAGTCTGGTGGTTGTGAGGCAGCCTGAAGCATCTAACGCTTCTCTGCTCTTATTTGCAAAGCTTTTCTGTTGAATTCTCACCTTGCTTATTAACTCACACTTTATCTATTTTTAAATGACTTCACTTATAATTTATCTCTCCTTATCTAACTTAACTCATGATTTATCACTACTTTTCTGTGTATTTTATGAATTGTCTCTTCTTTTTATCATTTACATTTTTATCAGGCAGCTTTAAGTCGAAGGAAACGAAAATGTTGGCAATTTTTGATAGCTTTCATTTAAGTTTTGTTTTCTTGCAGTATGAAAGAAACCTGGTTAGTCAGCTACCGCAAAGTAAGCAAATGGTGTAAGTATATTCTGGCCTATTACTTTGCAAATATGTTGCTGGAAACATTAGCCGCTCATCGGCCATCTCTGCCATTTGACCTTGAGGTACAGGGCAAGAGTGCTTGACCCTTAATGTACACATGCACAATAACTATCGCACACAAAGTTTGTACCTGATTACAAGGGCAACAGTTCCAGGTAGGAAGTATAAAAAGCAGAGCTATTACTGTTTTTCCCCGAAAGTAGGACCTCCTCTAAAAATGCTCAAAATATAAGCTTTCCCCCAAAATAAGCCCTAGCAGTCATGGAAGAGGCAGGGACACAGTGAAGAGCATGGGCCGGCACTTGGAAAGTTGGGGTAATGGTGTTCACCTGCTCCCTTCTTACTGCCGATTGACCTCTTCTGCTCCTGGCCCTCTCCTCCAGAAAGTCAGATTCCCCTGCTGCTTATACCATGCATAATTTACAGCTCAGCTTGTGACCTGCAGTGAAGGCAGCTAAAATTGCACAGCAACCATGCCCATATACAGGAAGTAAACTGATCACTTCCTGCATACGGGTGCTGTTACTGTGCAACGCTAGCTGCCTTCGCCGCAGGTCACTGCTGATCTAAGGTGTGAATTATGCATGGCATAAGCAGCAGGGGGATCCAACTTACTGGAGGGAGAGGGCCAGGAACAGAGGAGGTAAATTGGTGAAGGGGGGAAGGGGGATTCTGGCTATATACTGGGGGGAACTGGCTATATACTGGGGGGATGTGGCTACCCCTACAAAATATTAGACCTCCCTGAAAATAAGCTCTAGCACATATTTTGCGGAAAAAATTAAATAAGACATTGTCTTATTTTCGGGGTGGGGTGGGGGGTCACGACACGGTAGTGTACACATGCATGGCAAACACCATTTATCTGAGCTGGGAAAACTGCAGGAAGTTACAGCAGTAGCTGTATCTAAGCATAGGTAGATGTTTTATTAATCCATTTCTCTCTTTGAGATTATTGCATATATTTGTCCACCCTAATCTATTGCAGGGTAATAATGCATTAGAGAATAAACATTTAAACTATAAAGTGACTCTGCCATAAACTATAGCAAAGGGAAATTGCAGCTACAGTTTTGTTTCTTGTCTCGTAAGCACTGATATACATGGTATTACTCTGTAGGACCTTACCTCAGTAATGCATATGTTGTTTCCAGTGCAGGGTTCCATTGCCCTAAATATGCTTATTTAAGGGTAAATTTACTCAACCACATTTAACTTGACGTGTGCAGGTGGCGCAAGTAAAGCTTATTGGGATTTACACAATCTTCATAACCCTTTATGTAATCTGCATAACTCAAGTTATATATGCAATAACTAAACTGCCCACAAGCAATGTAGAGTTTGTATGTATATTTGTAACAAGTTATGCAAAGTACTTAACAGGTTATGTAATTGAATGTGCACTTCATGCACATTAACATGGTTTAGTGAATATACCCCTTAGTTGATGAGCTGAAAATTAACTACTTACATGAATTTCATCATCCTAATTGGCCCTCCTGTGCATTCCAGGAGTGAAATTCACGTCCTGCAGTTAAAAGGCTGCCAAGCACTCCTGTGCAAGCATATGCTCGTGCCCATGCTCGTGCACGAGCGTGCATTTATATAAAGGGGTTCTGTGGTTAGTTTTTTAAAACAAAAACTGACACTTACCTGGGGCTTCTACCCGCCCCCTGCAGCTTTCCTGTCCTGCGCCGTCCTCTACGATCCTCCGTTCCCCGCTTGCTGGTCACGGTCCAATTATTCATCTAATTAGACAAATGCAACTGCGCCAAGGAATACATTGTAATTTCAATCACACATACCCTGCGGACAAATCAGAAAGTGCATGGAAATCCACAGCCCCAAAACATGAATGGCATTGACACGCGAGAGGGGCCATTGACTGCAATGGCCAGTGCAGCTGTGCACATTTTGCACACAATTCTAGCAAGTGTGTTCCCTGCCTAATGCCTCGTTACCGTCTTAACGTTGTGGGCAATACAGGTGGCTACCACAACACACGGCACTGCATTGCTCCACAATTTTTCCCAGTGCCGTTGTGATTCCGTTCATCGTAATAAATGGAATAGCATCACAAATGTACCAAAATGCATGCAACTATAAGTTGCATTTCTGCTGTGAATCACAACGGATAGATGGGAACAGACAGTACAGTCTTTTCACTTTCTGATGTCCCTGTGGATCGCATTGCATTTCCTAAAACGTTGCTGGAATTGTGTAGATGGAAACAAGGTCACAAAGGGAACACACTTGCCAGTGCGTGTTTTTCCACATCATTCCTGGGTTTCTGTTATTCTGTATTCGCATGTGTGATCGTTTTCATTTCCCGCACGCGATTTTTTTTTTCAGATGCGTGGAATATATTGTAATTGTGAATGCACATGTGCGGAAAAAAACAGACATCTGTCCAGTTTAAAACTGCAAAGAAAAAACTGTGAATGCAAAACTACCTATACCCCTGCAAGGACGTTAATTTCACATCCTTGTAGTTTCACTGCCACTGTGCTCAATCATGCAATCACTCCAGCAGATCACTCCCAATGACTCCCAAGGCAGCACTGATTGGTGCAAGGGGACATGTTTTCCCTTAGCCAATCTGTACCTGACTTTTGTGAATGAGCACTCTTACATCTAGTAACAGTTTTTTTGAGGGTGATTTTCCACATGTAGTGCATGTTTTAATGTGTACATGTAGGAGTGCAGTTGTACTGTACAGGTGCAAGTATGACCTACACAGTAGCACTAAGCCTTGCACGAGCAATTTCATGTTACAGCACAGTATGGCCAAAGTCGTTCATGGACGGTAGCACTGCCATTAGAAAATATCTGATAACCTCTTGCATCCAGTTTGTTTTCAAATGATGTATATGTGACCTTATTTTAAATATGAGATTCAGAATACATTTTGATGAGTGTTATAGCTTGGACCCTCTGTCACCCCCCTTACCAAAAAAAAAATGCGTACAAACTGAATTGTTCATGAAAAAAAATGTAATTTTCAAAATCGTGATCAAACTTGGGAAAGTTTCAACAAAACTACATGAGTCGATAGCTTACAAAACACCTACTCTTAAATAGCCCTGGTTGTTAGCGTTCCATTATAGTAACATTTGTGGCCTTTTTCTGATGTCCTAACACTTCTGTATCTATGAAAAGACTGGCACTGTAAAAATGACTGCAAAAAAAGGCCTGCAAAAAATCCATAGGCACATCTTGAGAATAATGGATAGCTGTGTATCGAATTTGCTATCAGATGATGTACACGTGACCTAATTTTAATCAAAGTGAGTTGCAGAATACATTTTTTGATGCATCTTATAGCTTTGACCCCGCCACGTAAAAATTATGTAGGGACAAACACATAAGAAAAAAATCACGAAAAAAGTAATTTCAAAATTAGGATCAAACTTCGGAAGGTTCCAGCAAAACTACATAAGTTTACCAACTTGTACCTGCAAAGCACCGACTTTTGAGTAGCCCTTGTTGTGATGACTCTTATGGAGTTATTCAAAGAAAGTATGGCGCTAAAATACTTAAAATAAAAAAAAATACTCAAAATAAAAAATTGGCCTGTACCAATCCACATGTACACTTCGGAGTTTATATTACCCTTGGTGCCAAAAGTGAATCACCTTAGGTTTGGCATCGAGTTTCCACCCCTTAAGAAAATCTTTGTCCACACCAGGACTTAATTCTGGATTTCCCAAGATTGGGGACATTAACCACCTCTGAGATAAGATCCCATGTTATTACAGCAGTGGTAAAATGCAGTTGCGTTTCTAAGAGATATAAACAAAAGGCTTGCTCTATTTTTACCCAGTCATTATGCTCATTGTGAGTAGCCCAGCCCATCAGTTTAAATGATCCACTATTTATGAAAGTCAGGAGGCCTACTCCAGATCAGAATTTTCCACCACAGCCAAACAAGAAATCAGGGGAAAAAATGCATTCAATAAAGTTTTTTTTAATATATATATATATATATATATATATATATATATATATATATATATATATATATATATATATGTATATATATATTCAATCTTTTTATTTAAAAAAGGGGAAAATCTAACATTTTGATTGAATCTTTTATGGACACCTTAAAGGGATACTGTAGGGGGGTTGGGGGAAAATGAGTTGAAGTTACCCGGGGCTTCTAATGGTCCCCCGCAGACATCCTGTGCCCGTGCAGCCACTCACCGATGCTCGGCCCCGCCTCCGGTTCACTTCTGGAATTTCAGACTTTAAAGTCCGAAAACCACTGTGCCTGCATTGCTGTGTCCTCGCTTCCCCTGATGTCATCAGGAGCGCATGGCGCGGGCACAGACCATACTGGGCCTGCGCAGTATGCTTCTGGTGACATCAGCAGGAGCGAGGACATGGCAACGCAAGCACAGTGGTTTTCAGACTTTAAAGTCTGAAATTCCAGAAGTGAACCGGAGGCGGGGCCGGAGCATTGGGGAGTGGCTGCACGGGCACAGGATGTCTGTGGGGGACCACTAGAAGCCCCGGGTAACTTCAACTCATTTTCCCCTGACCCCCCCTACAGTATCCCTTTAAGATTAATAGGGTCTATCCAGGGGCGTAGGGCCTGTGGTCGCAACGGTCGCCTCGGCGACCGGGCCCGGCTCCTGAAGAGGCGGGGGAGGGGCCCGGGGGGCCCATGTCCGTTTGGACTCGGAGATGGGATCCCTGCGTGCGTTATTGGGAGGGGGGAGCTGCAGCCGTGGGGAGGGCAGTCCGACCTCTCCCCGGGCCCCCCCCTCCCCCTCAGATGCAGAGTGCGCAGCGCACGGAAGCGCTGTAGGCAGAACTCACCTGCCTGCGTTCCAAGCGCCGCTGGTCTCCTCCCGCTCTGCATAGATCTGCTGTTACACACTGCTTCCGGCTAAACAGGAAGCAGTGTGTAACAACATCTATACAGAGCGGGAGGAGACCAGCGGCGCAGGGACGGAGGTGAGTTCCGCCTACAGCGCTTCCGTGCCTATCCGGGGGGGCAGCTACCTACTCTAACCTATCCTGGGGGGCCAGCTACCTACCTAACCTATCCTGGGGGGCCAGCTACCTACCTAACCTATCCTGGGGGGCCAGCTACCTACCTAACCTATCCTGGGGGGCCAGCTACCTACCTAACCTATCCTGGGGGGCCAGCTACCTACCTAACCTATCCTGGGGGGCCAGCTACCTACCTAACCTATCCTGGGGGGCCAGCTACCTACCTAACCTATCCTGGGGGGCCAGCTACCTACCTAACCTATCCTGGGGGGCCAGCTACCTACCTAACCTATCCTGGGGGGCCAGCTACCTACCTAACCTATCCTGGGGGGCCAGCTACCTACCTAACCTATCCTGGGGGGCCAGCTACCTACCTAACCTATCCTGGGGGGCCAGCTACCTACCTAACCTATCCTGGGGGGCCAGCTACCTACCTAACCTATCCTGGGGGGCAGCTACCTACTCTAACCTATCCGGGGGGGCAGCTACCTACTCTAACCTATCCTGGGGGCCAGCTACCTACCTAACCTATCCTGGGGGGCCAGCTACCTACCTAACCTATCCTGGGGGGCCAGCTACCTACCTAACCTATCCTGGGGGGCCAGCTACCTACCTAACCTATCCTGGGGGGCCAGCTACCTACCTAACCCATCCTGGGGGGCCAGCTACCTACCTAATCTATCCTGGGGGGCAGCTACCTACCTAAGCTATCCTGGGGGGGCAGCTACCTAACCTATCCTGGGGGGCAGCTACCTAACCTATCCTGGGGGGGCAGCTACCTACTTAACCTACCCTGGGGGGCCAGCTACCTACCTAACCTATCCTGGGGGGGCCAGCTACCTACCTAACCTATCCTGGGGGGCCAGCTACCTACCTAACCTATCCTGGGGGAAAGCTACCTAATCTATCCTGGGGGGCAGCTACCTAACCTATCCTGGGGGGCACCTACCTCATCTAACCTATACTGGGGGGCAGCTACCTAATCTAACCTATACTGGGGGGCACCTACCTATCTAACCTGGGGGCACTTAATTGTCTAACCTGTATTCGGGGCACCTAGCTAGCCTATACAGGTGGCAACTATACTGGCTACCTATATTGGAGGCACCTACCTAACTAACCTATACTGGGGGCACCTACCTATCTAACCTATGCTGGGGGCAACTATTCTGGCTACCTATATTAGAGGCACCCACCTAGCTAACCTGTACTGGCGGCGCCTGCCTATCTAACCTATACTGGGGGCAACTATACTGGCTACCTATGCTGGAGGCACCTACCTGGCTAACCTATACCGGGGGCAACTATACTGGCATACCTATGCCTGGCTACCTATACTGGGGGGACCTATAGCTGGCTATAGGGATTCGGATATGTGTGTGCGTCGGGTGTTGCCGGGGGAGGGGGGCTGTTGTTGCCGTGGGGGGGGGGGGGGGCCCACATCCAGATTCCGCATTGGGGCCCAGAGGTTTGTAGCTACGCCACTGGGTCTATCTGGTTGGTATGAGGTGTAGTGTATCATTTTTCTGTGTGGTAATTCTAATAACAAACTTTGTAACCTGCTCACCTTAGCGCAATAATACAATGTGCCACTTGCTACACTCTTATTGACATTTGAGGGCACTTAGCACTTAATCATAACTGTGAGAAGCTGAAAGCTTGCATCTGCATGGATAAACATAATTCAGGCAGTGAAGAGTGTTCTTGCAACGTTTCACAAATTCTTACAAATGTTTTCAAGGAACAGCAGGTATATTAAAAAAAAATGTCTTTAGTGCCCCTAAATAACTTCAAAATCTATTTTGTAATTAGAATGTTGCTACTTGATTTATGGTACATAGTTATGTGCTGAGACCAATTTATTTATGTACTGCATAACAACCCCCTCTGCAGCAGGTCAGGTATGACAGCTTCATCTATAGAAGATGAGATTAAATGCACACCTTTGGGCATATTTTTCATATCTTATCACTTCTTTCAACAGATGTACATCAATATTTTATCATAAAGTCCGTTCTCTTTTACACATGTATACAGCGTATGTTTCTGTGTCTCATGTCGTGTATGTGCAAATGTGTACTACACAGACTTTTCAAAGGCATAAATGCTTTTTTTACTTTTGTATATAAATAAGTCAAGTAGAATCCATAAATTAGCAACCATACTGCATATTGTAAAATGTCTGTGCACATACACCAATGGCTTCGACAGGGTCCTTAAAGAGGAACTCCAGAGAAAATAATGTAATAATAAAAAAGTGCTTCATTTTTACAATAATTATGAATAAATGATTGTCAGGTTCGCCCATTGTAAAATCTTTCCTTTCTGATTTACATTCTGACATTTATCACATGGTGACATTTTTACTGCTGGCAGGTGAGGTCACTGCTGCTTGCTTTTTTGGCAGTTGGAAACAGCTGAAAACAGCTATTTCCCACAATGCAATGAGGTTCACAGACTGGAAACTGCCAGGACCATGGTCCTCAGTTTCCTGTGGGAGGGGTTTCACTACAGTATCAGCCATACAGAGCCCCCTGATGATCAATTTTTGAAAAGGAATCGATTTCTCATGTAAAAGGGGGGTATCTGCTACTGATTTGAATGAAGTTCAATTCTTGGTCACGGTTTCTCTTTAAACTAAAATTATTCCTCTTTAAGGCCCTGTTCACATTAGCGTTTGCCAACGGAACCGACCGTACGGTTCCATGGTCTGTTCCGTCGAGCAGATGAAAAAATGCTACAGGACCTAATTTTCCAGACCGTTTTGCTCAGCGGAACGGACACAAAAGGTTTTGCAGCTACATAGTAACAAATTGAAAACTGACAGTTTACAGCACACTGGCTGTAAAAACTGACAGTTTTTCCTGATGACCGAATCCTTATGCCGACTCCGCAGAAAAACTCTAATGTAAACCAGGCCTAACTATTCAAAAAAAATTCTGTGATGCAAAGAGAAAAATCAGACTTATGGATAATTTTTATATCTGCCTTCAGTCTATTTCCTGAGAGAAATAAAAATCTGCAGCGGTGGATGAAATACTTGAAAAAAAATATCTAAACTCTCTAGTTTTGGCTTTTTTGATGCTGTTTCCCTTTTACAATTCAAACAGAACACTTTCATATGGCTCTTTACTCCTACTCACACAGTTGTCACTCAGGTGACCATTGGAAGACTAACTTGCCACTTGCTATTTTAACTCATGTTGCAGTTGGAAGCTAAAATAATAAAGATCTGTTTGCAAGAGGGCTGTGAAGCAGTCGGAGAATATGGAGCAGTTTTTCAAGTTTTTATCAAAGCTGCAGATACAGTTCCAAGGCATTAAATGAGACAATGGCAAACATGAGCAAAATGTCAATAGCATATCAAGGCACATACAGTATGCAATTCACTTTTTCTCCTGAGTTTTTCTACTGGGTGATATTTTTAAACTTGTAAATAAAATGCATTTTAAGCCACCAGCAAGCAATAAAATGCTCAACATGAGCATTTTATTGATATTTATTTGATATTTCTCTTACTTCCACTTCTTGGTACATTTTTAGTTAAAAAGTGCTGCAAAGTTTTTAAATCGAAGATGGAAAATTATCTCCTAGGGGAAAACTCAGGTGAAAAGGTGAATTGCATATGGGCCTGGGCCAAAGCGTTTTTTTTTATTATTTTCAGATTCTTAATTTTCTCAGAGAATTGACTCTTTAATTGTGTTAGGTGGAAGTTTGACACTAAAGGCCCATACACACGTCTGATTTTTGCGAACGACGGGTCGTTTGAACGTCCCGTCGTTCGCCCGCCAAATCGGGCGTGTGTACAGACTGTCGTTCGCGAGATAAGACTGAGTTTGAGCGATCCGCCGGGCGAATCTCTCAAGCTCAGTCTTATCACGCAAACGACAGTCTGTACACACGCCCGATTTGGCGAGCGAACGACTGAACGACGAGACGTTCAAACTACCCGTCCGCAAAAATCAGACGTGTGTATGGGCCTTTATGAGGGAAAGATAGCTAAAGATGTGAAGTCAGTCATACATTTTAGCCAATTTTGACCAAATCAGAAAGTTATCTCATGTCTGTAGGTCTTTGCTTGTCCATGATAGGAGCAGAGCCTTCTAGTATTCTACCTGATAAGCAGCGCTAACCGTGTTTAGTAGAAATTCACAAAGGTGCCAAACTCTATCGGGACCTAGAGCTGGTAAGTGATCCTCAACCACCCTTCCCCATACATATCTTTGGCGACTCTCTCTCCCTTTCACTCTCCGTTATGACAATTCCTGGTGTTACACCATCTTTCTGAGGATTATCCTTCACCTCCCTCCCCAGGCCACCTCCCTACTTGTCATAACATGGGCTCCTGGATACCATTTATTCCCCCTTTATTTTATATCGGTCTGAATAGCCTTCCGGGCCATTTTCCCCTCCTCCTTCCACCCCCTTAACCCACCTCAGCCCCGACACGGCAAGCTTATATACACTCTCGCTAGCTTAACAATACAATATAGCTAACTACCAATTGAACGCCAACCACACCTAGTAATATAACATACATCCATATCATTAATGTCCCATTTACATGTGTATATATACAGCTCCCTGATTTGGTTATATCTCTGTCATTTGTATTGTAGTGTAATACTCCAGTTGGTTAATGCCTGATGAAGCGGGATCTTGCCCGTGAAACGCGTCGCAGTTGTTTTTTGGAGTATGTGAATAAATTGTGTTTGACATAAGCAACAGCATATGGGGTTGGTTGGTCCACCACCACCACCTGAATGTTTTAAACGTTTTATCGTGTTTTATCCTACTGGCGCCTCTGTACATCGCTATAACTTTAAGACGATGGTGGCTGGTAGTAATTAAGCCACTTTTAAAAATAAATGTGAGACAAACACAGGGTTTGTGTGTGTACTTCAGTGTTCCAATTGCAAACACAGCACCCAAGAACGTATCATTGTTCATATACTGTATTACATTAAGTGTTTAATTATCTGTCTAGGTGTGCATTCCTTTATACTTCCCCATAGTACTCTTTATGATAATGGTTCCCTTATTATAATGCTCCCTTCTTCATGCTTTAGTAACCCTTTATTACCATTGTTGGTTCTCCTGGCATTCTAATGTGCATGCCCATTATACAGGATCTTCTCAAAAAAATAGCATAATGTGATAAAGTTCATTATTTTCTGTAATGTACTGATAAACTTTAGACTTTCATATATTTTAGATTCAAATACACACAACTGAAGTAGTTCAAGCCTTTTATTGTTTTAATATTTATGATTTTGGCATACAGCTCATGAAAACCCACATTTTCTATCTCAAAAAATTAGCATATTTCATCCGACCAATAAAAGAAAAGTGTTTTTAATAATAATTATGTTATGCACTCAATACTTGGTCGGGAATCCTTTTGCAGAAATGACTGCTTCAATGCGGCGTGGCATGGAGGCAATCAGCATGTGGCACTGCTCAGGTGTTATGGAGGCCCAGGATGCTTCGATAGCGGCCTTAAGCTCATCCAGAGTGTTGGGTCTTGCGTCTCTCAACTTTCTCTTCACAATATCCCACAGATTCTCTATGGGGTTCAGGTCAGGAGAGTTGGCAGGCCAATTGAGCACAGTAATACCATGGTCAGTAAACCATTTACCAGTGGCTTTGGCACTGTGAGCAGGTGCCAGGTCGTGCTGAAAAATGAAAGTTTCATCTCCATAATAGGGCCTTTATTTATGCCTCCTGCATTAGTGTTACCATTAGTCCCTCTGCATTAATATCCCTATTAAAGCCCTCTGCATTGTACTGCCCTTATTAGTGCCTTTTGTAGTATATTCCCTCTGAATCATATTGTTAATATTAGTGCATCTCCATTAATGCCCCTATTAGTTTCCCTGAATTATAGTGCCCTGATAGTGCCACTACTTTAAGTTGCATTCTGTAGTGCTTATGCCGTTATTAGTGTCCTCTACATTATAGTGCCCTCAGTAGTGTCCCCTCCTTTATAGCACCCCCTGTTAGTGCCACAAGCACTGCAGTCCTTCTTATGTTATTGTGTCTCCTCCATTGTATTGCCTTTTGCATTGTAATGTCCGTATTTGGACACAATTCATTATAGTGCCCTGCAAGTGCCTCTAGCATTAGAGTATCCCGGTTTCTGCCATTCACATTATAGGGTTCTTCCCATTATAGTTTGTCCTCTTTCAACAGCCAGTGATTCTTTCTTACCTCTGGCAGGCAAAGAGGTCCACTTATTCACTGGTTGTATGATAAATGCAAGTGTCTCCTCACTACTGAGGAGTATAGCAATCGAAGATGCAGCAAAAGAAGAATGATGACTGAGGCAGGCCTGTATAGAGCTTCATATTCTGGTTGCTATAGCAGCCCAAGAGAATGTTGTGGCACGCCTGCAAAAAGGCAGCCACTTTGAGAATTCCTGCCCCAGGTAATAAAGTGCCAATGGAACAGAATTTGGCTAAGTTGCTCATTAGTTCCATTCTCCTCCTATGTTTGTGTTTTCTGCTTAAAATCAATAGATTGGAATGTTTTTATAATTATTTCTTCAGTGTGAATCTAAACACACTTCCTTTGCTAGAGATGACCTGAATGTAATTACTTACCAACGTGCTTTGGAGTTTTGTTATTCTCCAGCTAGAAAATTGATTTAAATCATACTGCAGTTATGCGTCTGCAGGCAACAACCTTCTGAGAGCCGTTGACTATTTAAATGATTTGTAATGGAATAAAGAGCATGGTTATGTATTTTTCTGGTGAGCTTGCTTTATAGGTCAGCAGAAGCTTATCTTGCCCAGCAGATAGGGGCTGTCATTTAGTCATATACTATATAGTCTGCTTCATTATTTCTTATCATTCCTTAAAACATGACAGCTGCCGGAAACATGTTACAGTACCTACATGTCAAAATAGGTTTTAAACTGTTGTACCCATGTAACTGGGAGGGATACTGAATTCATTGCTTTTAACAACAATGCTAGGACATCCACTTGTAAGATCGAGGCAGCTGCAGTCCACCTCTGGAGAGCCAGTTCATTTTTATAGGTAGAATGCTAGCAAAGTATTCAATTTATACTAACACAAGGATCTTGTACTTCAGTCTCTAAAGAAATTCGGTACCATTGCTTTTATTCATCCGTTCCCACCATGGCATAACGGACAATAGAACACTAGAGCACAATTATGAGAGTCTTTCTTAATCCAATTATAAGACCATCCTTGAACAGAAACCGGTACTAACATTATAATAACTATCACACCTATAGAAAGGTAACGCATCGAAGTATGTATGTATTTTATATAAAATGTGTTGAATGATCCTCATCTGTTCTAGTACATAGCGCTGAATAGTTATGTTTCAGATCGATTGCACGGTACCTATTGCAGATCTGGAGCAATGCAAGACATATTTACTGTCACCACTCAGCTCGGCTTATAAATTTCCCCTCCTGTTTTTCACTATGTTAAAGAATGAAATGCCTTAGACCACATATTATGTCTTTCTTGCCTTTATCTGTTGAAGCCCCAGCTTGATATTTTCTAGAGAAAAAAATCTACTCTGACTTAAATAAAACATGACAATTTCAACTGGGTATTTTTATTTTTGTATTCTTGAAAATGTTTTTCTGCTAACTAGGCAAACTCCTCCTTTGTGTCTGAATACCATTTATTTTAACCATCAGAAGCTCTAGCTTAGATTGAATTAAAGTGCGTACGTATGCACAATTATTCTGACACACGGCTCAGGACCCGGTCCCTCAGGCTACAGTTCTGGGGCAAGTTCTATATAGACACAGAACAGACAGTTTTGCTGTGGAGGGGGTAGGAGGGACAACGGCATGGTGTACTATGTAGTGGCATAGGGTCAGCCTTGGTACATCCCATCCAACACAATCCGCTAGTTGGATTTTTAGCGATGCCTGTCAGCTGCTTGTCCCAACCTCATTGGTTGATGCTTGTCTGCGGCCTGCCCGGACCTTTGTCTTCTTTACACACACTGCTTCTGTCTCAATACATTTGCTTATTCAGAAGGGGACAGAGGCACAGAATGGGTCAAAGACCTACAGAGCAGAGCAGTGGCACAGAAGGGGAGGCAGAGGCACAGAGGTGAACAAATAGGCACATTAGGGGACAAAGAGGCACAGAGCAGGCCAATGAGGCACAAGGGGGAACAAAGGCACAGAAAGAGACACAGGCACCGAAGGGGGACAGAGACACAGAAGGGACAAACATTTGATAAGATAAATTCCAAACAAAGTACACTGCAACAGCCTTATGGTAATACAAAAATAGCTTTGGCCTCCTAAGTGAATTATATACCGGAGTTCAGCAAAACTGTGAATTTGATATCATTATTTTACATTTCTACCAAAGGAGCCAGACTGATCACATACACGTTAACTTTCCTTATGTGGAAAACATACTTTGAGAATAATAAACGTAAGAAAACACATTTTGGACAATGTATATGGTTTACATTTTAGTTTTGGAAACAAAGCCCTATGTGGCCTTGGGTAATCTGTGTAATACTTCTGGTCAGACAAAGTATCATACAACTGAAAGTGAATAATGGTTTGGTACTGAGAGGTGATTCACCTGGCAATAGTGAAGTGGTTAAAAATTCCAAATTTCAAACCCAAATATTGTATAGAAACCACACTAGGGTTTCACTTTCGACTACTATATGTTTTCTGTTGGTAATTATGGAATTAAGGTGTTCTAAATTAATTTCTTCCCAAACCTTCAAATGGGTCCATTAGATTACAAAAAGGCAATACTTAAAGAAAAACTTCTAAAGTGTTTTTCTGCCAAAAATGTCCTGTACAGGACTTCTTTGCATTCAGTCACATCAACAACAACAACAACAAATAACATTTGTAGAGCGCTTTTCTCCCATAGGACTCAAAGCGCATAAGCATGGCTCAGACCATCGTGGCACAGAGGAAGAATTTTATAGGTCCGGAAATGCCAGGCTAAACAGGTGGCTTTTCAGTCTGGATTTGAATAGCTCCAGGGATGGTGCTGTCTTTACTGGGTGTGGCAGAGAGTTCCAAAGAGTAGGGGCAGCATGACAGAAGGCTCTATCTCCATCACATGCAACACATACATCACATGCAAGTACAACAGCACAGCATGGAGATGTGATGTTAGAAAGTATGCATTCACTAAAATTGATGGTTAAATGTAAGTTTGTCTTAAAACAGAAGTTATTTGTGATAATTAAATTTTAACCACTTCATCCTTCTGTGTTTTTTCACCTTATGCATCACCAATTGCCAATAATGTTATCACTACTTATCACAAAGAAATTATCAATATCTTGTTTGTTTCCACCACCAATTAGGCTTTCTTTGGGTGGTACATTTTGCTAAGAATTTATTTTTTTCTAAATGCATTTTAACGGGAATATTAAGAAAAACAATGGGAAAAAAATCATTATTTCTCAGTTTTCAGCCATTATAGTTTTAAAATTATGCATGCTACCATAATTAAAACCCACGTAATTTATTTGCCCATATGTCCCCCGGTTATCACACCCTTTAAATTTTGTCCCTATTACAATGTATGGCGCCAATATTTTATTTGGAAATAAAGGTGAATTTTTTTCAGTTCTGCGTCCACTACTTTTTACAAGCCCATAGCTTTAGAAAATATGAGTAATATACCCTGTTGACGTGTGTTTGTTTGTGTGTGTGTGTATGTGTATGTGACCCTAAGGTAACTATTTGTTGTTTTTTTGTTTTTTAATTGTGATTTTTTTTTTCTATTTAAAATTTTATTTCGGTATTTTTGGGAGTGTGGAGAATAAAGAGTTAATTTTAAAATGTGTAGGTCTGTGAAATAAATGTATGTAAGTGTAATTTTACTATTTGGCCACAAGATGTCCTCGCACATCACTTTCTGTTGCGTACAATTAATACGCTAAACAGGAAGTAATGCATGGATTTGTCACTTCTGACATCGCAATGACGGAGGCATCTTAGTGAGACTGCGTTCAATGACATGGGGACTTAGATCAATGAATGGGAACAGGAGGGTGGAGGGAGGTATTAGAACCCTTGAAACATGTATTCTAACATTATTCCAGCCAGTAGAAATTTTTGAAAATTTTGAAGTTCGCATCCCCATTGAAGTCTATTGCGGTTCGCGAACTTTTTCGCGAACTGAACTTTTCGCGGAGGTTCGCGACATCTCTAGTTGCTAATAAAATTTACAGAGCCACACCAATCCAACATACATAATATCTGTTTTGGACTTGTTGGTTCTGATCAATGCAAGCTGAGGTATTGCAAATACCTTCTGTTTTTTCTTAGAAGGCAACATTACGTTTATCTTTGATTTATGATAGAAGGCTTTTTGGTCTCTTTTAGCCCTTTATACCTTCCAGGTGGGTCTGGGTCACCATGAGCTGTCTAGGTATTCCTATTAAATTGATGATGTAATCGTAAAAGGAAAGCTTTAAAAGACAACTGAAGTGAGAGGGTTATGGAGGCTGCCATATTTATTTCCTTATAAACAACTTTTAGCTATAGATCCTGAACAAAAACATATGCAGATCAAGTGTTTCTGGCATTATTGTCCGCTCTCACAAGATTAGCTGTATACTTGTTTTTAGTGTTATTCAGACACTACTGCAGCCAATAGATCAGCAGGACTGCCATGGCTGCCACACAACTGGCATTGTTTAAATAAATATGGCAGCCTCCATATTCTCACTTCAGCTGTCCTTTAATACTGGTAGTTGCCACTTCAGTGACTGTGCTGTTTGCTGGGAAATTATCTTGACTAAAATTTAGTTTTTGTCGTAATGGCTCATTTTTTATTAGTTATTAGCAACAAGTATTTTTTTTTGTCTATTAGAATGTACTGACATATCTCATAGGATGCTTTAACATTAGAGAACATTTATAGTTAATGTAACCTGACTGCATATAATTCAAAACTTTTCTTTCTGAAAATTTGTAACTATGGTTACAATTTTCTGCATAGTTTAACAATGACAGGTGTTAACATGTACACTGCTAAAGAATGAAAAGCATTGCGTGTGTGTGTGTCTATCTATATATACATATACAGGTCCTTCTGAAAAAATTAGCATATAGTGATAAAGTTCATTATTTTCTGTAATGTACTGATAAACATTAGACTTTCATATATTTTAGATTCATTACACACAACTGAAGTAGTTCAAGCCTTTTATTGTTTTAATATTGATGATTTTGGCATACAGCTCATGAAAACCCCAAGTTCCTATCTCAAAAAAATAGCATATCATGAAAAGGTTCTCTAAACGACCTATTAACCTAATCATCTGAATCAACTAATTAACTCTAAACACCTGCAAAAGATTCCTGAGGCTTTTTAAAACTCCCAGCCTGGTTCATTACTCAAAACCGCAATCATGGGTAAGACTGCCGACCTGACTGCTGTCCAGAAGGCCGTCATTGACACCCTCAAGCAAAAGGGTAAGACACAGAAAGAAATTTCTGAATGAATAGGCTGTTCCCAGAGTGCTGTATCAAGGCACCTCAGTGGGAAGGAAAAAGTGTGGCAGAAAACGCTGCACAACGAGAAGAGGTGACTGGACCCTGAGGAAGATTGTGGAAAAGGACCGATTCCAGACCTTGGGGGACCTGTTGAGCAGTGGATTGAGTCTGGAGTAGAAACGTCCAGAGCCCCCGTGTACAGGCGTGTGCAGGAAATGGTCTACAGGTGCCGCATTCCCCAGGTCAAGCCACTTTTGAACCAGAAACAGCGGCAGAAGCGCCTGACCTGGGCTACAGAGAAGCAGCACTGGACTGTTGCTCAGTGGTCCAAAGTACTTTTTTTCGGATGAAAGCAACTTTTGCATGTCATTCGGAAATCAAGGTGCCAGAGTCTGGAGGAAGACTGGGGAGAGGGAAATGCCAAAATGCCTGAAGTCCAGTGTCAAGTACACAGTCAGTGATGGTATGGGGTGCCATGTCAGCTGCTGGTGTTGGTCCACTGTGTTTTATCAAGGGCAGGGTCAATGCAGCTAGCTATCAGGAGATTTTGGAGCACTTCATGCTTCCATCTGCTGAAAAACTTTATGGAGATGAAGATTTCATTTTTCAGCACGACCTGGTACCTGCTCACAGTGCCAAAAGCACTGGTAAATGGTTTACTGACCATGGTATTACTGTGCTCAATTGGCCTGCCAACTCTCCTGACCTGAACCCCATAGAGAATCTGTGGGATATTGTGAAGAGAAAGTTGAGAGACGCAAGACCCAACACTCTGGATGAGCTTAAGGCTGCTATCGAAGCATCCTGGGCATCCATAACACCTGAGCAGTGCCACAGGCTGATTGCCTCCATGCCACGCCGCATTGAAGCAGTCATTTCTGCAAAAGGTTTCCTGAGCAAGTATTGAGTGCATAACTGAACATAATTATTTGAAGGTTGACTTTTTTTTGTTTTAAAAACACTTTTCTTTTATTGGTCTGATGAAATATGCTAATTTTTTGACATTGGAATTTTGGGTTTTCATGAGCTGTATGCCAAAATCATCAATATTAAACAATAAAAGGCTTGAACTACTTCAGTTGTGTGTAATGAATCTAAAATATATGAAAGTCTAATGTTTATCAGTACATTACAGAAAATAATGAACTTTATCACAATATGCTAATTTTTTTTTAGAAGGACCTGTGTATGTATGTATGTGTGTATGTATATGTGTGTGTATATATGTATATGTGTGTATATATATATATATATATATATATATATATATATATATATATATATATATATATATATATATATATATATATATATATATATATATATATATATATTTGTGTGTGTAATATTTTGCTTCCTTTGATGTGTATCAAAGGTATAACAAAAGAGATTATTTTGTGAGTTGGTGGTGCAGATCCTATAAACCAAATATGTCAATTTTTTTTTTTTTACACGCATACTTGAAGTCTGGTCCGTTGTATCATGAATTTAGTCTCTGTGATAGTCTTTAGTCTATAAACATATACAGTAAAATTAAAGAGGAACTCTACTGAAAATTACTTATTTCTTACAATATCCATTTATAAATTATTTAGTCAATGTTCACCCATTGCAAAATGTTTCCTCACCCTGATTTACATTCTGATATGTATCAGTGGTGGTGACATCTTTACTCCTGACACATGCTTTGCTGCAAAATGTTTGTTTATTCTGTGTTATGAAGCCATTAAAAATAATACCTGATCTCCCAGAATGCTCTGGGGGGATAATTACACTTAGCTAAACAGCCTAGGCTGTGATATCTCTGGGAGGGTGGGGTTACATAGAAATATATAGATATGGGAAGTGTTTCTGATGCAGAAACCAGGATAATCAACAAAAGAGGGTATTCTAAATAATTTACTTCTATATGTTATTACAGTGCCTCTTAAAAATAATCTGCGAAACATTGCTTTAGTTTTAAGTGCATAAACACTGGAACACACACATGCAGCGTGTGCTGGTTGCACTGGGCTAATATTTCTGACCATTGCAAAGATTAACCTTTAAAAAAAAAGTTTGTCAAAGCATATGGTTTAATGTACAGTAGTGGGAATGCCATAGAAGAAAATTTTAAACTGTCAATTAATATTGCATCTTTTTAAGATCTTAGGGGCTGAGGCATTAACTAACAGTAAGACTGCAGTGCCCAGAAATCGCACAGCAATTTACCGTTAAGATTGCCGTGCAATTGTTACCATGGGGCCGCGCCTTACCATAGAAACATGTGCATTACCTCTCTAATGCGCGCAATGCTAATGAGTTAACAGGTGGTGCTCTTATTGACAGCAAAATTGCTGTTGGTGCATCAGACCCTAAATGTTTTATTTTAGATGAATTTGGTTTTCTTGATTTTTTTTTTCGTTTTTTTACCTTTTTGCGGGCATTGATGCACCTACTTGACTTCTAACTATTTTAGTCTTAATATGGCATGTTCTAAGCCTACAATATTGCTCAAGCAGACTTGCGAGAAGCAGCATAAAATGTAGAGCAGGACTCATTGTAAATAGCCCAGCAGTAGACAGTACTTCTGTGGAATGCTTTTAGTCGAGTGCCCTTTTTATTTATTTTTTTATAATGCATATGCCAATGTTTTGCAGATTGCATATGTAGGACAGTAGTTCAGAAACCTGCCTTATATCTCATTGACATTATCTCATTGGAAAATGTAGCTACAGTTGTGTTCAAAATTATTCAACCTCCAATGCTGTAAATGGTTTTAGGAAATTTAGTGTACATTTGTAATTGTGTTCAGAATGAAATCCTACAAGGACTTTTTAAAGAACCAAATGCCACTAAAATGACATCAATTGTTTTTGTAATACTACAGTATTAAATGTTTTTTTTGTGATGTTCTCATTGACACAATTATTCAACCCCTTAAAGACTACCACTCTTAAGAACAGAGGTTCATTCAAGTGTTTTCGATCAGGTATTGAAAACACATGTGGATGTTAACGAGCAGCAATCAAGCATAATAAGCACCAATTAGGCAGATTTAAAATGACTGTGATACTCAGGTCCTTCTAGACTTATTTACTGGTGTGTTTACAAACATGGTGAAGTCAAGAGAATGATCCAGGAAGACAAGAGAAGAGGTGATTTCTCTTCACAGGAAGGGCAATGGCTATAAGAAGATTGCAAAGATGTTAAACATACCAAGAGACACCATAGGAAGCATCATTCGCAAATTCAAGGCAAAGGGCACGGTTGAAACGCTACCTGGTCATGGCAGAGAGAAGATGCTGACTTCGACTGCTGTGTGCTACCTGAAGCGCAAAGTGGAGAAAAGTCCCTGTGTGACTGCTGAGAAACTGAAAAAAGATTTGTCACATGCGGGTACTGAAGTTTCAGCGCAGACCACAAGGCGCACACTGCGTAATGAAGGCCTCCATGACAGAATTCCCAGGCGCACCCCCTTGCTGTCTCCAAAGAATAAGAGTGGACTGCAGTATGCCAAAAGTCATGTGGACAAACCACAGAAGTTTTGGGATAGTGTTCTGTGGACTGATGAAACAAAATTAGAATGGTTTGGGCCCATGGATCAACGCTATGTTTGGAGGAGGAAGAACAAGGCCTATGAAGAAAAGAACACCTTGCCTACTGTGAAGCATGGCGGGCGTCAGTCATGCTTTGGGGCTGTTTTGCTTCTGCAGGTACAGGGAAGGTTCAGCGTGTGCAAGGTACCATGAATTCTCTTCAGTACCAGGAGATATTGGATGAAAATGTGATGCAGTCCGTCACAAACCTAAGGTTTGGGAAACGTTGGACCTTTCAACAGGACAATGATCCCAAGCATACCTCCAAGTCCACTAGAGCATGGTTGCAGATTAAAGGCTGGAATATTTTGGAGTGGCCATCGCAGTCACCAGACTTAAATCCAATTGAGAACCTCTGGTGGGACTTAAAAAAAGCAGTTGCAGCGTGCAAGCCTAAGAATGTGACAGAATTGGAGGCTTTTGCCCATGAAGAATGGGCTAAGATACCTGTAGATCGCTGCAAGACACTTGTGTCAAGCTATGCTTCACATTTAAAAGCTGTTATAACTGGAAAAGGATGTTGTACTAAGTACTAAGAATGAATGTCACTTGGGGGTTGAATAAAACTGATAATTATGTGAGCACAGAAAAGACATTTGTGGTTATTTCATTATAAATGTTATGTTATATTTGTCTGACTTACAAGTGCCTCTTTGATTTAATTGTAAACAAGATGACTGAAATTATCAAAATCAATGTCAAACTGGCCAAAACACTTGATTACAGAATAATTTTGAACACAACCGTAATTTGTTTGATCAGTAATTAACCTCCCTGTGTTCTGGAGAGAAAATTCACTAAATATGCATAGTTGGTGAGTAGTGATGGGCCAAACCGTTCGCCTGGCGAACCTCTCTGGGCCTCTTACTACTTCCGGGTCGCAATGACCCGGAGTAGTACGCCTGCGCTGCCCGGCGGAGCGCGTCCTAGATCGCGCTCCTGTTGCCGGGCACTCTCTGCGCATGAGCGTGATGTCACTCATGACGTCACACACATGCGCAGAGAGTGCCCGGCAACAGGAGCGCGATCTAGGACGCGCTTCGCCGGGCAGCGCAGGCGTACTACTCCGGGTCATTGCGACCCGGAAGTAGTAAAACCCCTATGGATTTAGAGATGTTCGCCGGCGAACGGTTCGGGAACATCTCTATTGGTGAGGCCTAAGATCAGGACTGGGAACTCCTGTTTAGAACACTGGATCTGAAAGAGAGTCCTTATTGGTATGCAGATTATATTTTTCAGATCCAGACCTTTCTTCTTTTACGGGTCTCCAAATGCCTTTGTTATATGTTCTTTAATTGTTTCCTACTACTAATAATAATAATTGTGTGTGTAGTATTTCTGGTATATAGAACTATCTTGGACTCTGGTATATGGTGGTTGCATAGTTGTATTGGAAAAAGACATCCATCTACCGAGTTCAACCAGGTAATATGATCTGCAACTAGCCTTTACATATCAGAATCAGAATCAGAATGACTTTATTCGCCAAGTGCGACGGGCGCCGCACCCGGAATTATTTGTGGACATAGGACAGGTTGGCAGTGCAAACAGTACAAGTAACACTACACACAGTACAATTTATACGAAACATTACAACATAGCAAAAGACACATAGAACGATTGTCACTATATTATGCAAGTTCGTCCTCTAGTGCACCCAGGTGCAGAAGGGGATTAGGAGATGGCATTGGGAGAGGATCTGAGTTTAGGAGAGTGACCGCTTGAGGGAAGAATGTGTTCCTACGCCTGGTGGTTTTGGTGTAGATGGACCTATAGCGACGTCCCGAGCGGAGGGGACTGAAGAAGTGGTTACCAGGGTGGGAGGGATCCAGAGTGATTCTATTTGCCCTGGACCTCATTCTGGATGTGTGGAGAAGGTCCAAGGGTGGCAGGGGCGACCCAATGATCCTCTCAGTCTCGTTGATGACTCTCTGGAGTTTGAGCCTATCCTTTGCCTTTGCCCCCGAGTACCAGACAATGATGGAGGAGCAGAGGACAGATTCGATGGTCGCCGTATAAAAACTGGTCAGTAGCTCCCTGGGCATGCCAAACATGCCAAACTTCCTCAGTTGCCTCAGAAAGAACAGTCTCTGCTGGGCCTTCTTTTGGGTAGTAGAGGTATTTTCATCCCATCTCAAGTTCTCCGTGATGGTGGTGCCTAGGAACCGCGTGCTGTGTACCCTGGTGACTTCGGTGCCATCAATGATGACCAAGCTGGGTGGTGGAGCGTTTCTTCTGAAGTTCACTATCAGTTCCACCGTTTTTGCTGTGTTTAGTACAAGTTTGTTGTCTAAGCACCATCTGAGAATCCGCTCGATCTCGCTGTGATATTCCAGCTCCGCATTATCCTCCATGAGTCCTACGATGGTGGTGTCATCCGCAAACTTTATGACCTTGACGGTATCCGTAGAGGAGGTGCAGCTGATTGTGTACAGGGAGAAGAGCATCGGAGACAGTACACATCCTTGCGGGGCGCCTGTGTTTGTGGTTCTTACTCTGGAGGAGGAGCCTCCCAGTCTCACTAGCTGTGTCCTGTTCATCAGGAAGTCTTTGATCCAGGTGCAAAGGGTTGGGTCAACACCGAGCCGTTCCAGGTCGTCGCGCAGAATGTTTGGGCAGATGGTGTTGAACGCGGAACTGAAGTCCAGGAGGAGGATCCTTGCATAGGTCTTTGGTTTATCCAGGTTTTCAGTGATATGTGCAAGGCAGATGTTTATGGCGTCTTCCACAGACTGGTTTGCCCTGCATGCAAATTGTAGAGGGTCCAATAGGGTGGCAGTGTGAAGCTTCAGGTAGGAGAGGACCAGTCTCTCGAAGGTCTTCATGATAATCGGGGTTAGGGCGACGGGTCTAAAGTTGTTTAGGTCCGTGACTCCTGGCTTCTTGGGGACCGGGATGATGTCGGCTTTTTTGAAGCAGGAGGGAACTTTGCCCAATTCCAGGGATCTGTTGAAGATGGAGGTAAGGACCGGGGCTAACTAACCCGCACATGTTTTTAGACAGGATGGGGATATGCCATCTGGGCCAGAGGCCTTCCTAATGTTTAGCTTCCAGAGGTGCTATAGCACCTCGGACTCCTGGACTGTTAGCTGTGTTGAGGGAGTGTGACCAGCGAGTGCGGAGAGGAGGGGGGTGGATGCTTGGGTGGGGATGTGGTCGTTTGAACCGCAGGGTGGGTGGGTTGGGCCTCGAACCTGCAATAGAATTTGTTGAGATCCTCAGCTAGTGCAGTGCTCGGAAGTATGTGTTGTGAAGGAGGCTTGAAGTTGGTGGCTGCCCTTAGGCCTTTCCAGACCTCCCGGACATTGTTGGACTGGAGGTTGCGACTCAGCTTGTTGGAGTAGTCTCTCTTTGCCACCTTCAACTCTCTTTTCAAAATGTTCCTGGCTGCCCTGAAACTCTCCAGTGTACCAAATTTGTGGGCTCCCTCTTTTTGCCTCCGGAGCCTGCGTAGCCTTCCATTGAACCAGGGCTTGTTGTTCGGGAAGACCTTGATGGTTGTCGCTGGGATGCATGACTCCTCGCAGAATCTAATGTAGGAGGTGACATTCTCTGACCATTCCTCCAGGCAGGGAGCTTCCAGAACTGACCAATCGGTGCTGTCGAAGCAGGCCTGAAGTTGCTCCTTCCCCTCCTCTGTCCACTTCTTCACAGGCTTGACAAGCGGCTTTGTGGTTTCAAGGTGTCTTCTGTAGGTGGGGATCATGTGAATTAGGTAGTGATCAGAGCTGCCCAAGGCAGCTCGGCTAATGGCCTTGTACGCATCTTTGAGGACCGTGTAACAGTGGTCCAGGGTGCTCTGGTTCCTTGTGGGGCAGGTGATGTGTTGTTTGTAGCGGGGCAGCTCTTGGCGTAGGTTTGCCCTATTGAAATCCCCCAGAATGATGAAGAGGGAGTCTGGGAGGTGTGTCTCCCACCTTGAGATGGCATCACTGAGAGTGCTCAGTGCATTGCTGGTGTCAGCGTCCGGGAGGATGTAGGCGCCCGCCAGGACATAGGCGTTGAATTCCCTGGGAGAGTACTGAGGCCTGCAGTTGATCAGTAAGAGTTCGATGTCTGGGGAGCAGCTTTTCTGCAGGACTGTCGTGCTGGAGCACCAGGAGGAGTTGATGTAAAAACAGACACCTCCGCCTTTCTTTTTCCCTGAGAGTGCCTGGTTGCGATCTGCGCGAAAGAGGTCAAAGCCCGGTAGATGGAGGGAGTTATCCGGGATGTTGTCATTCAGCCAAGTCTCTGTGAAGCAGAGTACCGGGGAGTTGCTACCAAGCGTGGGTTTGCTGCCAAGCAATAGAAGCAGCTCGTCTAGCTTGTTCGGGAGGGAGCGGACGTTCGCTAGCAGAATGGCTGGGATAGGTGACCGCAGTCCTTTCTTTTTGAGCCTTACTTGTGCGCCTGCTCTTCTCCCCCTAGGCCCGGTGTCTGAACCTACGGGTCAACTGGTCTAGATGAGCTTGGACTGTATCCCACAGGGGCAGTACCTGGGCCTTGGACTCCCATACCAGGAGCTCCGCTCTGGTATAGGTGATGGTGCCCTGAGATGGATGGGAGTGCATCGAAGATGTTGGGGTTCCGACACTGCGCTCGCAACGTATCAGTGGCATCAATAAAAAAAAAGAAAAACCCAATCATTTACAGTACCTGTTGCATGGGTTATAACAGTTGACCGTGGCAGTGGGTCTCATACGGGAGTAAGGCATGTGTGGGCAGTGCAGAGGTGCAGCGACAGTCGGTTTGTCATGCAAGTGAATTACTAGGGAGCACACACAGCAGTTATAAGATGACAGTACATCTGTAAAAGTCCATATGGGGGGGGGGGCGCGGCAGTCTCGTGGCGATCTGCCGCGTATGTAACAGTCCGTGAGGGGAGCAGTGGCAGGCAATACCACAGGCTAATAGACGACCATATGATGAAACAGTCCATGCATAGCAGCTAATATCCCAGGCTGATAACAGTGCATATGAAACAGTTCATGCGTAGCAGCTAACTATCACAGGCTAATAGAGGTCGGTATGAGGTCGGTATCTACGTTGATCCAGGACAGTGATCTGCAAACTTGGCTCTCCAGCTGTTAAGGTACTACAAGTTTGCAGATCACTGATCCAGGATAAGGTGAACATCCCCCTTGCAAGACTTGGACAAGTTAACCCTAAAAGGGAAAAAAATCCTTCCCAATTCCAGATGGCAGGTACAATTCCTGGATAAAAAATGTCCTTTAAGGCTCAGTGCACACCAAAAACCTCTAGCAGATCTGCAAAACGCTAGAGGTTTTTGAAGCAGATATCAGAGCGATTCTAGGCATGTTTTCTAAACATGCCTAGTGTTTTTTGGAGCGTGTTTGTGTAGCATATTACAAATATTGTTACAGTAAAGCTGTTACTGAACAGCTTTTGTAACAAAAACGCCTGGAAAACCGCTCTGATCTAGCTTTTTTCAGAGAGGTTTTCCACTTTCCTATACTTTAACATTGAGGCAGAAACGCCTCACAAATCTAAAAAATGCTGCAGCCCCTCTGCCGAACCGCTGTGGTGTGCACCATCCCATTCACTTTCATTAGCCTAGCGGTTTCCCCCCTGCAAGCATTTTAAATAACGCATATGATCCATTCTGGTGTGCACCAGTCCTCATGCAAGGAAAGCATCCAAGACCACTTTAAATGCAGATATAAAATTTGCCATAACTACTTTCTGTGGTAAGACATTCCACATTATAACCACTTTTACAGTAAACAACCCCTCCCTAAATAGATAGCAAAAACTTTCTTCCTCCATATGCAGATAGTGTACCCTAGTCATTTGCACAAGACTAGAGACTAAAAAGCTCATATTTCCCTCTGGTGTTATACATGTTAGTAATCTTCTTTAAGGCATCTTTTCTCCAGACTAAATAAGCCCAGTTTATCTAACCTTACTTGGTAAGTGAGACCTTCCATTCCACTCAATTGTGTCTCTGCACCTGCTCTAAAACTGCAATATCTTTCCTATAATGGGGTGCCCAGAACTCAATTCCTTATTCCAGATGCGGCCTTATGAGAGAGCTAAACGGGGACAGTATTCTAGCATCCTAAGTCTTTTTATTTCCTTTGTAATGCATTCCAGAACGTTGTTTTATTTAACTGCAGCTGCTTGGCATTGCATATGATTTAACTTGTCAACAAGTACTCTCAGGTCCTTCTCCAAGTTTGACGTTTTCATCTGTATCCCATTTATTTTATTTGGTGCTAGACTATAGGTAAGACAAAAATGCATGACTTTACATTTTTCAAATTGAATTGAATCTGCCATTTACTCCCCTATATGGTCATCATATCCAGATCCTCCTGCAATGTGTCACTATATTTCTGTGTGTTGATAATTCTGCACAACTTGTATCATCTGCAAACGTAGTAACATTATTTTCTACTTAATCAGCTAGGTCATTAATCAATACATTGTAGAGTATTGAAGTAATGATTCCTGTGGGACCCCACTGCTAAAAGTCACCCATTTGGAAAATGATCCATTGATCACAACTCTTTGCTTTCTGTCCATTAGCCAGTTCCTTATCTATGCACAAAGTCTACCACTAAATAATTAGAGACTTTGTAGCATTTTATATATCGTTTATAGTAGATTGATTGGTTCAACACTACCTTTCTTCCTTTGTTTCTGCTACTGCTATGCATACATTTTAAATTTGTTTTAAAAGCAGTGTATATGCCTATGATTAAAGGCTCATACACACATCAGACCATAGTCTTTGGAAAATGAAAGATCACAGACAAATTTTACCCCCTTCCATGTAGTATGAGAGCCATACCTACACAGTCTATTCTATGGAGCTGAACTCCCCATCAGACAGAAATCTTTGCAAGATGCTGCACACACAGATGCTGTAGACATTCAAAAGATCAGTATCTGCAAAAGATCTGTTCCTGCAAAAGATCCATTCCTGCAAAATGCGGGCATAGTCTATGAGATCTGCAGATCCTCATACACACCTTGTTTAACAGACATTCATCTGCAGATCAGATCCACCAGGATGGATTTTCAGATCTGCAGATGATTGTCTGATCTGCAGATGAATGTGAGTTAAACATGGTGTGTATGATGATCTGCAGATCTCATAGACTATGAATGCAATTTGCAGGAATGGATCTTTGGCAGGAACAGATCTTTTGCAGATGCTGATCTTTTGTGTCTGTACAGCATCTTTGTGTTCAGCATCTTGCAAAGATTTTTTTCTGATGGGGAGTTCAGCTCCATAGAATAGACTGTGTAGAGTATGGCTCTCATACTACATGAAGGGTGGTAAGATTGGTCTGTGATCTTTCGTTTTCCAAAGACTATAGTCTGATGTGTGTATGAGCCTTAACACTGTTCTGTTTGCAATGAGTAGCTTTACCTGGGTTTCAATGATATTTTGCTTCTCAAACCGCATTGTTCTCTGCTGTAAATGTGTAGTCATGCATATTTTTGTTGGAAAGGATAAAAGAATATATAGACGTTTTATGTTCTTTTTATCTTGTTTCACAGTGTTAACTGGTTGTATATTTAGTCTCTTCCCACTGCTGTTTTCTCTGTTCTGTTTTCTTTCCCTGAACAGTTTTGTGAAGTATATTGCACTTCCAGCCATGCCTGTCCTTGTACCGCAAACACTGAGCCATGCAAAGAACCTTCCAATTAGATAGCAGAATTATCCAGTAATTTATGTTGAATGGACTTTTGGAAGCAGATATAAATCACACATGTGGATGATCATTAACAATGTCACCAGTCTGTAAAAATCATTGTGTTGTAAATGGATTTCACATATCCCAATAAAAGGAATGTAACGCTTTGATTATTTATGAATGTGATGCTTTTTTCTTTGCTTCTCAGTTGTATTCATAAACCTATAGTTCTACAGCAACATTCTGAATGCACCACCCTCTTTTTCATCAAAAATTGTTAAATAAATTGAGGTTGGGGGGTTTTCAATGGCCTTAATTCACTAAGCATTACTGCATTCGGTGATAAAACAGCTGATTTTACCAATCACCTTCCCAAATTTCATTTCACCGCATAGAAAATTAAAATTACCAGCTAGTGAGGTAAATTACGGGCTAGTGAGGTAAATTACCAATGGTTAAAAATCTCAAGAAATGTCAAGAAATTTAAGCAATTTACAAAGATAAACATATTCGGTAAATCAAACAAAAGTGTTCGGTATTTTTCTCCAGCTCTTACCAGCCAAATAACTCACTCTCTCATTTGCTATCTCCATTCAGTAACATTGTCAGACAGCCAATAGAGAGAGCCAGGCAGCCAATAGGGAGAACACAGCCCTGCTTCTCACTTTGATTTGGTCCGACACTCTGGGAGGTGGGACTCCCACAAAGCAGGGGAAGGAGACATTTTATGAGGCTTTTCTGCATCCCTTGAGAGGTGTTATCTGTGTTCTGGCATACAGAAGAGCTCCCTCTGGTGGCTGCAGTAAATCTTAAGCAGGGGTGTTGAATTGAAATACATAGTGGTCCGAAACTGAGCTCTGGGACTAAGTCATGGACTGACCTCTCTCCCTTATAAAGTTCCCTGGTGTCTAATAGCCCCCCTCCATCCCCTACACAGTGCCCCCCCCCTCATCTATACAGTTCCCTGATGTTTAGTGGCCCTCCCTCCCCTATACAGCTTCCTGGTGTTTAATGGCCCCCTCCTTCCCTTAAACAGTTCCCTGGTGTTTAGTGGCCCCCTGCCGTCTTCTCTACAGTTTCCTGGTATCTAGCGCTGCCCCCCTCCCCATATGGCTTCCCTGGTGATCTAGGGTTTACCCTATTATCTAGGGTTTACCTTTCAATATAGCTTTTCTGATGGTCTAGAGTGGGCCAAACATAATGCAAGTAGGGAAACCACCTGAGGGCCAAATCTGATGGCTTTGTGGGCCAAATTGGAGTTTGACAGGTATGATCTAAAGCGGTCCCCGGGCCAGAAAAGGTTGGGGACCCCTGATCTAAAGGGATGACTGGATGCATTGCACAGAAAACCCAGACTCCTTTACACCGTGTCCTGCCTCACCGCTGCCATGCTCCATGGTTGGTATGTGAGCGTGCTGCAAAATCTGTAGCCTGTACATGCAGCTGGTTGATGCCCACTGTAGCTATTC